>NC_134877.1:15306968-15326968 GCF_041734735.1 Babylonia areolata | reverse complement strand
AGACTGTAATCAAACGAATATCGTTCTTGCAAAAAGAAGACAGTTAAAAAAAAAATTACAAAAAAGGAAAAGAAACGTTTCTAAAGAAAGCTCTCCTTGTGTAGATTAGAGTAACAATAGTAATGGTAAAAGACAAACCGCTTATCCAGTCTATAATTCTACATAATAAAACATGCATAAATCAAAAGAAAATCAAAATGCCATTTACTCAGGGTCTTTCTTTCTTATTATATATATATATATATATATATATATATATATATATATATATCCAGGTCTCCCGAGTAAGTAGACAAGACGCTACAAACATATTACAGAAACCAAAAATACAATAAAATGACATTAAAAGAACAAACAAATAAAAAATACAAAAAACAACAAAACAACCAAAAAAAAACAACAAAAAAACCAACAAACAATCGTGAATACAAACATTTGTGAATATACAGACAGCTTCGCCTCATGTGACATACAACAACAATATCAGAGGATCTTTGTCTGTGTACACACACACAGACACACACACACACACACACACACACACACACACACACGTACATACTTCACGCACGTAACAAGGACCTTCCAATGGTATGGAAAGTTTTTACTCCCCTTTTTATTTCAAGAACTTCGGGATAATAATAACTTCTTTTTTTTTTTTTCATTTGATAATAAGAAGTCATGAGTTTTTAAATTTACCGTGACGGTTCACATGATGTGCAACTTTCCTTGCTATGACGTATACCGATTATGCCGGTTTAACCTTATTCAACAAAACACACACACACACACACACACACACACACACACACACACACACACACACACACACACACACACACACACGAATTCTCGGCTCATTAATTATGTTCACGTAAACATGTACAAAAATTCAAAGTGAATACCAAAAAAAACAACAACATGAGAACAGGTAACATACTTGATTCATTGAGAAAAAAAAAGAGGTGAGCAGAAGGCTTCAATAATATGATTATTCATTTCATAATATTCCTGACTTCTCGGCGAGTAGGTCCAGTTGTGCTCATCAAATCAGTGATCTGTTCAGAAATAGCGGAGAAAAACCACCCATACTTTTATCAAGTAGTTTGCCGCACACTCAGACAAACGCGCAAAAATCCACTCTTGATCTCAACAAACCCTCAACCCCCTTTTTTGGGGGGTTGGGGGTGGGGGGGGAGGGGGACGGCATACAAAAAGCCATAACTAATACGCCAAATATAAAAGCGTACACTTCACAATAACGGTGTATATATATATATACAAACCCATAACTAATGCCCAAAAATATTCGGCCTAAATCTCGTAGCAGTGGACAAAAAAAAAAAAAAAAAAAAATCAATCTTCAACAAACAAACAAACATCAAAGACTGAATGAAGTACTGTTAAAACAAAAATAAAAATAAAAAAAATAATCCACCTAAGTTGGCTCATCCGAGCACAAAATGAGGATACAGTAAAGCCCTCAAAAAAAGTTGTTCATTTCGTAAATTGTATGGTGAGAGACAGGAGAGATACAAGTTGAAAGTTCTCCACTTGTGTACTGTATGCCTAGCTGCCTGATTGAAAGTCACGCTCAACTTCATGCAACAACACTCACCCCGAAAAGAAAAAAGAAAAAAAAAAAAAAGCAAACTGCTGGTGGTAATATTAATGAACAACATGGCGGCCAAATAGTGACTATATCAAAAAAGAAACAAACAAAAAAAAAGCGTTGCTCGTTTTCTTCACACACACACACACACACACACACTCACTCAAAGTCCGGAACAATGTTCAGATCCATGTCATTGTCAAAAAAAAAAAAAACAAGGGGGACACAAACAAGACAAGGTACTCACAGCATTCACAAGACTTTAGACACTCTGCCCCGAACTTTTTTTTTTTCCTTCAATTTTTTTTTTTCTTAAAGCAAGTCTCCATCATAAAGCAAGATAAAAACACGCCTCCACAAAAAAAAAAAAAAAAAAAAAAAAAAAACGGATAAAAAAGTCACACCATATACACAACCGTCAGGAACAGCTCGGCCGCCCCCCTCCCTCACCCCCCCATACCCCACTCCGCCCCCCCTCCACCCCCCCCCCCCCCCCCCCCCCAAAAAAAGAGAGAAAAAATGTGGCAAGAATCATCATGTCATCAACGAGTTGGGAGGAAAACATGGTACACCCCCCCCACACACACACCACCCCTTCACTCCCCCTGTACAAGGAAGGCTGAGTCGGCCAGAACCCCCCTACTTCTCCCACCCCCACGCCCCCACTCCCCGCACCCTCCACAAATGTCCGCACCGAAACGGTGAACGAAGTCTCCACCAGCACAGTTCGTCAGAGTGCCTTGAAGGAAGGGTGGATTATTCAGGTTGTCTTGGAGGAAGGATTGGTGGGTCGGGGTGCCTTGGATGAAGGGTGGATCAATCAGGGTACCTTGGATGAAGGGTGGATCAGTCAGGGTACCTTGGAGGAAGGGTGGATCAGTCAAGGTACCTTGGATGAAGGGTGGATCATTCAGGGTACCTTGGATGAAGGGTGGATCAGTCAGGGTACCTTGGATGAAGGGTGGATCAGTCAGGGTATCTTGCATGAAGGGTGGATCAGTCAGGGTACCTTGGAGGAAGGGTGGATCAGTCAGGGTGCCTTGGATGAAGGGTGGATCAGTCAGGGTGCCTTGGATGAAGGGTGGATCAGTCAGGGTGCCTTGGAGGAAGGGTGGATCAGTCAGGGTGCCTTGGATGAAGGGTGGATTATTCAGGGTGCCTTGGAGGAAGGGTGGATCAGTCAGGGTACCTTGGATGAAGGGTGGATCAGTCAGGGTGCCTTGGATGAAGGGTGGATCAGTCAGGGTACCTTGGATGAAGGGTGGATCAGTCAGGGTGCCTTGGAGGAAGGGTCGATCAGTCAGGGTGCCTTGGAGGAAGGGTAGATCATTCAGGGTGCCTTGGAGGAAGGGTGGACCACCACCCGTCAAGGACAGGCAGATACACCTCACCCAGGGTCACCATGATGAAGTCACCTTGACTGCACCCTGCGGGCGTCCCCAAGGAAGGGAGAAGAGGAGTAGAGATTTGGTGTGGGGGTGGGGTGGTAGTGGTGGTAGGGTGAGGGTGGGGTAGGGTGGGGTGGGGTGGGGTGGGGTGGATGGAAGGATCGGGGTGAACCTTTCTGTTCGCGTGCCAGACTGTGTACTGCATCCAGCAGAGCCCTAGCAGCCACCACAACGAAGCACGGCAACAGTTGAGCTCCTCCCTACAACCGCTTAGCTTGAACGAGAAGCCTGTCTCTCTCTCTCTCTCCACTGTTGTCACTTAGCAGACCACCGTTTGACGTCACTCATTCATCAACGAGAATCTGTCTCTCTCTGTGTCTTTCTCCATCTTCCAGTGACTTCAAAGCCTCCCGCCCCCCCCCCCCCCCCACCCGCCACCACCTCTCCCTTCTACCCACCGCTCACCCCACCCAACCCGACCCACCCTCCAACAACACACACGCATCTCCCATTCCAAGTTCCACCCTGACCCAAGTCGTGCCTCTCCTGTGGTCAGTCCGCTGAGGTCCCCCCCCCCAACCCCCCGGGTCCCCCAGCTGGATGCTGGATTCTCCCCACACAATCACCACCACCACCAACAACACCACCACCACCAACAGCATCAGCATCAGCAGCGGTGTCATGAAGACCTGCGGCTCCCACGGGCGCCTCCTGCCCCAGGAAAACTGGGATAGTAGGCCTTTGGATATTGTTGCTTAGCGTCCAGCCGTCCGCACAGAACCCACTAGAACAGAACTGCAATGGGAGTGGAGTGGGGGTTGGGGGGTGGGGGTGGTGGTGGAGTGTTGTGGGGGTGGTGGTGGGTGGTGGTGGAGTGTTGTAGGGAGTTGGAGAGGGGGGAGGGAGTTGAGGGGAGTGTAGGGTAGGGCAGGGCAGGGTGGAGGAGAAGGAGGAGGAGGAGGAGGAGGAGGAGGTCAGTAGAGTGGCGGTCATTTGGCGGGCGATACGATGGAGCTGCCGTAGCCCTGGGTGCCGCAGGTGGGCAGGCCGAAGGGGTTGACGCTGGAGAAGGGCGACCCCACGATGCTGCTCATGCCAGCTGCAACAACACCAGCCGACACAGCACTGTTACCACACGTAACACACACACACACACACCCCGCACCCAGTACGACGGATGGGTTATATTTTGTTGAAATGTTATCCATCGCCCCAACACTGACTAGACACCACACATAACACACCACTTCACGACGGCTACTTATCACTGTTGTAATGTCATCCATAGGCCATACATAGGGGTGGCTGGGTTTGGGGGCCTAGGGGTTTGGAGGGTGGGTGAGTGGGTGGCTGGGTGTTTGTGTGTAGTTTGTGTAGTGTGTATGTATGGGGGGCGGGGGAGGGGGGTAGGTTTGTGTAGGTGTGTACTAGTAGTAGTAGCAGTTGTAGAAGTAGTAGTTGTTGTTGTTGGTGGTGGTGGTGGTAGTGGTTGTGGTGGTGGATAGTGTTGGCGTCTTCGATTTTACATCTTTCCACTTTTAAGTAATATTGGACGAGCGTTAAAAAAAAAGTGTATATAAATAAAGTGGTGTGTGAGAAGGAAAGTGTGTGTGTGTTAGTGTGTGTGTGTGTGTGTGTGTGTGTGTGTGTGAGTGTTAGTGTGTTGTGTGTGTGTGTGTGTGTGTGTGTGTGTGTGTGTGTGTGTGGTTGTGTGTGTGTGTGTGTGTGTTAGTGTGTGAGTGTGTATGTATGTGTTTGTATGATCGTGGTGTATGTGTGTGTGTGTGTGTGTGTGTGTGCGCGCGCGCGCGCGCGATATGTAAACACTCTCATGCCAACCTTTTTGTTGATCATTTGTGATTTATGAGCTTATCTAACCTCATCTTCAAGTTATCTATTTATCTGCTCGTTCATTCATTTCTTTGATGTAGCATCTGTTATGTGGAAGGTGAAAAAAAAAAAAATGCTGGGCCTTCATGCCAAGTGAACTTAATGAATCGAACATCAGACTTACACGAATATGACTGATATCACATATACATTAATCAGCAAATGTTTGGATTAAATCATATACTGCACCAAACGTAGCAAAATCACAACTGCAATTGTTCGACTAGAATGATGAGTGTATAAAAGAGCAGCGTGTGTGTGTGTGTGTGTGTGTGTGTGTGTGTGTATCAAGTGCTATGGTCACAATACTCAGTATTTCCGTTAACCCTTTATGAATGAAATATAGTTCATATCCATGCACCATGCAAAACACACACACACACCCACACCCACAGACAACAAAAGAAGAAACTAAAAGCAAACTGAAGATGGAATCTATTTGACAGCTCATCACAAAACAAACAACAAGCAGAAAAACCAAAAATAGTCAAACTAAAAAAAAAGAAAAAAAAGCCATAGACAGACATGCAAATCCACTGAAAGACTCACGAAAGAAAACAAGGAGGGCGGGGTGGGGTGGGGGTAGGGGGGTGGGGGGTGGCGAACAGAAGAGAAAAACGTGCAACATGTAACACATCCCATCCACCAGTCCAGAAACACAACGTGTGACGGACTTGCCCCGCAATCCTTACAAACCCAAACCACTGTGACACCATCACCCCTCCCCCCCCACCCCCACGCCCCCCCCTCCCCCCCTCCACCCCACACACAGTTATTTCATATCGTGACCTGCGGTCTTTTTTTTTTTTTTTTTTTTACCTTTTTTTTCTTCTTTTTCTTCATAACTATACCAACCGTTCTACTTGCTTACCAAAGACCGTGGTATCATCTAATAAGGGTCTCCGTTGATACTACTACCACCTCACGCTCCCCAAAACCCCGGTCCTGATCAACCACGGACATAGATAGATTACTTATAGGTTCTTGTGATCAACTTGGCCTTACAAAGGGGCAAAAAAAACAAAACCCAACAAAACCAATAGGTCATTATAACTCAACTCACAACTACATCACCACCACCACCACCCCCTCTCACCGAGAAGAGACAAAGCGACCAAGGAGCAGAATGATGAAATGTAACACAAGAGAAGAAGAGTGAGTTAAGATTACAAGGCATGTGAGGCTACACAAGAGAAAATTGTAAGGTTGGTGGGGGGGGAGGGGAGCGGGGGGGGTGGGGGGGGGGGGAAGGGAGAAGGGAGGAGGGGAAGAGGAGGAGGAGGAGGAGGAGGCGGGGATTTTTGGTACTGACGTGGCCGGTGTTTTACGGGTGGGTGACCCAGGCATTCTGGAAGTCGCGGTACACGGGGGCAAAGGCACTTTTCTGCTTGGCCGTCAGGCCGGGCCACAGTCCAGGGCCCCCGTACGACCCCCCGCCCACACCCGGGGTGGGGCCGCCAGGGGGCGCCACGCTGTGCGGAACGGGTGGGGAGGAGCAGGAGGGAACTGCCGAACAACAAAACACACACACACTAGACATACACACAAACAGCCCAGAAAGAACTGCCCAACAACACACACACACACAATAGACATACACACAAACAGCCCCAGAAAGAACTGCCCAACAACAAAACACACACACACACAATAGACATACACACAAACAGCCCAAGAAGAACTGCCCAACAACAAAACACACACACACACACTAGACATACACACAAACAGCCCCAGAAAGAACTGCCCAACAACAAAACACACACACACACAATAGACATACACACAAACAGCCCAGGAAGAACTGCCCAACAACAAACACACACACACACACTAGACATACACACAAACAGCCCAGAAAGAACTGCCCAACAACAAACACACACACACACAATAGACATACACACAAACAGCCCAAGAAGAACTGCCCAACAACAAAACACACACACACACACTAGACATACACACAAACAGCCCAAGAAGAACTGCCCAACAACAAAACACACACACACACAATAGACATACACACAAACAGCCCAAGAAGAACTGCCCAACAACAAAACACACACACACACACTAGACATACACACAAACAGCCCCAGAAAGAACTGCCCAACAACAAAACACACACACACACAATAGACATACACACAAACAGCCCAGGAAGAACTGCCCAACAACAAAACACACACACACACACTAGACATACACACAAACAGCCCAGAAAGAACTGCCCAACAACAAAACACACACACACACAATAGACATACACACAAACAGCCCAAGAAGAACTGCCCAACAACAAAACACACACACACACACTAGACATACACACAAACAGCCCCAAGAAGAACTGCCCAACAACAAAACACACACACACACAATAGACATACACACAAACAGCCCAAGAAGAACTGCCCAACAACAAAACACACACACACACACTAGACATACACACAAACAGCCCCAGAAAGAACTGCCCAACAACAAAACACACACACACACAATAGACATACACACAAACAGCCCAGGAAGAACTGCCCAACAACAAAACACACACACACAATAGACATACACACAAACAGCCCCAGAAAGAACTGCCCAACAACAAAACACACACACAATAGACATACACACAAACAGCCCCGGAAGAACTGCCCAACAACACACACACACACAATAGACATACACACAAACAGCCCCAGAAAGAACTGCCCAACAACAAAACACACACACAATAGACATACACACAAACAGCCCCAGGAAGAACTGCCGAACAACAAAACACACACACAATAGACATACACACAAACAGCCCAGAAAGAACTGCCCAACAACAAAACACACACACAATAGACATACACACAAACAGCCCCAGGAAGAACTGCCCAACAACAAAACACACACTAGACATACACACAAACAGCCCCAGAAAGAACTGCCCAACAACACACACACAATAGACATACACACAAACAGCCCAGGAAGAACTGCCCAACAACAAAACACACACACACTAGACATACACACAAACAGCCCCAGGAAGAACTGCCCAACAACACACACACAATAGACATACACACAAACAGCCCCAGAAGAACTGCCCAACAACAAAACACACACACACTAGACATACACACAAACAGCCCCAGGAAGAACTGCCCAACAACACACACACAATAGACATACACACAAACAGCCCCAGGAAGAACTGCCCAACAACAAAACACACACACACACAATAGACATACACACAAACAGCCCAGGAAGAACTGCCCAACAACAAAACACACACACACTAGACATACACACAAACAGCCCAGGAAGAACTGCCCAACAACACACACACACAATAGACATACACACAAACAGCCCCAGAAAGAACTGCCCAACAACAAAACACACACACACAATAGACATACACACAAACAGCCCCAGAAAGAACTGCCCAACAACAAAACACACACACACAATAGACATACACACAAACAGCCCCAAGAAGAACTGCCCAACAACAAAACACACACACACACAATAGACATACACACAAACAGCCCAGGAAGATATGCCCAACAACAAAACACACACACATATGGATAAAGACACAAACGCCATTGAAAGAACTCCCCCCCAAACACACACACACACACCCACACACACACCCCCCTTAAAGAACTGCCAAATAACCAAACACATATAGACATCTACACACATCCCTTAAAATAACTGTCTACTACACACAGACACAGACAAGAAAGAAGCTACAATACTTGGATAGTGTGACAAAGGAGGTCAATAGACAACGACAACAACACATCTGCTTTTGGTTCTCCACCTCCTTCTGCATGGAGAAGGAGATGATCCAACATCTGAGCACTCAAGCTTTCGATATTCTAAAAGATCATTAAGCATAGTGTGTGTGTGTGTGTGTGTGTGTGTTTGTGAACACTTCGGAGCAAGAACCCTCAGTCCTTATACTACTGGATGATTTCATTGTCTATGTGGTAAAATGTTTATGTAAGATTGTCATTGTGTCTTTTATGTGGTGGGCGAGTAAGATAATAAAATGATCTAAAGTCCGAAACGACTGAAGTCCACTCGCTCTCGTTTTTATACAATTCTTCTGGAAAGAAAATTTTTTTTAATACACATAACCTGTTGTTTCTCTTTTCTTTTTTTTTCTTTTTTTTTTTCTCTAAGCCCTGCGCCTCAGAGACATAAAAGTAGACTGATTCGTGGTCTCGACAGTTAGTTCTCGAAATACATGACCGCTAGCTAGACTGTGTCTTTGACACGTGTTCCTATCACTTCTGTTGGTTGTTACATTATATCATGCAATAATCGACTGTCCTAAACCCCTCTTGGCCGAGAGAGTGAGTGAGGATGTAACTTGGGGACGACACTCTCTACTGCACTCAAATTCTTGCCCAGATAATTTGGGACAGCAGTTGCCTTCTCTCTGCTGTTCTTTTCGTCAGAGTCGGACACGACTTACCATCATACATACCATGCAATAATATTTAAGAATTTGTGTGTGTGTGTGTGTGTGACATTTCACACACACTGCGAGATGAGTAATAATCCTTATCAATGCTTTGGTTACTGGTTGCTGCCCCCCCACCCCCACCCCACGCCACCCCCTCCCCCACATCCCCACCCCCGGCCCCACCTCTCCTTGGCCGGAAAAAAAAAGAGACGTCAGCAACAAACTGACCACTTTTCTAACAGCAGAATCATAAACGCCGAGTCAGTAACCGCGCACCCAGATGCTAACAGCCCAGCGGAAACCCTTGGTTGGCACGCGCGGGGACTGGCAGACACCCTCACCACCCCCCCCCCCCCCCCAATCCCTCCCCGCCCTCCCCCACCACCACCACCCCCACCCTCACCACCACGCAGACCCTACGCGGCGCGGATGACGACAGAACCCCACTCCAACTTCCCTCCCCACCCCCAACCCCCACACCCCCCCTACCCCTCCCCCGCCATCCATAACCATGCTGATGTTACAGGCCCCCGGGCTCTGACAGACGGACCCACGTGCCGTAATGATGCCGATGACACACTGGCACCTCTTCAAGAGCTTCATTCAACCCCCCACCTCCCCCCCCAAAAAAAAACCCTCTTCTAGGGAGATATCATCTTTTCCTTCCTTCCTTCCTTTCTTCCCTCCCTCCCTCTCTTCTTCTCTCTCCCCCACTCCTCATCTCCCCACCCCCACCCCCCTTTTTTCAAGACAGAAAGTGACAGAAAAGTAATGTGATGGCCTTGCGCGCCCAGATGGCGGGAAAGGTCTTGGGAGGAAAAGAAAGAGAGAGGGAGAGAGAGAGAGGGGGGGGGGGGGGCGGGAAGGGAGGAAGAGGAGGAGGGGGGGGGTAACCAAGATGGTGTTCATGATGGGGGGTGGGGGGGAGGGGGGAGAGAGGGCTATAAACTCTGGCACCAGGATACTGGGACTCCCCCCACCACCCCCACCCCCTAGCTCCTGACAGTGCCTCTCCCAGTGACAAATTGTTCCTCTCTCACACCCCCCACCCCCCACCTGTCCCCCCACCCACCCACATTCCCCCTCCCACACACACACACACACACACACGCACGCACTTCCCGCTGTGGTCATGGGCGATCCCCAGGTTTCTCCATCCAGTGGACGGGATAAATCAGCGTCATTAAATCGAGTGGCGTCGTTTTGTGAGAGGTCTGCAGATGCTTCTCACACGGCGGGGGAGGGTAGGGGGTGTGGGGGTGGGGGTGGGGTTGCTGAAAATAATCTGCTTCTGTCTGTCTGTCTGTCTGTTGGTGGATGGATGGGTGGTTGAAGAAGTCCTGATGGTTAAAGAGAAAAAAAAGGGGGGGGTGTGGGGTCTGGAGGAGGGCGGAGGGGGGTGGGGGGACCTGCTGTGTGTTGCTGCTGTTTGTGTGGCACACAACGTAGGACTATGATATTATATATATATATATATATATATATAGAGAGAGAGAGAGAGAGAATTGGTTTCCAGGGGCATGAGATTTACATAAGATTCATGTCGTTGTTGTTGGTTTGTTTGTTTGTTTTTACAATAAAGTGTGTGTGTGTGTGTGTGTGTGTGTGTGTGTGTGTGTGTGTTTGATTACGGTGCTTACTGTGGCCTAAACAGTTGCAAGTGTTCTGTTCGAAACGCACAACCGCAGAAAGTATATATATATATATATATATATATATATATATATATATATATATATATATCTATATATATATATATATATATATATATCTATATATATAAAACACAAAAATAATAATAAACCTGTGAGAAAAAAAACACACCAAAAAACCAAAAAAACCCAAACGAGTGCCATTTTCGTTTGGTTCTGGCCTCAAACTCCTCAGCATGTGCACCGAATAAGGGAGAAAACAACGCAAAATGTGCAGCAAAAATTTTTTTTTAAATGTAGTAGTTGTTGTTGTTTTGTTGTTGTTGTTTTACAAACATATGATTTTGTTGCGCTGAAGCACAGAACACTTGCCTTCTGTCTCACAGTTAGTTTTCATCGTGTCCCAATTTTTTCTTTGACAGAGTACTAACAAGTAACAGTTGGCCGATTCCCCTTGCATTGCATCCGGTTTAACTCACTCAGTACGGCCAGTCCTCTCTTCTCCTCTACACAGACCCCTCGGATGTCCAGTGGGTGTCTGAATGACCCAACCTTTAGCTTCCGTCGTCAGAATTGTGGTATTCTTTGTCAACATTCACCTCTTCAGTATAAGAGCCTTCCGCTTGCAATATTTTGATGATGGTAACTGGGGTGAAACGCTGTTAACGTCGTCTCTTTCGCCGTTCGTATGGAGAGAGTTAAACTAGGCACTTCTACATTCTGTACGCTTTCCTGCTGGTAGTAGGTATGTTTACAGAAAGGGGGGGGGGAAAAACAACTATAGAAACATGACACTGTCGGAAAACCAAGCATACACGTTTAACACAAACAAAGGAACAACCAACAACAATCAGACAATAACAAATTCACGTGCGTGCGTGTGTGTTGGTGAGTGTGGGTTGTGCATGTGCGGTTTACACGAGCGTGTTCACAACAATACCAAAAAAAACAACAAAACAACCAAGCGACAAATGGAACACATGAAAGAATATTCATTCAACATTCACTGACTTCACCCTCATCATGCAAGCTCCTCTTTCCTTTGACACCCCCCCCCTCTTCTTCCCCCCCAACCTCCCCAGCCCCCTACCCCCGCACCTACCCCACCTCCTTCAAAGACCCAACCTCACAACAGAACATGCCAGATTCTTTAACCCCCCCCCCCATCCCCCCAGCCTCCTCCCCACCCCTCGCTCCCCTGTACACCCCGACACCCCCCAAATGAAATAAACAACACGTAAAGGAACACACACACACACACACACACACACACACACACACACACACACACACACACACAAGCACAAGCACAGGCAACGAGCGACACAAACACGCTCATAATAAGAAGAGGAGAGAGAGAGAAAAGAATATAGAACAAATAAACAAACAAAAGTAAAAAAAAAAACAACTAAATTAAAACAACAACAATAATCAACGAAAGCCATCAATCCATGCACAGCTCTTACCGGCACCTAGTCTGCTGGCTTCGTCACGCAAGAAATGGTCCAGACCTGAGGAAAAACCAAAAAAAAAAAAAACAAAAAAAAAACAACCATCACATATGTACCCCTCCAGTTAGTATTATTATTATTCTCTTCCACACCACGCCAGCCATAAGGCGCCGCTTTCTACACTGCTTTTCATGCTTACAATTTCTTTTCCGCAAGACGGAATCAAAAACAGTACACTGCATGCATGCACTTTGTATATATATATATATCGGTTTTTTTTCCTTTCTTTTTTCGAAAAAAAGGACCGTAGAACAGAATAAAAAAGACACGATGCAATTGATTATAGGATTACCACGCGTGACCCTTTAAAAACAAAAAAAAAAAAAAAAAAAGGGCAGAATCCACACGATCACATCGCAAATTAAAAACACAACCACATGATAATAACAAGAAAGCAAGAAAAAAAAAGAAGAGATTAATCAATTTTCAAAAAAAAAGTACAAAATATCATTTATTGAAAATACGGTTATACAACCTACGACGAAAGAAAAAGAAACATGCTATATGACCTTTTAAGATAACAAAAACACACAAAAAATCATTTAAAAAAAAAAAAACAACCAACAACATCATTACAACCAGATAACCCACCACGAAAGAAAAACAAAAGAAGCACACACTACATGATCCTTGAAGGAAGTATAAAATCCACAAAATCATGCAAGTTTTTAAAATACAACTACATATCCCATCCCGTAAACAAAGGCGAAGAAAAAAAAAGAAAAAAAAAAAGACTGGACTTTGCGACACTATAAATTCCCAAAGTACAAAATCCACCAAAATCATCATCCAAAGTATGAACAAAAAAATACAGGGAAAAAAAAACACAGCAACAACAAAGGACAAAACAAACCAACAACAACAACAACAAAAAACACCAAAAAAACAAATAAACAACAACAAAAAAACCCAGTGTAAACAACCATGCGCAGATATGAAATACACAATAAACGAGACAGCACAAAATAAAGAGAGAATGCAAGAAACAGGAAAAAAAAAAGAGAGAAAACAATAATGCCAACGCCTCCCTTTACGAGTGACTAGAAAAAAATGAAAAAAAACAAACATATAAATAAATAACGTAAAAAAAAAGAAAAAGAAAAAAAAAAAGAAACAACAAAATACACCTTCACCTACCCATATTTCCAAGAGGCCCAGCAAACAAAACACAGAAAGAAAGAAACAAAGAAATGTATAAAAACAACAACAACAACAACAAAAAGAACCCAAACAAATCCAAAGCCACACACCACCCTACCCATATTTCCGAGCATCCCAGCAAAATATACAAATAAATGAAGAAAGAAAGAAGCAAAGAAATAAAACCGCCACCACCACCTTCCCATATTTCCGACAGGACCAGAAAATATAAACAATAAACAAACTGATGAGTAAAGAAAGAAACGAGCAAACAAACAAACAAACAAACAAACAGACATGTATAACAAAACAGAAGCGCCAGCAACTTAAAAGAAATAGGTGGGAAAAAAAAAGCAACAACAAACAAACAAGCAAACAAACAAGTATAGTAAACAAACCAACAACTGAAAACGCCACACCACCACACCTACCTACCCCATATTTCCAAAGCGGACCAGAACAACAAACAAACAAACAAGTAGAGTAAACAAACCAACAACCAAAAACGCCACACCACCATCACCTACCTACCCCATATTTCCAAAGCGGACCAGAACAACAAACAAAACAACAACAAAAAGGAAAAAAAAAAAAAGATCAAATAAATGAATAAATAAATGAAGAAACAAATAAGAGGACCAGCAAAATAAACAAATAGGTGAATAGAAGCAATCAAAAACGAAAACAAACCAACAACTAAAAACGCCACACCTACCTACCTACCTACCCCATATGGTCAGACATAAGTGGTAGGTTTAGAGCTCCACGCGCAAGAACATCTCGATACATTAATTCATTTATTCCTACAGCCATTCGCGCACACAATCAAAACATCCAATACACTAAGTGAACCCTCCCACCCCCCAAGCCCCCTCGCCACAGCAACACCTGAACTTCACCAGCAGACGAGTGTATGGGAGCAGACATTATGCGTGCATGTGGGACTGAGCGGGTGAGCACGGGCAAGCAAGCATTTGTGTGTGTGTGTGATCGGAAGTGATTTTAAAATATTTTCTTATTTTACTTGGATTTCATGTATCTTAATGTTAATGTTCTAATCTTATTGGCGTGACATATGTTATGTGCATGCATACGTTGTTTGTGTGTGTGTGAGTGAGTGTGTGTGTGTGTGTGTGTGTGTGTGTGTGTGTGTGTGTGTGTGTGTGCATTTTACTTATATATGCGATTTATTCCCTTGATGTTTTTATTTATGTATTGTTGTACAATACCTTATGGTCTTAACGTGTGTGTGTGTGTGTGTGGGTGTGTGTGTGGGTGGGTGGGTGTGCGTGCGTGCGCGCATGTCATTTTTAGTAATCTTATACCCTTTTTTTGTTGGATGTTTTCATTTGTTAATATTGTTGTGCAATACCCTATTGTCTTAACATGAGTATGTGAGTGGGGGGGTGGGGGGTGGGGGGGTTAGTATATCGTCAGCTATTGGGAATTCTTATTTGACTAGTTTTAATCTCTTCTTATGTTGCGCATGATTTTATGCCAGTGTTTACAATGAGCCTGTGATTGCACAACTTAATTTCCATGTGGATTAATAAAGTGTTTTTGATTGATTTGATTGATTGATATTTCCAAAGCGGACCAGAACAATAAACAAACAAACAAAAAAAAAGATCTAATAACTGAATAAATAAATGAAGAAACAAATAAGAGGACCAGCAAAATAAACAAAAAATAAACAAATAGGTGAATAAAAGCAAACAAAAACGAAAACAAACCAACAACTAAAAACGCCACACCACCACCTACCTACCTACCTACCTACCTACCCATATTTCCGAAGCGGACCAGAAAAATTAAACAAATAAATGAACAAAGAAAGAAAGAAAGAGAGAAAACAAACAACCAAGCAACCAACCAACCATGCAAACAGACCAACGAACAAAAAAAACCGCCACACCACACCACACCACACCACACCACACTACACCACACCACCTACCCATATTTCCGAGAGGACCAGCACTAGTGTGGTAGCCGTTCATTGCGGGGTTGGCCCCGTAGGCCCCTCCGTTGACGCTGTGCGGGGTGGACCCGTTAGACCCGTACCCCCTGGGGGACACGCTGGAACTCTGACTGCGTGTGTACCCGGCTGGAAGGGACAGAGAGAGAGAAAAGAAAGGGGTATTAGCTGTGTATGTACCCGGCTGTAAGAGAGAAAGAGAGAGAGAGAGAGAAGAGAGAGGTATTAGCTGTGTTTGTACCCGGCTGTGAGGAGAGAGAGAGAGATAGATAGATAGAAAGAGAGACACACACAGAGACAGAGAGAGAGAGAGAAAAGAATGGGGTGGTGGTGTTATCATTCATTTCTTGCTGTGCTTTCATTACTTGCTTGTGTGTATTTAGCTTCATATACGTTTTAATTTGTCCAACCCTTTTCATGTTTGTTTTTTGTTGTTGTTGTTGTCAGTGTCATGTTCTTGTGTGTGTGTGTGTGTGTGTGTGTGTGTGTGTGTTGTGGTAAGAGGTTGTTAAGGTGTGATTGACAAGCGTGTAGAGGCACCATCAAATTCTAGTCGGATGAGTGAGGATGTATTGTATTGTAGTGTAGTGTATTGTTGCTTTTGTTGTTGTTGTTGTTTTGTTGTTGTTGTTCTTATCTGTCACGGTGTGTTTGTTTGCATGTTTATTTGTGTGTTTGTTTGTTAGTGTGTGTGTGTGTGTGTGTGTGTGTGTGTGTAAGTGTGTATGTATATGTGTGTGTGTGTGTGTGTGTGTGTAAGTGTGTGTGTGTGTGTGTGTGTGTAAGTGTGTGTGTGTGTGTGTGTGTGTGTGTGTGTGTGTGTAAGTGTGTGTGTGTGTGTGTGTGTGTGTGTGTGTGTGTGTGTGTGTGTGTGTGTGTGTGTGTGTGTGTGTGTGTGGTATAAACCGGAGCGCAGCCAAGCTGTTAAGGAGACACGTCACTCAGTCATCAGTGATCCATCAGCTGCCAATTAACCACAACAACGAACAGCCATTCAACCTGCGTCCTCCACCAACACCACACACTACAAGCCCACTGTATGTGTACACATACACACACACACACACACACAAGTTTCAAGTTTCAAGTTTTAATTATCCTTTCACTCCTATTGGAGTATGGAGGATTACTGCAAAATACTCATTTTCGTGCCCATAACAAACATTTCCAAATACACAACAATGTCACATAAAGTTGAGAAAACACAAATGTCTTTTAACTCCAAAAGTATAACTAGGCAACATTTGCAAATCTAATCATCTTACTTACAGCTAAAATGACACACACACACACACACACACACACACACACACACACACACACACACACACACACACACACACACACATACACACACACACACACAGAGTAACACACACACACACACACACACACACACACACACACACACACACACACTTACACACACACACACACACACACTAACACACTTACACACACACTCACTCACTTACACACGCACACAAACACACATTAGTAACACACACACACACACACACACACACACACTTACACACACACACACACACACACACACACACTTACACACACACACACACACACACACACATTCTCCACTCTGTACTACAACAACAACGAACAAACAACTCCACTGTCAGGCACCCACATCAAACGAGCCCTCCCGCCCACGACCCCCCCCCCTCACCCCCCCCTGTCCCCCCCAACCCCCTCTCCCGTCCCCTACTCCTTCCTTCCTCAACGATGAATTAACACGTGACCTTACCTCTAATTACAAGTCTTCACTCCAACTAATTACAGCAATCCAGTCCCTACTGAGTTCCATCCAGAACAAGGAAGGAAGGAAGGCAGTTAGTTAGACACACACACACACACACACACACACACGTACACACACACATCACACACACACACACACACACGTCACACACATACACACACACACACACACGTCACACACATACACACATCACACACACACACACACACACACACACATCACACACACACACACTCACTCTCTCTCTCTCTCACACACACATCACACACATCACACACACACACACACACACACGCTCACTCTCTCTCACACACACATCACAAACATCACACACACACACACACACTCACTCACTCACTCTCTCTCTCACACACACATCACACACATCACACACACACACACACACACTCACTCACTCTCTCTCTCACACACACACACATCACACACACACACACTCACTCACTCTCTCTCTCTTGCACACACATCACACACATCACACACACACACACACACACACACACACACACACAGCAGCAGCAGCAGCTCCCTAGAGTTTCTACACAGGCTACAAAGCAAAATCAAAACACGGTAAACACGACCCTCCCCCCACCCCGCCCCCTCCACCCCCCCCCCCGCCCCCCCCCCCTCCCCACACCCCCCCAAGGTAGTTAGTATACGTAACTTCCTACCCTTCCTGACATCCACCATCCCCTCCTCTCTCTCTCTCTCTCGAAAAAAAAAAAATCTATTAAATACCGACACAGCGGAAAATCCACCACCACGGCAGCCTCAACAATTCCCACCATCATCCCCCCCCCCCCCCCCCCCCCCGCCGTCCACCTCCCCCCCACGCACCCGCCAAACCACACTTATCCCTTTGATATAGCTTGTTACTGCCCGTCAACACCTGATATAGCTTGGCTGCTGTTAGCTATAGTCATCGATCGAACGTGCGCGCACCTCCCCCCCCGTCCCCCCCCCCAACAGGTTTTTGAAAAGCCACACTGTTGCGTCACAAAGTGTCCCTTTCTCTTCTTCTTCCTTCCTTCCTTCCTTCCTTCCTTCCTCTCCCCTCCCCCCTTCCCCCCCACCCCCACGCCTCCCCCCTCCCCTCCCTCGCGACGTCCCCCTTCCCCACCTTTCCCCCCCTCCTCCCTCCACACGCTTCCCCACAACATCCTTACACCCACACACACACACACTCATCCTGGTGGGGAGCAAATAGCTGTGGTGTAACTTGCACCCCCCTACCCCCCACCCCCACCCACCCCCCCCCCCCCACCCAACGCCCTCCCCATCCACATACCACAGGGACACAAGTACCAGAACTGAGGTTGAGTGGGGTGGTGGTGGTGGTGGTAGTGGAGGTGATGTTGATGGTGGTGGTGGTGGTGGTGGTGGTGGTAGTGGAGGTGATGTTGGTGGTGGTGGTGGCGGCGAGGTTTGGGGGTGGGTGGGATGTAGTGTGTGTAATCTGGCACCAATACTCTCATGTCACGTTCAGGCGGCTCTCTGGGGAGCAAGGGAGGGACTGTGATGCTTGCTGCCTGGAACACTGCTGCTGTATGGTCTTGGTCGTGGTGGTGGTTGTAGTGGCGGGTGGCAAGAGGTAGTGTGACAAAAGGACTCATTCCAGAAGCTGGTACGTGTAGGTGTAGTGGTGGTGGTGGTGTGGGGTGGAGGGCGTGCGGGGCGGGGGGGGGAGGGGGTGGAACCCATACTGAGAGACACAGAGACAAGTGGTGGTGGTGGTGGTGGTGGTGGTTGAGGGGGGGTGGTGGGGTGGGATGGAGTGGGGGTTGGGGGGGTGCGTACCGAATTGTCTCATTACCAGCCCCGTGCTAGCTAGCATCGACTTCAGAAGAAAGCTGCTCGCGCGTCACCAGCTAAACTTTCCATTAGCGCCTGTGGTGACTGGATCAAGTGGCGTGCAAATGTCAATTTTTTTTAAAACTGCGAACTCTTAGGAGGTGGTGTACAAGAGTGAATGGATTTCTTTCTTCCTTTCTTTAACAGCACGAGGGAGGGTGGGGTGTGTGTGTGTGTGGGGGGGGGGGGGGGGGGGTGCGGGAGTAATAGGAATAGGGGTTGTAGTGGTGGTGGTGGTGGGGGTTAGACCTGTGGGGGTATCAGTCGTTAACTGTTAACACTGTCCTCCCGTATTTACTCTCTCTCTCTCTCTCTCTGTGTGTGTGTGTGTGTGTGTGTGTGTGTGTGTGTGTGTGTGTGTGTGTGTGTGTGTGTGTAATGTATCTGTGGTACTATACGTCTGCGGAGTAAAGCAAAAAGGAAGCTGATTGTTTAAGACAGGATATTCATCCAACCTGGGCCTTCTTTTTTTTGAGCCAATAATCATTTAATAGACGTTTTATTCATACGTTTGTTGTTTTTTTTCAGTCGCAAATGATTGCTTTTACGAGAGTTAACTGACAACTCACATCCACACCTACACCCACCCCCCACCCCCACCCCCCGCCACACACACACACACACACACACGCACGCGCACACACACACACACACACACACACACACACACACACCACAACCAACAACCACAACA
>NC_134877.1:15291968-15294468 GCF_041734735.1 Babylonia areolata | reverse complement strand
GCCATGAGGAATGAAACATCAAGGTATTCAGGGGAAGGGGGGGGGGACGGAGGTGGAGGGGGGGCGGGGGGTGGTAGGGTGGTGAAACTTAGAAAGTAATGTACGAGAAAGCGATCAGTTTCAAACATGATCGATCCCGGAATTGTTCCCACAGCTGGTCGCTATTAAGACAACTTCCCACACTTAACCACGCGCAGCCATACATCAAAAAGACCACACCCCACACTCACGTCCGCCGGCTCTCCCGTCCAGACGACAATTTTTTTTTCCTCAATGCATAAGTAATGCAATTACGTCATTCACACTCGTCCACTAAATCTACATCAAATCGAAGGCCTTTCTTCGCCCCGTGTGATACCGTACAGCGTAAATCACATCTACACGGACTTCAGTGGCACGCGGAGACAGAAATTCTGTGACAGGAGACGGCAGACCATTTGCATGCCATTTTGAAAAACCACTTCCAGTGGCGCCCCCTTTCTGAATGGGGGGGGGGCGGGGGGGGGGGGGGGGGGGGGGGGGGCAGGGGGTGAAGGGGGGGGGGGGAGGGTGCAGGGGCGATGGAGGGGAAAGGGGGGACAACCCTTGGGTCATTCAATCAGGAAACGGACGGGCAGGACTCATTCCATTCTCAGGGGCTCGGGGGCTGCCTTCATCATCAAACTGCAACCCCCCCTTCCCCCCGCCTGTTTTAAAGCGGCGGGCCTCGTATCGGCTTCCTCCTTTCATTTAGGGGGATTAATGATCTTCGTTTGGATTAAGTTAATCATCGACATCAACGTCTTTTAATCCATTAAATCCTGTTCTGGGTTATGGGGTGGGGGTTGGGGGTGGGGGTGGGAGGGGAGTGCTATTTAATTATCATAGCCATATTTCTTTCTCTATCTGATTTTTGGCTTGACAATGCCGGCCATTATATTCTAAGGTATGATAATAATACATCACAAACAGATTGCTATAAAGAAGGAAATCTGGAGTAAACCCAAACTAACTTACTGATGACGATCGGTTATGTATATATCTATATCTATATCTATATCTATATATATATATATATATATAAAATATGCAGAATCAGAAATATGAGCAAAACCAGTGAGATAATGGTCTTTTGTTTGCTTGTTTGTTCATCGTTGCTTCATAATTATGCATAGAAACAACTGCTATGAATTTCTCCAGCAGCGATGAAAATGGATACCTCCCACCACCACCACCCCCACCCCACCCCCCACCCCCACCCAAAAAAAAGCAAATGAGCAAATGATTCCCTTTATTTACTGTCGAAAAGACCGGGAAGCCCATATACTGGAAACAACCGAAAAACGGAAGCCACATTAAAAAAAAAAAAAGAAAAAAAGAAGAAGAAAAGAACAGACAAAAACAAAACAAAAAAAGAAGTAGAAAAGGCCAAAAAAAAAAAGAAAAAGAAAAAAAGATGCAGACAAAGCTATAATCATAGACGTATATTAATCTTCTCATGTCGAACAATCAACCGGGAAATGGAAGTTTATGCCATGGATTAATTTGCGTACGTACGTCCTTCGATAAATTTGTGACATACAAAAAAAAAAAAAAAAAGTAGACCCGATTCCTATCTTTTTTCTCTGTTGTTGATAAGGTTTGTGTTAACAGCTGAACAAATCGCAAAAAATAAATAAATAAATAAATAAATAAGTAAAAATGTAAAGAGCTATCAAAGGTAGGAACCATGTCATCAGGCACAGAGATTCGCACAATATCGCACACGCGCACCACACACAGGCAGCAGAGTAAGAGTGAACGAGAAAGATCAGGACAGAGAGAGAGGGGGGGGGGGCGAGGGGGTGGAGAGAGGGGAGAGAGGGGGGAAAGAGAGAGAGAGGGGGGAGAGAGAGGGGGGAGGGGTGGAGAGAGGGGAGAGAGAGAGAGGGGGGAGAGAGAGAGAGGGGGGAGAGAGAGGGGGAGAGAGAAAGATCAGGAGAGAGAAAGGCGGGGGGGGGGGGGGGGGGGGGGGGGGGGTGGAGAGAGGGGGGGAGAGAGAGGGGGGGGAGAGAAAGATCAGGAGAGAGAGAGAGGGGGGGTGGAGAGAGAGAGAGGGGAGAGAGAGAGGGGAGAGAGAAAGATCAGGAGAGAGAGAGGGGTGGGTGGGGGGAGGGTGGAGAGAGGGGAGAGAGAGAGAGCGGGGGGAGAGAGAGGGGAGAGAGAGAGAGAGGGGGGAGAGAGAGGGGAGAGAGAAAGATCAGGAGAGAGAGGGGGGTGGGGGGAGGGTGGAGAGAGGGGAGAGAGAGGGGGGGAGGGGGTGGAGAGAGGGGAGAGAGAGAGGGCGGGGGGGAGAGGGGAGAGAGAAAGATCGGGAGAGAGAGAGGGGGGGAGGGGGTGGAGAGAGGGGAGAGAGAGAGGGGGGGGAAGAGAGAGGGGAGAGAGAAAGATCAGGAGAGAGAGAGGGGGGAGGGGGTGGAGAGCGAGAGAGAGAGAGAGAAACAGACTGAGACAAGATAAAGAGACAAGGGGAAAGGGCCAC
>NC_134877.1:15269468-15284468 GCF_041734735.1 Babylonia areolata | reverse complement strand
AGGGTTTTAAAACATATTTTAGTGTATAACGTGCCACGATATCAATGTTGACATTATTGATATGTTACATTGTTATAATAAATTGTCAACTGCGCGTCGCTGATAGCGTTGATGAGTGCATATCTTTAATGTGCCACGATATTAATATTAACATTATTGACGATATCAATGTTGACATTATTGACATGTTACATTGTTGTGATAAATTGTCAACTGTACGTCGCAGATAGCGTTGGTGAGTGCAAATATTCAACGTGTATTAGAGTGTATTTGAGAATTTGAGACAAGAGTTTCAAAACGTATTAGAGTGTATAACGTGCCACGATATTAATGTTAACATTACTGATATCGTGTTACATTGTTATGATAAATTGTCAACTGTGCGTCGCAGCTAGCGTTGATGACTGCATTTTTTTTTTAATATGCCACGATATCAATGTTAACATTGTTTTTATTATGTTACATTGTTATCATATTTATTGTCAACTGTGGCATCGCAGATTACGCTGATGTCTATCACAGAAACAGTGTGTCACTGACGATGGTCACGTGCATTTCTTAAGGTTGACTCTGTGTGTGTGTGTGTGTGTGTGTGTGTGTGTGTGTGTGTGTGTGTGTGTGTGTGTGTGTGTGTGTGTGTGTGTGTGTGTGTGTGTGTGTGTGTGTGTGTGTGTGTGTGTGTGTGTGTGTGTGTGTGTGTGTGTGTGTGAAGGCAGTTAATGTGGGGTCATACTGACCCAAAAGATTGGCCGGGCCTCGTCTGGTACACCTATGTCACGATGTGTAGTGGTGTATTGTCTTCTGCGTTCGTGGGCCGCGACTCCTCAACACGTTCACTCGAATGTACATAAATATACGAGTGGGATTTTACGTGTGTGGTGTGTGTGTGTGTGTGTGTGTGTGTGTGTGTGTGTGTGTGTGTGTGTGTGTTTAACCCCCGCCATTTAGGTAACCATACTCCGTTTTCGGGGTGGTGGTGTGTGGTGTGTGGTGTCGTGTGGTGTGTGTGAATGCAATAGTGAATGATGAGATTTATTCCTATGGGGGGTGTGTCGGTTCGTGAGGGACTGAGAATGAAATGACCTGTTGCTGGCTTCGTGGTTTCTGGCACTGGGGATGTGATAATCAAAGGGAAGACGTTTCGATTATTTTGATTTTGTGTGGCAGGAGAGAAAGAGAGAGAGAGAGAGAGAGAGAGAGAGAGAGAGAGAGAGACTCTGTGTGTGTGTGTGTGTGTGTGTGTGTGTGTGTGCGTGCGTGTGTGTGTGTGCGTGCGTGTGTAGTGATAGTAGCCTGCCGGAAAACCCACTTAGAGTAGGACTAGGTTTTCATCCTCACTAATAGGTCTGTCGCTTTCTGTAGTTTTTCATTCATCGCAACCCAACAAAAACGGCGTAACAATCAAATTGATGATTGTGGCCGTCAACGCAGTGAAAGTGAAAGTGTGTATGTGTGTGTGTGTGTCTGCGTGCGTGTGTGTTTTTTTTTTAGTTATCACTTGTTCGTACTATCTACCCTTTATGCCCCATCACAGTGTGTGTGTGTGTGTGTGTGTGTGTGTGTGTGTGTGTGTGTGTGTGTGTGTGTGTGTGTGTGTGTGTGTGTGTGTGTGTGTGTGTGTGTGTGTCTGTCTGTCTGTCTGTCTATTTGTCAGTGTGTGCAGAGATGTGTGTTTGTTTGGATGTGGGTGTGTACGAGTCGGTGTGGGCGTACGCGCACGGCGCGTCTGTGTGTTTGTATGCGTGCGTGCGTGCGTGCTGTGCAGTGTGTGTGTGTGCGCGCGCGCGCGCGCATCACCAGGAAGGCTGGAATAGCAGTCAATAAACAACATCCAATCTCACACTGTCTTCCTTTCGTTCCTTTCTTTTCTTTCTTTTTTTCTTTATTTATTTTATTTTTTTTTTATTTTTTTAATTATTTTTATCATCATCTTACTTCTGTTCTTTTCTCTCTTTCTCTTTTTTTTTGTGTCTCCAATTTCATTTCCCCAGTTTCGTTTCTTTTGCCAGGCACAGGGACAACAACGGCATATGAGAAAAGGCAGATGGAGGAAGAAAGAAAGAAAAGAAAAGAAAAGAAAAAAAAAAAAGAAAGAAAGAAGAAGAAGAAGAAGGGGCAAATAACAATAACAACGACAATAAAAGCAAAAAGAGAAATGGAAACACAAACCAATCCCACATACACTCTCCCCCTACACCCCCCCCCCCCACCCCCCACCCCCCACCCCTCCCAGCCCTCCCACCACTAACTACCCACCCACCCCCGAAAAATCTCAATTTCATTGTTAAGTCCTTTTGTGTTTCTATTTCTCTTTTATCTGTTAGGAGACTTTGGAGACATAAACCTGTTTCCTTCTCTTTTTTTTTCTTCTTTTTTTTTTTCTTTTTCTTTCTTTTGCTGCTGTTGTTGTTGTTGTTGATGTTGTTGTTGTTGTCATTAATGATTTGATTATCAAAAGTTTGTGTTATTCAGTCATCTCTTGAAGAACTGCTGCTCGATTTAAAATAAAAAAAAAAAAAAGTGTCTGCATCAGATAACAAGGCTGTGTTGACGATCAACGGTCTCCGACAGATAACGTGCTATCTTCTCCGCATTTTTCAATCCCTACCTCCACCCCCCGCCCCTCCCACCAGCCCCCACCCCACCAGCCCCCCCCACCCGCATCTCCCGCACTCCAACCCCCCCCCCCCCCCGGCCCCCCTCCCCCTCCCCCAAACATTACAGAATGTTCAAAATAGAAAATGATAGAGACAAAGAGAAAGACAAAACTCAGAGACGGACGTGCTCAGGCTGACAGAAGGCTATCAAGGGAGGAAGGAGGAGGAGAAGGAGGAGGAGGAACAGGAATAGGAGGAGGAACAGGAGGCAGTGGAGGAAGAGGAAGATGAGGAGGAAGAGGAGGAGGAGGAGGAGCAAGAGGAGGCAGAGGAAGAGGAGGAAGAGGAGAAGGAAGAGTAGAAGGTAGAGGAGGCAGAGGAGGAGAAGGAGGAAGAGGAGGAGGAACAGGATGAAGAGGAGGAGGAGGAGGAGGAACAAGAGGCAAAGGAGGAGGAGGAAGAAGAAGAGGAGGAGGAGGAAGAGATGGAGGAGGAGGAAGGAAGAGGAGGAGGAGGAGCTCAAGAAGAACTAGAATAAGAAGATCAAGAAGAAAGAGGCGGAGAAGCAGTAGTAGAAGAAGAGAAACAAAAAGAAGAAAAAGAAGAAAATTAAGAAGTAAAAAAAAAAAAGAAAAAAAAAGAAAGAATGAAGAAGATTAATAAGATGAAGAAGATGAAGAAGGAGAAGGAGGAGAAGAAGAAGAGAGGGGGGATGGAGAGCGAGGGGGAGGAATGGAGGGAGAGAGAGAGGGGGGGACGGGGACAGAGAGAGAGAGAGAGGGAGAGAGAGGGGGACAGAGAGAGGGAGAGAGAGGGGGACAGAGAGAGAGAGAGAGTTGGGCATGAAGAAGAATGTGAAGGAGAAGAAGAAGAAAGAATGAAAGAATGAAAGAAAGAAGAGAGCCACAAAGCAGGTTAACATCAAAGGGTTAAAACTAAGAGAGACACAGGATGCCAATTGTTCCCAACCGGGGGTGAATACACTCATGCACGCGCTCACACACACACACACACACACACACACACACACACACACAAACACGCACACAACCCCCCCCCTCCCCCCACACCCAACACTCACACAAATACACACCCACACTCCCCACCCCCACAACAACACACGCACACACGCACACGCACATACACACCCACACATACACACACACTGCACTACACACACACTCACTCAACCTCTCCCCCTCCCCCCTCACACACACACACACACATACACACAAATACTCCCACCTACCCACCTCACACACTCTCCCCCAAGCACCACAACCCACCATATCCCCACCCCCAACCACCACCCCGCACCCACACACACACACACACACACACACACACACACACTTGTTGATATGCATATACATATTCTCCTTCCCATGACACCTCATTCAATACACACCACAATCTCTTTAGACTTTTGCTTATAATATACCTTTCCTCTGATACATAACATGAACACTTTTCTACACTAATATTCACATGCATTCCCTTTCTTTTATCCACTACTTTACTCCTTTCCGTCTAAAAACACTTATAGTGAATAGACGTTAAACTGAAGAAGAAGGAGTTTCAGTTTCAGTTTCACTTTCTCAAGGAGGCGTCACTGCGTTCGGACAAATCCATACACGCTACACCACATCTGTTGAGCAGATGCCTGACCAGCAGCATAACCCAACGCGCTTAGTCAGGCCTTGAGTGCATGCTTACATATTTGTGTACCTATGAAAGTGGATTTCATTTTACGTAATTTCGGACAACACTCTCGTTGCCATGGGTTCTTTTTCAGTGCGCCAAGTGCGTGCTGCACACGGGACCTCGGTTTATCGTCTCATCCGAAAGACTAGACGCTCAGTTTGATTTTCCAGTCAAACTTAGGAGAAAGGGCGAGAGCGGGATTCGAACCCACACCCTCACGGACTCTCTGTATTGGCAGCTGAGCGTCTTAACCATTCTGCCACCTTCAGAAGAAGAAGGAACACACACACACACCCCTTCCCCTCCACACACACACACACACATACACACATACACCCACATTACACACCACACCCACACACACTCACCTCGCTCCAGACCAGCATGGTGCCAAAGACGACCTGCAGACCGTCGAAGAAGTTGTCGCCGATGATGATGACGGTTGTGCCTCCGGTGGTCCAGCCCTCGCTGGGGCAGATGGCCTTGATGATGGGCGTGGCTGCAGTGGCCATCCCCACACACACCAGACAAACATGCTCTGATTATCATAGTCACTGGGATGTTTGGTGTCTGTGTGTGTGTGTATGTGTGTGTGTGTGTGTGTGTGTGTGTGTGTGTGTGTGGTGTGCCGTTGGGCTGAGGGAGTGTGTGTTGCCTGTAGCCAACCTGAGGGAAAGAGAAGACGTATCCACGAAGAGAGAGAGAGGGGGGGGGGCGGAGGGGAGGGGGGGGAATGGAGAGAGAGAAGAGGGATGGAATGGAGAGAGAGAGAAAGAGAGAGAGAGCGGGAGTGGAGAGAGAGAGAGAGAGGGGGGAGAATGGAGGGAGACAGAGAGAGAGAGAGACGGGGGGAGGATGGAGGGAGAGAGGGGGGAATGGAGGGAGAGAAAGGGGGGGAGGGGACACAGAGAGGGGGGGGGGGCTGGAGGCAGAGAGAGAGAGAGAGAGAGTTGGGCATGATTATGCGCTATATATATATATTTTTTTTAAATTAATGACAATAGAAAATAACACACAAAAACGGCAATCATCATCATCATCATCATCATTATTATCATTGTTATTACTATCATCATCATCATCATCATCATCATTATCATTGTTATTACTATCATCATCATCATCATCATTATTTACATGCTTGGGGGGGGGGTTGTTTCTTTTTTTTTCTTTTTTTTGGATGTGTATCGGGTCGTATTCATATAACAAAATAAAGCCTCACAACACGGCACAGACAGACTTCGGAATCGAGACAACAACAACAACAACAACAACAACAACAAAATCGCTGTGCTGACAACAACTTCAGCCATACACGCAAACGCCCACCGTAATAATAATAATAATAATACAAATATAAAAACAACAACAAAGAACAGGACATGAAAAAAAAAAAAAAAAAAAAAGAAAAGAAAAGAAAAGAACCCCCCCCACCCCCACCCCCACCCCCCTCCACAAAAAAACAACAAAACAAACAACAACCGCCAAGCCAGCATTCAGCAGCAGCAGCAGCAACAACACCACCAGCAGCTATAGCATCATAGCAGAAGCCAACAGCCGCCGTGAATAATAACACCCCCAAAAAAAACAAAACAACAAAAGCCAATAAAAAAAAAAAAAAAAAAAAGCAGTGATGCGGACGACGATGAACGCCATTATAGCAGTGGGTGTCTCTGTGTCTCTGCAAATACTGGGACAGATGGGGGTGGAGGTGGGGGTGGGGATGGGGATGGGGTGCGGGGGGGGGGGGCGTGGCCAATACAAGCCAGCCACCGGCACTACTACTACTACTACCACCACCACCACCACTACCACTACCACCACCACACGGGATAGGGGAGTGGTGGTGGAGAGTGGGGGTGCGGGGATGTGGGTGTGTGTGGGGGAGTGTGGGGGGTGAGGGGGGGGGGGGGGGGAAAGGGGGGGGGGGGTACGAACGGAAATCGGTGCTGGTGTTGGTGGTGGTGGTGGTGGTGGTGGTAGCAGTTTTTCATTCACGCTCCCCCCCCTCCCCCCCCCCCCCCCCCCCCCCCCCCCCCCGCCCCCACCAAGTCCTGAATCCTTCCCGAGTCTTTAATGCCAGAACATAAAAAACCCTCGCCCTTGTTTCCCCCCCCCCCCTCTCTCTCTCTCTCTCTCTGTCTGTCTCTGTCTCTGTCTCACTCTCTCTTAGGTCCATGTCTAACATCTTAATCCTTGAATAAAAAATAATAAAAAAAAAAAAAACGTTTTGAGTTCTGAGTTCTCTCCGTCTCTTTGTCTTCTTCTTCTTCTTCTTCTTCTACTGACTGGAAAGGGGTTGTTGGGGGCGGGGGGGAGGAGGAGGGGGGAGGAAGGTGTGAGGTTGGGGTGGGGCGAATCGAAGGGGGGTGGGGTTGGAATGATGGGGGTAGGCTAGCTAATGACTGCACGCAATTTGGCGTTAATTCACGTTGCTGAACAAGTATTTTTTAGTTGTTGGAGACCCTCCCCTCACCCACCCACCCATCTTCATCCTCCTTTTTCTTCCCCCGAACCCCTCTTCTCCATCAATTTATCGTTCGTATACATTATAGCTGTGTGTGTGTGTGTGTGTGTGTGTGTGTGTGTGTGTGTGTGTGTGTGTGTGTGCTCGCGCACATGTGTGTGTGTGGTCGTATCTATATTCGTATTATCTACTATTCCTACACTCACTGAACATATCAAAAAAACCCAACCCATTAACCACTGCACATACGCACGTATGCCTTGGGAAAATCAGTGCAATGTATGTTTTCCTTCTCTCTCTCTCTCTCTCTCTCTCTCTCTCTCTCTCTCTCTCTCTCTCTCTGTCTCTCCCCTTATTCAGTCACCACATTACACCTGTAATGGAAGAGGAGGGCTTCGACAGTGTGTCCCGGGGTAATATATTTCCCCTCATCCCTCCCTCCTTTCCACCCTCACACACACACACACACACACACTTTGCTTTTTTCTTTCTTTTTTTTTTTTTGTGTGTGTATTGAATATTTCATTATCATTTGTCGCCCATGCTCGTTACTTTATCACCAGTAATTAATCGATACTGTGAACATCGTCTCTGTCTGTCTGTCTGTCTTTCTCTGTGTCCCCCCCTCTCTCTCTCTCTCTCTCTGTCTGTCTGTCTCTCTGTCCCTGGCACGTTAAGTCCAGAGAAGAAGGTAGTAAAGAGGAATGTATTTCGTGGGAAGATTGACCTGAAATGTGGCAAAGTGATATTATTTTCGGAGTAACCGGCGCGCTAGGCCCAACACGGCTTATATCACAGATTGACATAAGTTTACATTTGGGCCAACAGCAAAGTGAGAGCTGTATTATCAATGGTTTCTCCAGTCAATGGGAAACCATTTACAGCTTAGTCTTTTGTGAAGGACTATGACTCTCAAACTAGGAGGCAAAATTGCACTGGCTCTTAGTGCTGCAGCCTTGTGGGCTAGTTGGCCTTTGGGAACCATCCCAACGCCGACTGTCCTAAAACCCTCTTGGCCGAGAGAGTGGGGATGTGCTTGGGCAAGACACTCTCCACTATAATCAAAGTCTAGCCCAAATAGTCGGAACAGCAGGTGCCTCCTCTGCTATTCTGATGGTCATAGTCGGACACGACTGACTATCATGTATATAAACCGGCGCGCAGTTTTGTATTAAAAAAAAAAAATCTACAGCTGAAAGGCATTGCCGTATGTTAATGTAACGCAAAATACAGAACAAAAACCAGAATGATGATGATACAGTATACAACACAACATAAAAACACAATACGATAAAACACACAATGCTTATGTAGTCTATACAGATCTCTAGCTAGTTATTCAAAAACCTGTGGCTTTTTATCTCCAGCGTTTGCAGCCCTGTACAAGAGGAGAACAAGGAACAGTGTCTATTGCACACGTATAACCCGCGTTTACACACTACGGGGGGTGGGGGTGGGGCCAGAGATGATGATGATGATGGCTGCTTCTTCGCTTGCGAAGATTAGTGGGAAGTTCCCGCCAGGGATAGGCGGCATGCCTTTTGATGACTAATTAGTCCAATCCGTAATATTGGGGCCAGAGACTAACTACATTAATTTTCATATAATATACAAGCGTGGGATCGTGCGCCAGCCCAAATCAGAGACTCCCTGGAGAACGACAACTGGCGAAGAAGGTGTGACTGATGGACATTTACCCTGACACACACTCTCTCTCTCTCTCTCTCCTTGTCACGTACATGCCACACACAATCGCCGTGCACGCCCCCCTCCCAGCCTCACACACCCCTTTATACAGCAGTGCGCGCACTCGCACTCGCGCTCGTGCTAACGCGCGGCTTTGCCTTCCCTCCCCCATTTATCAACAGGGGCCGTCTCATCAGCCTGCATATCAACTCCGCCCTGCCTGCCTCAGTCTTGCTGCATAACACTGGGCTCAAAATTGAGTTGGGGGGGTGGGGAGGTGGGGGGAGGGGGGGAGGGGGGGTGGAGGGGGCGCCCATTCCAGATTGATTCCTAGCGCGGTAAATGATGAAAAATGGTGAATTATGCATGCAGGATTGGGTTATGGTCGTCTTCACCCCCCCCCCCCCCCCCCCCCCCCCCCCCCGCCGTGGTGGATGATATCGTCGCCTATCCCCCTACCCCCCCCCCCCCCCTCCCCACGATCCCCCCCCCCCCCCTATCCACCCCGCTCCCTTCCCTACCCATCCCTCTCAATCCCCTACCTTCCTACCTCCCCATGCCCCCCCCCCCCCCTCCCCCGACCACCTCACCCTCCTACACAACCCTCTTACGCCCTTTTCGACTCTGCAACCACCGCGTGGAGGACAGCGCCGGCCACTGTCACTGCGACCGAGAGAGAGAGAGAGAGAGTTGTCATTCTTCATCTTCCGCTCCATCCGTTAGTTCTTGGAGTCACGTGCAGTGTGACCTCATTACCAGCATGTCCGGCGCTGGTGTGTGTGTGTGTGTGTGTGTGTGTGTGTGTGTGTGTGTGTGAGTGAATGTGTGTGTGTGTGTGTGTGAGTGAATGTGTGTGTGTGTGTGTGTGTGTGTGTGTACTACATGACGGGAGCAAGATGGAAGAACCCGTTTTTGTCCTTGATCATCTGCCTGTGTGGGCGTTTTCTGTCGTATTTTTGTGGCCGCGTGTGTTGGTGGTCTCGCGGTAACGTGTCCGCTGACTAGAAAGCGAGACAATCTAAAGAAGGTGTGGGTTCGAATCCCTGTTTTGGGTGGTTGTTTTTTTTCTTTCTTTTTTTTCTTTTTTTTTCTTGACTGGTGGTTCTGGACGCTAGTACATTCGGATAAGACGTAAAAACCCGATGCCACGTGTGTAATAATGCACGTGAAAGAACCCACACAAACAAAAGGTTTGTCCCCACCACCGAAGTGACTCAGCAGCAGTGCAGGGTCTCCTCTGGTGTGTGGCCTCCTGGCGACCTGACATCGATGGTTCCCTGTGGACTGCCGACGCTAGAACTGCGACGGACGAACCCGGGTGTGGCCGTGTATGGGTGAATCTAAATGAGCGGCGTGGGAGTAATGCCATTGAAACGGTGCAGATGATGGGGCAGCTAAATTGGAAGAGAGAGAGAGAATGAGAGAGAGAGAGAGGGGGGTGGGGAGAGAGAGATGGGGGGGGGGGTACGGTGGGTGGGAGGACGATGGGAGTGAGGAGGGGCTAAAAAGTTCAGACCGACAGACACAAAAAGAGAGAGATGGCGCGGAGTTTCAGAAAGAGCGAGTGCCGGGGGGGCATAGTCACATGCACGTTCAAGCACTTACACACACACACACACACACACACACACACACACACACAACAACAACAACAACAACAACAACAACAAAAACAAACCAAACAAAAACATCCACTTAGGAAAATAAAAATAAAAAATAAAAAAGCATGTGCTTGCTTTCCTGTAATATGCATGTCTGAGTCTCTTACAACATGGTTTCGGTCATTCATGCAGGCATGTATGCGTGATGGGAGGTACCCGTAACGTCGACAGCTCATTGCGTCGACAGCTCATTGCGTCGACAGCTCATCGCAGAATGGCGACAAACGTCCTTCATTATTATTGACCACATCCTCTACACAACATCCTGTATCTCTACTTAGACTACATCCTCTCTAAACTACATCCTGAATCTATAGCCAGACTGCATCCTCTAAACTACATCCTGTATCTATAACCCTGACTCTATCCTCTAAACTACATCCTGTATATCCAGACTACATCCTCTACACAGTATCCTGTATCTATACCCAGACTACATCCTCTAAGATAGATTCATGAGCATCCTCCCCCCCCACCCCACCACCACCCTCCCCCCATCCCCCAGCTGGATGACAACGATGGTCATCATCGATCTCGATGGACACACCACACATCCTCTACACATCCTGTCGAACGCAATGAGCTGTCGACGAGTGCGGCGCAGTGCGGTGCGGTGCGCTGTCTACTTTGCAATGCATGCGCGCAGCAGCATAGCAGTAGCCTATGCGCTACAATGTCTGCAGATAGGGTATATATAGACATATACACACACACATACAAACAAACATTACAATGTGGCGCGTGCGTGCGTGCATGCGCGTGTGCGTGCGTGTGGCGCGTGCGTGTGGCCGAAACGAACCGCTTCGATATCTACCTCCTTCGGTGGGGTCCAGTCGCCGAGCGCGCCGCCCGTGCTTGGAGTTGTTGTGCACGAACATGTTGTCCGACAGCGCCAGGAGAGGTCCGTCCACTGACTTGGACGTGGAGATGGCCACCTGTCGTCATAATGCAACAGAGATCTAGACAAACACCTATATATATATCCACCTGTCGTCATAATACAACAGAGATCTAGACAAACACCTATATATATCCACCTGTCGTCATAATGCAACAGAGATCTAGACAAACACCTATATCCACCTGTCGTCATAACGTACATAGATCTAGACAAATACCTATATATCCACCTGTCGTCATAACGTGCATAGATCTATACAAACACCTATATCCACCTGTCGTCATAACGCAATAGAGATCTAGACAAACACCTATGTCCACCTGTCGTCATAACGTGCATAGATCTATACAAACACCTATATCCATCTGTCGTCATAACGTACATAGATTTATACAAGCACCTATATATCTACCTGTCGTCATAACGTACATAGATCTATACAAACACCTATATCCACCTGTCATCATAACGTACATAGATCTATACAAACACCTATATCCACCTGTCGTCATAACGTGCATAAATCTATACAAACACCTATATATCCACCTGTCGTCATAACGTACATAGATCTATACAAACACCTATATATCCACATGTCGTCATAACGTGCATAGATCTATACAAACACCTATATCCACCTGTCGTCATAACGTACATAGATCTATACAAACACCTACATCCACATGTCGTGAGAGACTGACAGAGACAGAGACACACAGAGACTGAGCCTGCTTCAGGAAGGGTTTTGGTGTGCTTAACTGGAGTCCCGGTGAACAAGTTTCATAAATATGTACGCTATACAGGACGAATTCAATCACACCAATGAATAAAACAATCCAAACCACACCTCCACACTGGACCTCAAAGATATACAACTCCCACCAAACCACCAAATCTGCCCCTCTGCAGAATAATAAGTGACAAATAAAGAAAAATGAATTTAAAAAAAAAAAAAAAAAAAAGAATCAAAAACAAATCTACTGAAATAGGTCAAAAACGAAATTACGAAACAGACTGCAATGATAAAAGAGGCTGACCTGAAAACGTCGCATGTCTCTGGGGTTGCCGGCATTTTTGAGACAGTTCTGGTTGCATTTCATGAAGAACTTGAGGAAAAATCTGCAACACAGGAAAGTAGGATCGTGAAAATTAATGATGGTGTGAACACAAGAAGTGCCGTTTGGAACAAAACGTTTGAAATGACATGCAGAGAGAGAGAGAGAGACAGACAGACAGACAGACAGTAGCATAGTGTTGACAGGTAATCTCGTAGTGCTAGTAGACAAGCAATGATCACATGGGAACACACGCACATACATACACACGCGCGCGGGTGCAAACAAGCAAACAAAAAAACATATGTACACGCACACATGTCAGTGCATGTTTGGCTGACCTGGTTTGAAACAAAAAACAACAACAAAAAACCAACAACTTCGCACTTGAGCAAAAGTACAAATGAATTCGACGCTATACATTCTGTTCGTGATATATAAATGAATGGGCTGTTCGTTAAAAACAAACAACAAGCCCCCCCCCCCCCCCCCCCCCCCCCCAAAAAAAAAAACAACAAAAAAACAAACACCTTGTGTTCATGATTTACAGTCAGACAATACTGATATCAGAAGTACTCGGCACACTGGATTTTTTGTTTTTTTTTTGTTTTTGATTTTTTTAAATTGCCTTTTCAGTAAAGTGCAGCAATCTGAAACTACTGAGAAGAAACTCTAAACTAAACTCTGAACTAAATTTCATATCAGCCATGGCTTTTATTCCTTTGTTTGTTGTGGTTCCCGTCTCTGAAGGGAGCTTTGTTTCAAGGACTCCGACAACGTAATAATTTGTATCGACTACCGTGAACAGTTCTGGGAGACGAATCCAGAAAAATCGAAAAAAAAAAATCTGATGAAATCAAACATAAGATTGCAGCTGTGTATATTTGTTTCGGTTACCGGTTTGTATGTTTCATGTGTTGTGTACCGTCGCTTGGCTTCCATTAACAAGAGGAAGTTCCCGCTCCTTATAATATATAACTCCCAAAAGATTTTCACTTCCGGTACATGAAGGTCAATTCCTACATGATATACTACTACCACTACTAGAACACACACACACACACACACACACACACACAGAATAGATTTTTTTAAAGTAGATCTTCGTTATTCATTCATGAACAGTATGTACGAAAAGATTTAATTTTCTTCCGCGGTGACATTTCTTTTGTTTGTTGTTGTAGTTTTTTTGTGTGTGGGTTTTTTTTTGTTTTTTTGTTTTTTTCATTGGCTGCAAGTGGAGAAATAGAGAGAACAAGGGCGTTGTAAGAGAGGCATCACCCATAGCTAAGCGTGGAGGGTGTGTGGGGGGAGGGGGGAGGAGGGGAAGGGGGGCAGGGGGGGGAGGTGTCGGATGGAGGGGGGTAGGGGTGGGGTGGGGGGCTCACGGCGCTCTCAGTCGACGCCCGAGGAGGATGGCACTTTGTGTGTGTGTGTGTGTGTGTGTGTGTGTGTGTGTTTTGTCGGTTCCAGATAACCGGGTCAGCGCCACTGCCAGTCTGTCCTTAACTGCCGCAAAGTGCCAGAAACAACTTCATCGCAGCAGAAGAAGCAGCCCACAACAATACAGTATAGCACTCGCACGGGCAAACCCCGTCCGGCAGGCCGGCTTGCAGTTTATTGGGAGGGGAGTTCCGGCTCTTGTCTTTTTTTCACACTGTCACGCTCAGCTCCTCGGTTTCGGTTCACAGAGGTTGAGTCGGCAATGGTCGGGGAGGAGGGGGCGAGGAGGTTGGAGGGGGAGGGGTGCAGGGGGTGAGTGGGGGGGGGGGTGCAGGGGGCTGCTAAAAGCTCTGGCCAGGTCGGCATATGAATTGTGATGAATAATTGACCAGATAGCGCCTGAATATTTCATGGCGACCCGAGGAGAGGATTGGAACGGGAGGGGCGGGGGGCCTTGGGGGGGGGGGGTGTGGGGGGGAGTAGGCTGGGGGGGTGGGGGTGGGGGAGGGGAACTGGGTGGTGGGGGCTAGAGCACGGAGACACACTACAGCACATTAGGACCCGACCTGTCGCCATTTGGGCGGAACGCTTGCCCTGACGAAGAACACACCCATCCACCCACCCATCCGCCTTTCTCCCTCTCTCTCCCTCTCTCTCCCCCCCCCCCCCCCCCCCCCCCCCCCCCCCCACTATCGTGTCGCGCGTTTTCCCGTCCTCCGACACTGTAGTATAGAGAGACCGCGGACGTTCACTAATACCTGAGGGACTTGACTCTTCGCCTGCGATTTCCGGAAGAGAACCAGGCGACTGAAAGGGTGTTAGGCCCTATGGGTCCTTAATCACTCCTCGGTGATGACAACGTCTGTGATTTGCCCTTTACTTCTTTCCGGACCGCTCTTTTCTTCTCTTTCTTTTCTTACTCTTCAAGTCCCTCTGGCTCAGTGTGTGTGTGTGTGTGTGTGTGTGTGTGTGTGTGAGTGTGTGTGTGTGTGTGTGTGTGTGTGTGTGTGTGTGTGTGAGTGTGTGTGTGTGTGTGTGTGTGAGTGTGTGTGTGTGTGTGAGTGTGTGTGTGTGTGTGTGTGTGTGTGTGTGTGTGTGTGTGTGTGTGTGTGTGTGTGTGTGTGTGTGTGTGTGTGTGTGTGTGTGTGTGTGTGTGTGTGTTCTCAGGCGGGGGATCCCGCGGGGGGGGGGGGGGTGGGGGGTGGAAGTAGGTGGTGGATAGGGGTGATGGACTAGAATGTGACTCATTATAACCTTTGGGACGTCAGCTTTACCTACCACACACACCGTTAGTCTGAACTGACGTCATCTGTAGTGTCCAAGACTTTTTACCTAGAATACTTCGCTGGTTGGCCCTCGCCGCTTTGTTTGTCGGTCAAGTTAAGTCTTGCTGTGCTTGTGCCCCAGCGTTGATGCTTCTCGTTCTCTCTCTATTGACTTCTTCCTCCACCACTCGTTTATTATTCATTTTCTTCACTTTATT
>NC_134877.1:15261968-15264468 GCF_041734735.1 Babylonia areolata | reverse complement strand
CAAAACTAAGGCAGGGTTTTTTCTTATTGTTCAAACGATCAGCTCCTTTTGAGACGAAGTCTTTCTTGCTGTCTGTTACTATTGACAAGTTTCAAGTTTCAAGTTTTAATTATCCTTTCACTCCTATTGGAGTATGGAGGATTACTGCAAAATACTCATTTTTTGTGCCCATAACAAACATTTCCAAATACACAACAATGTCACATAAAGTTGAGAAAACACAAATGTCTTTTAACTCCAAAAGTATAACTAGGCAACATTTGCAAATCTAATCATCTTACTTACAGCTAAAATGACGTTTTTGCCTCCTTTGAGCATATTACAAAAATTAAAAACCGATTTTGGAGACAAATATTTTTTTAGGAACATATCTATTTCGTAACTGATCATAATTGGGACATTCCATTATAAAATGAAACTCATCACCAATCACAGACATGTTACAAACCTTACAAAATCCTAACTCTCGTGGTATGCCTCAGTGCAAGCTGATCACGAGCGCTGAGCGGAACTCCGCTGGCTTGAAGTTACGTCCCATGGCCCATGATTATAAGAAGTGAAGGTTACTCTTCTGATCTGTTAATTCACATTAGTGAGATGTTTTCTATCCGCGACACCCCAGCGGCACAAGCGAATGGATGGATGGATGGATGAAGTCAGAAAGGTTAAGGAAGAAAGAGAGGAAAGAGGGAAGGATAGAAGGAAGGGAGGGAGGGAGGGAGGGAGGACAGAAGGTAGGAGCTGTTTTCTGTCTAAAACCATATCTACGTCCACGGACGGCATATGAAAATGGATCCGTCAGGTTTGACAGAACATCGAGAGAGAGTTGGAGAGGGAAGGAGAGAGGGGAGAGAGAGAGAGAGAGAGAGAGATGGACATGACAGCAACAACAGCCGCCAATACGGACACGTATCGCTGACATCCATCTTGCCGGCCGGCCGAGGAGGTATAAAGTAACGCGACCCACCCCCTGCCCCTTCCCCACTCTGGGTGCCCCAGCCCTGGGGGACATGGGGAGAGCAAAGGTAGAAGAGAGAGGAGGGGTCCCGGGGGTGCGGGGATTTGATAGCCCCCGGCCCTTTAAACTGACTGCTGCCCACCACAGGATGATGGAGCTGAAGACAGGCTTCCACCCCAGCTGCTGAGGCAAGTCCGTCACAGTTGGCTGGCGGAAATCAACGCGCAAGTGGCGAGGCGGGGATAACGAGTAGGTTAGGTTCGGGACTACAAGCGGTGTTGACAAATTGCCACGACCCCCTGTCGATCTGTTGGCCTTGCCGCTTGCTGTGAGTGCCACTCTCCCAGCCTGAACTGACAAGCGCGCACCCTCCTCTTCCCTTACTACCTGGGGCCCCGTGAGAGTGATCCCCCTTTGTTTTGAGCTCTTCATTTCGGGAGGGGAGGTGGGTTAATTAGCAGGCCATGGGGGAGTAAGGCCTGAGAGAAACCTGCAGATAGAGAGGAGATAACTCACCGTGGCGCCGGGCTTTGAACTACGTGGGAAATGGCGCTTGCCGAGGTGTTTGCTCCATCTAATCCCTGACAGAACGAACTATCCGGGCAGGAGGTGGTACCATCAGCCAGGCGGAAAGGCCGCGGGTGGGCCGCTGATGCTGCTGTGGGACAAGGTGTAGTATCGCCCTGTTTTCTGGGCGTGTTATTGCTGCTGGGGCATTGGCTGCTGCTGTGTTATTAATGCTGTGTTTCCTGCTGTGCCACTGCACCACACACACGTCATCGTTCCCTCCCCTTCCCCTCACCATTCACCCCCCCCCCCCACCCCCACCCCCGCCCCCGCCGCCCACAAAACAGGCTGTGAAGGGGTTAATAGGTTTTGCCTTCCATATACAGAATCATTATGTTCGAAGCTTCAAAAAGCCGTCACTGTCGGATGATGATTTGGAAGCAGAGAATAATATGAAGGGAGGTGGGGGGGGGGGGGGGGGGGGGGGGGGGGGGGGGGGGGGAACACAGAGAGAGAGAGATAGATAGAGAGACTCAGTTGATTTTATTCATTCAAGGCCAAATCCCAGTATGAGAGAGCGACAGAGACAAACAGACATACAGACAGAGACAGACAGATAGAGAGACAGACAGACAGACAGACAGAAAGGGCGCGCAAATGATTTTTCATCAGACGAAGAAAACAAAACTGTATTTTGTGACAACTGTGGTGAGAATCATTGTTCATCATTTATATTACGATGGAATCATCTTGAAATACAAACTAGCCAAAGCCCTGGATCAGTCACAGAAACGTAACCCAACGCGCTTAGTCAGGCCTTGCGAAAAAAAAAAAGGTAAATAAATAATAGATGAATACATTAAAAAAAAAAAGAATTACTACTAGTAGTAATAATATGTATAAGGCGCAAAAACTTGATGAAGTCAACTATAAGCGTACAAAAAAAAAAAATAATAATAAATAAATAAATAAATAAAAAAAAATAAATAAAATAAATAAATAAATAGATAGTAATAATTTTAAAAAATGAACAGC
>NC_134877.1:15231968-15234468 GCF_041734735.1 Babylonia areolata | reverse complement strand
TCCAACCATCCTGATAATTATATGGGAGACCCCCAGCATCCCTGTGATCTCCACTGCACCTCCCCCTCCATGCTGCAAGGGACGACCATCAGACAGTAGAACATGATGTCCCTTCTGTGTGTGTGTGTGTGTGTGTGTGTGTGTGTTTGTGTAAGCTTGTGTGTGTGTGTGTGTGTGTGTGTGTGTGTGTGTGTGTGTGTGTGTGTGTGTAAGTTGCGGCTGTGTGTCCGTACGTGTGTGTGTGTGTGTGTGTGTGTGTGTGTGTGTAAGTTGTGGCTGTGTGTCCGTGCGTGTGTGTGTGTGTGTGTGTGTGTGTGTGTGTGTGTGTGTGTGTGTGTAAGTTGTGGCTGTGTGTCCGTGCGTGTGTGTGTGTGTGTGTGTTTGTGTAAGTTGTGTGTGTGTGTGTTTGTGTGTTTGTCTCTGTGTGTGTGTGTGTAAGTCGTGGCTGTGCGTGCGCGCGCGCGCGTGTGTGTGTATGTGTGTGTGTTAAGCTGTGGATTCGGTTCGTTTAAAAAAAAAAAAGAAAGAAAGAAAAAAAAGAAGAAGAAAGAATTCTTATAAATCACAGTAAACGATGCCAGCTTTCGTTCTTCTTCAAACCCCCAACCAACACCTGACAGGTTTCTGTTGTCACATCTAGTATACTGGTTGGTTGGTGGTGGTGTGGCATGGCAGCCGGGTTAAAAGATGACTAAACATTAAGGCGCCGTGGCAAGAGTCGTCGTCGGCTGGGCGTTGTGGGACTACTTCTGACTGATGGGGGTGTTCACCGGTATAGTAGTACGCAGGCAGTTCGGGGTGACGGGGGATGGTGACAGGCTGATACATTCTGCCTTATTATACGACCGGCACCACTTGGCTTCCCCTGTTCAGCTTTTGCGCGTGGCGTGGGCCATTCACGCCGCAGGTTAGCGTGCGTGCACACGCACACACATACACACACGCACACACACACACACGCGCGCGCGCTCACGCATACGCCGCGCGCGTGCGCGCACACACACACTCACACACAGGTGGAGACAGAAGGTGCCAAGCTTTTAGGCGTTCAGTCTTTCTCTGGCTCCACTCGTGCATACCGATTGGCAGTAAGGTGTGAACGTTCTGTGTGTGTGTGTGTGTGTGTGTGTGTGTGTGTGTGTGTGTGTGTGCGTGTCTGTGTGTGTGTGTGTGTGTGTGTGTGTGTGCGTGTGTGTGTGTGTTTCTTTGTGTGTGTGCGTGTGTGTGTGTGTGTGTGTGTGTGTGTGTGTGTGTGTCTGTGTGTGTGTGTGTGTGTGTGTGTGTGTGTATCTGTGTGTGTGTGTGTGTGTTTGATGATGAGTGCCAAAGGGATGTAGCCTGAACAAGTTTGTTTATTCCACGTTGCGCTATATATATATATATATATATATATATATATATATATATATATATATATGTATATATATATATATATATATATAATTATGTATATCTCAATTTCTCACAGAAGTGTACCTATCTCCATGTGTCTCTTTCTTCCCTCTCTCCCCCTCTGCCTCCACTCTCTTTCCTCCTCTACGCCTTCCCCCCCCCCCTCCCCCCAACATGCCCCCCCCCCTCCCACCACGCACACCCAACCACCAATACAATACACTGACCTCCCTATCAGAGCACTGTGAGCAAGCAAACAGCACACCCCGTAACCCTGAAGAAAGAAAATTAGAAAACAAAAACCATAATGAAAACCTTTTTAGTGGACCTCTCTCTCTCTCTCTCTCTCTCTCTCTCTCTCTTGCCTTGATTTCTCAAACAAAACAACGCGATGGGGGAAGGGGGGGGGGGTTGGAAGGGAGGAGGGAGAATGGGGGAAGCGGGGATGGGGAGGGAGGGAAGGAAGGGGTTAAGGTTGAGGCAGGGGGAATGGTGGTGGTTGTGGTGGTGGTGGTGGTGGTGGACGACTGGTGAAAGGAAGGAAATGAGATAAAAGGTGCGCCTTTCAGTTCTCACTCTTTCTCTCTTCCCCCCCCACCCCCACCATTCTCTCTACCCCCGGCACTTTTTTGTTTGTACACGGCGCAAAAACCAATAACGCCACCGCCCATCCACCCACCTCTGCGGCCCCCTTCCCCCCACCTCACAGTTCCATCCCCCTGGTTCAACACGCGCGCACACACACACACACACACACACACACTCTCTCTCTCTCTCTCTCTCTCTCTCTCTCTCTCTCTCTCTCTCTCTCTCACTATACCACACACACACACACACGCACGTTTCGCTTGTCAGTAATGAACGTAGCAACCATTCTCTGCGGCGGACTCTCTTACATGTATACAAGCTAACCAGTTCACGACTAAAGCGGGTGGGACCAGATACACACACACACACACACACACACACACTACACTACACTCCACCCCACCCACTCCCGTCCACCCACCCACCCACCCACCCCCCACACACACAGGGCAAAAGCGGCGAGCGAGGCATCGGCCCGCAAAATGAGGCAATAAACATAGGGCATTGACGTTGTCACACG
>NC_134877.1:15199468-15226968 GCF_041734735.1 Babylonia areolata | reverse complement strand
GCAGAACGTGTTTCTTGATTTCACCAAAAACGAGAGAAAATGTACACATAAAAGCTAAACAAAAAAATAAAAAATAAAAAAAAAATAAAAGGAAAAGAACCTGTTGTTTTGAACACAAATTGCGGAGAACGTGTTTCTTGATTTCACCAAAAACGAGAGAAAATGTACATAGAAAAGCTATACAAAAAAATAATAAAATAAATAAATAAATAACAGGAAAGGAACCTGTTGTTTTGAGCCTGAAACTTAACTTGCTTATTCCACGTACACTGAGTGAGGGTGTGTTTTTTTTTCCCCCCCTCTCTGCTCAAAGCCAGGAGTGAAGAGCTGAAGCGACATGAGTTTGGTTGTTTGTTGTTGGGGTTGTTGTTTTTTTTACCCCACCTTTATTCATTTGCTTGTTTTGAATAATTCATTTGTTTCTTTCTTTCTTTCTTTTTTTTTTTTTTTTTCCTTTTTTTTACGGAAGTGCGATTAGAACGTTGGGAAATGGAGCGGGTTGTTTCGTTCATTTCTGTCAGTGAAAACAAAAGCAAGCAAGCAAGCAAGCGAACAACCAAACAAGCATAAACTGCCATCACTTTTTTTCATTTCACTTTGATTTCAACTTTTTTTTGTTGTTTGTTTGTTTTATCGAACAAAGTTAGTATCCAATGTTAATGAATGAAAAAAAAAAAATTAAGTGATCAACAGACTGACTATATTATCATCTTTCTGTTGCTGCGGTCATGTTGCGGTACTACAATTAAAAACATGAATAGATAAAAATGAAAGAATGAACTGGTGAATAAATGAATAGGTAAACGGATTTAATGAATGGATAGCTAAACAAAGAAATGAATAAATAAACAAACATCAAGTTCAGTGTAAAACTCTGCAAATGAATCATATAAATCCTGGAAAAATCATATCTAATATTATGATTATGATAATGGTGATGATGATGATGATAATGATTATTATTATTAATATTATTATTATTATTATTATTGTTGTTATTATTAATTGATTGATTACTTATCATCATTACTATCATGATCGTAATTGCTTTTACTATCATTAATCATTCATATCCTTAAAAAAAAAAATGCTCCTGTCTTCACGGGCACAATGTATCTAATTTGGCCTTCAATATTATTATTATCATTATCATGATTATTATTATGGGAGAAAAAAATTAATGATAATAACAACAACAACAACAATAATAATCATAATTTTTTCTTCTTCTTTTTCTCCCACACAGCCACAAACTGAAAAAAAAAAAAAAAAAAAATCCCAAGCCGTTCCTCCAGCATTCACTCTCCATGACGAATGGGCTTTTACGTGTATCACCCGTTTGAACACATGATTCTAAACAGGTACAGAGCTTTATGGCCCAGTCTGTGAAAACCCAACACAAAAAGAAAATCGCCATGGACGATGTCTTTCAGTGTCCAGTCAGTGTGTGGACAAGCAGAAAAGCGTGTTCATTTATTCTGATTAAAAAAAACAAAACAACCTTTGATTAGCAACGAGTGTCCTGCAGAATTATTTGCCTGAAGAGTAAACAGCCAAAGAAGAAATCGTTTACTTAAAAAAAAGGGAATAAACAGAAAAAAACAAACAAACTGCCATCCCAAAACAGACAAAACATTCATGATATATCTATGTATATATGTATATATATATATATATATATGTGTGTGTTGATATTCTGTATTTGTTTTTGTTCGCACTTCGGATTTGTTTTCTCTGTGTGTGTGTGTGTGTGTGTGTGTGTGTGTGTGTGTGTGTGTGTGTGTGTTTGTTTTGTTGTTTTGTGTGTGTGTGTGTGTGTGTGTTGTGTGTGTGTGTGTGTGTGTGTGTGTGTGTGTGTGTGTGCGTGCTTGCGTGCGTGCGTGCGTGTGTGTGTGTGTGTGTGCGTGTGCGAGTGTGTGTGTGTATGTATGTGTGTGTGTATGTGTGCGTGCGTGCGTGCGTGCGTGTGTGTGTGTGTGTGTGTGTGTGTGTGTGCGTGCGTGCATGCGTGCGTGTCTGTGTGTGTGTGTGTGTGTGTGTGTTCCTTTGTTTTCCCATTCCTTGCGTGCTTGTTACATTATAGCTGGTTTACATGGGTGCTGGATTTTCTGTGTTTACATTTTCTGTTTTGCCCTGACAGCTAAACTATATATATATATATATAAGTTTATGCATGCTGATGCCACTTCCGTCACCGAAAAATAGCAACAACAACAACAACAGCAGTAACAACAACAATAACAACAAAGTAACATTCCTTCATTTGGTAAAAAAAAAAGAAAAAAGAAAAAAAAGAAGAAAAAAGCAAAAAAATAAAACAAACCCGCAATCCATGCTCAATCAGTTGTTAGTGATAAAATTCCAAATAAAATACTGTTTTAATTAAAACCACCACAACCATCGCCACCACCACCACCACCACCAACAACAACAACAACAACAACGGAACATTCGTTTCGTCCGTGGAAAAACAACAACAACAAACAAAACCGCACTCCATACTCATCAGACCCCCCCCCACACACACACACACACACCCTCGGCCCCCAAACCCCCATCCCTCCCACCCCTCCCACCCTCCACCCTCCTCTCTCACCTGGTCCTTCTCCACGAAGTCCACAAAGGTGGTCCTCTCCACTTCAATGGGCTGGCCCTGACGGTCAAAGAGGGCCAGCACGAAGTGGAAGAAGTTGGACTTCCGCAGGTTACTGGGGGGCTGCTTCTCGAAGTGAGCACGGCTCAGCCCCGCGCTGAAAAGAACAGAAAATAATAATAATAAGAATAATGGATACTTGTTGAGCACTTTCCTCCCTGAAAGGGAGCTCAAAGCGCTTTACAATAAACATAAAATACACACACATCCACACACACACCCACACACGCACATCCACCCCCCCCCCACACACAGACACACACACACGCGCGCGTGCACAAAGCATTCAAAGACTTGTCACGCCTGTTACATTTTTTAGACACACGCACACACACACACACACACACACACACACACACACACACACACACACACACACACACACACACACGAAGAGTCTGCATGGATTATAACTGGAATGTCATTGGAAAGGGATGTATCAGTATTTGTATTTGTATTTCTTTTTGTCACAACAGAGTTTCTCTGTGTGAAATTCGGGCTGCTCTCCCTGGGGAGAGCACGTCGGCTACACATCAGCGCCACCACCCCCAAATCCCCCCACACCCCTCCCCCCCTTTTGTTTTTTTTAAATTACTTTGTGCAGTATCAGTAACTCAAGGAGGCGTCACTGCGTTCGGACAACTCCATCCATATACGCTACACCACATTTGCTAAGCAGATGCCTGACCAGCAGCGTAACCCGAACGCGTTTAGCCAGGCCTTGAGAGAAAAAGAAAGAAGAAGATAGAAAGAAAGAAAGAAAAAAGTAGGGAGGGTGTGGGTGGTGGTGGATAAAAACGGAAATCGCAAGTAAGAATGAAAAAAAACTAACAGTAATTGTGTGTGTGTGTGTGTGTGTGTGTGTGTGTGTGATTTAAAATGTGTGAAAAGAACGTATCTTTTTTGTTGTTGTTTTTCTATTTTTTATGCCAAATTTGGTTTCAGGTGATTTAAGTATTTCCAGAGTAAATGACATTGTTAAAGTTTACCACGGACACACAAACACAAACACAGGCACAGACAGACAGACAGACAGACAGAGAGTGAGTGAGAGAACCGAACACCGGGTTATTACTTTGACTTTGTTTACACAACTTAGTTTTAAAAAATATAAAAAGGATGGATACTTACAGCACTCTATCCAGAACGCTGCGCTAGGTGCTATAAGGGAATTCTTTTTAAAGCTATCGAAATATGGATACTTAAGCACTCTATCCTGCTCTAGGCGCTAAAAAAGGAGGCCAACAATAAGAAAAAGTTATATTAATAAGAGTGAATACTTATCGATTAGCACTCTGTTCCGAAAGCTTGCTCTAGGTCGCTTCGCACAAACACACAACATTCTACATCACTTTAGGAAGAAAAGGTTAAAATAAGGGATAGATGAGAGGGGAGGGGGAGGGGGTGAAAGATTGAAGGCAACGAAGAAAGAAGAGAAAAACAGTAACGGAGAGGATGATAAAGAAACCGGGAACACGATAAAAGGAGAGGAGGGGAGGGGAAAGGAGAGAGAGAGAGGTGGGAGGCTGGGGGGTTGGGAGGAGGGGGGCAGAAGAGAGGGGGGGGGGGTACTGAGAAAGGTTCGCTATGCAGTTTTAACATAGTATTCCGAAAAAAACAAACAACCCCCCCTCCCAAACACCCCCACTCCCCCCAAAAAACCCAAAACAATAACAACAAAACAACAACAGCAGCTGTACTCTCACATGTAACGGAAAAGAACTGCCATCAGTGATCTACAGTATAGCAACAAGTAATCAGTCAATAAAACTAAAATCAGTTCGTAAACAAATGGATAAAAGAACAAACGCGTAAATCTCCTTCTTCTTCTTCTTCGTTCGTGGGCTGCAACTCCCACGTTCACTCGTATGTACACGAGTGGGCTTTTACGTGTATGACCGTTTTTAACCACGCCATGTAGGCAGCCATACTCCGTTTTCGGGGGTAAACGCGCAAACAAAAGTGGAAGTAAGACGTTTCAGGAAATGAACTACAAAATTTATGTAGATGAATTAAATCAGAAAGGGACAGAATAGGGCCAGTAATGCAGAGCAGAGCAGAGAGGAGAAGAAATCAATGAGACACAAACATTGAGAGAGAGAGAGAGAGAGAGAGAGAGAGAGAGAGAGAGAGAGAGAGAGGGGAGGGGGAGGGTCAAATCAATCAAGTGTAACGCCAGCAATCAGTGAACCAATTTGAATTAGTTACTCGGTGAATCATATCGCAAACCTTTTTCTGTTGTTTAGATTGTGGTAGACTCGTGTGTTCATTATAGGAATGAACGAACGAAAATAAACGAAAGAATGACTGAACTTTTTCTGACTTAATTTTAAAAAAAGAAAAAGAAAAAAAAGAAAAAGAAAAGTCCCATCATGCTCACGCTCCTCTCTCTCTCTCTCTCTTTCTTTTTTATTTATTTATTTATTTATTTTTTTGACAAGCATTTCGTTTCTATGCTGCAGAAGTGGTTTTTTTTTTCTGCCATCAGTGCTGTTGTAACATTGTTCAACTTAATCTTTCGATCTTAATTACTCGAAACCAATTTTTGATTGTTCCAATAATGATCATTTCACATGATTCATCAACCGTGGTTCAGTGACTATCAAAACAAATGCCTTATTTATATATAAATTGATCTCTGATAAATAAGTTTAAAAACGACAGCGTAATGTTATGTCTTGGTTGTCTGCAATGATAATAATAATAAATTCATTATCATTGTTATTGTTATTATTATTATTGTTGTTATTTTTATTATTATTGTTATCATTAATATTATTATTATCATGATTATTTCTTGCAAACCTCAAAACACACATCCAAGTTCCTATTTACATATCGCTCTTAATTTGGTTAGTCTTGTTAGAATGACGGAGAAAATGATTTTTCATCGATGAACACAGAAGATAACTGGGATTTTCTCATCTCCATTTACGTTTTCTCTCCCTTTTTTTTTAATTTTAATTTTTTATTATGTCTGAAAAGAGGTAAGGTTTTCATTTACGCATAAAATTTACATGGTCTTGAAAGACTATTTTGTGAGGTCTATTACATTTAGGAATTATATTCCTGCTATTGTGTATGTTTACAACAAAAACAAACAACAGCAATGATAATGTTAATAATAATAATAAGCTCATGGCAAGGAAAAAGAAATAAGATTATAAAAAAAAAAATAAAGAAAATTCTTCAAGCAAAAAAATTCTTCATGCTAAAAGAAACAACAACCACGTTTATATTTGATAATCGTTAGTGGTATACAGTGGTGGTAATAACAATAGCTTCATAATTCTATTTCATCGTTGGTAAAAACAAAAAAAAATAATTATGCGCCCAGGACTGTTTAAAAAACAAAAACAGGAATAGCGCCAACAAGAACAATTGTATTATATTCACGGCGATATAGATAAAATAATGACGCACACATTGAAATTAAGAGTTCACAAACATGAACAACAAGTACACATTGTATATATTTTTCAATGCACATGCGATTGTTCGGCATCAAACGAATAAAGAAAATGTTATTTAACGCAGAAAGTGGTATCTTAGAGGCTACAAAGAAACGGAAAACACTACACCCGGCCACCAGTAAATAAAAGAAGAGACGCCAACACACGTGTCAAGTTCTGGAATAACGAGTTGCTCTGAAGGCAGTAATTCTTAATCGCTTATGATCTTGTTTTGAGACTTGTTTGTTATGTTTGTTAACTATGTCAAAGTTGCCGTATCCCTTTCGCTGTGTTAACCGATAATTTTTTTATTTTATTTTTTTTAAACCTGCCGCAGTGTGGGCGATAAACATGATTTCAGTTCTCGGCGGGATATCCGAGTCAAAACAAGCGAAGTGTTTGTTTTGAAAATAAACAGCTGTCGTGATGCGTTTTTGCTTGCGACGTTTTGCCCGTGAGCTATTATAATGCCCTGGTTCAGTTGAAACGCGCAGTTCGGTTTCTACTCCTAAAAAGTGGCCTGTGTTTATTTGTTTATTTTGTCACTCATTCTTTTTTTGTTCTTTTCATTTTTTTTTTTAATTTGCTGTGTAGCAGCAGATGCAGCGTTCAGTCGTGCTTGTAGTAAATGGTTCGGACCAGGCACAGTGGCGGAGGTGGGTGGTGGTGGTGGTGGTGGTGTTGGTGGTTGGCAGGGAGGGAGGGGGCGGAGAGGGTTAGAGAGATGAGGATACAAAACAAACCATGATGTTTTCCCGTCCTTCTTTCTCCTAATTGAATTCTCCTGTCTGTCCGTCCGCCAAGTTCTCTCTCTCTCTCTCTCTCTCTCTCTCTCTCTCTCTCTCTCTCTCTCTCTCTGTGTCTCTGTCTCTCTCTCTCTGTCCGTCTCTCTCTCTCTCTCTCTCTCTCTCTCTCTCTCTCTGCCCAAACCGTCACATACAGGACTCTGGGATCAGTTTCCACTCACTGAGGGGTTTTTCACACTGTATATCATCAGCCCATACTGTCAGTCAACACACCCCTGAGGCTATGGGTCCCCTGGGTCTCATGTCTTATGCATGGGCGGTAGAAAAAGGAGGGAGGTGGAGGAGGAGGAGGAGGATGTGAGGAAAGGGTTGGGGGGTGATGGTAGGGAAGCAAACGGCGAGAGTGGCGCTTGCACTGTGTTAATGGCAAAAAGGAGACACGGCAGTGTTCTTGATCGAGGAGGAGGAGAGGAAGAGGAAGTATAGGAAAGAGGAGGAGGAAGAAAGGGAGGTTGTGGGTGGGTGGGTGAGTGAGTAGGGTAAGGGGGTGGGTAGTAGTACCCTACCCTCCCTGGTAATAGCTTAGGACAGGGTCCTTTCCAGGGGGCGGCATCTCGCTTCAGTGCTATCGATCCTGACACCGGGGCGATCTTCTCTCTCTTGTCACCAGCCATCTGAGCTGCAGGCCGTGAAGTCCCCCCCCCCACCCCTGCTCCCCCTCCTCCCAGTTAACGGCTGGTGTTTGTCTCTTGACCAGTATATCATAGTAATAGTGGTGAGACGTAAAAGTAGGAAGGGAAGCGAGCATGTCTGGGTATGGTCTGGGTGGGACAGGGTGTGGGGGGGGTGTGTGTGTGTGTGTGGGGGGGTGTTTAGATGGAGACACTAAATCTGCCGGGAGAGGAGAGTAATTTAGTAACACTGATCGACCACACTAAAAAAAAAAAAAGAAAAAAAAGAAAGAAAGAAAAAAATATTTAAAAAAACACACACAAACAACGAAAACGTCAACATTAAAGAACAAGGATCCATAACTGGGTAGATGGAGACAGTAAATCTGTCGGGAGGTGGGGTGGGGGTGGGTGTGTGTGTGTGTGGGGGGGGGGGGGAAGTAATCAGCAACAGTCATCGACCACACTCCAAAACAAACAAACAAACAAACAACAAAACCGCGTAAAAATAAAAGAAGAACAAGCATCCATCACTGGTTTACATGGAGACACAAAATCTGTCGGGGGAGGGGGGAGGGAGGGGGAGAGGGGGGGGGGGGGGTCAGTAATCAGCAACAGTCATCGACCTTACTCCAAAATAAACAAACGAACGAACATTAACAAGTCGGACTGTTTTTGTGTGTTGTGTGTGTGTGTGTGTGTGTGTGTGTTTTATGTTTATCTTCCGCACGAAATACGCTGCTTTCCGATGTTTCGATCTTGTAACGCTTATAAGAAATTTTAGCGAATGTGTGTCGGGATGTTAAAGAAGCGTGTACTTAATCGGTATAAATCTTTCGTAAAATGCTATGGCTTTCATCAACAATTTATTTATTTATCCCCCCCCCCCCCCCCCCCCCCCCCCCAAAAAAAAAAAAAAAATTCACATAAGCATGTAAGCATGGATGGACGCGTGCAAGCACACCCACACCCACACCCACACACACGCGCACACACACGCACGCACGCACGCACCGCAACGACAATAAAAAAAGAAAAAGAATAGCTACCCACCCATGACACGCTCCCACTAATAACACACAACACACACACACACACACACACACACACACACACACACACACACACACTGTCCTTAACACAAAAAATCTTACCATCATAAAGTTCATTCACAATCATCCGTTTTTAATAATACTGCAATCGCTAAGGGTTTTTTTTTTTTTTTCTTAATGTCACGTTCCTGTAGCAAAGGAAACTTAGGCGTACACACAGAAACTGAGTTGACATTCACGCAACAGTCAGTATCCTGGGAATAGAACTAAAGTGACAAGAGTTCTTGTTTCTCATTGATTTATTGTCCCTAGCTGTATCTCAATCGGGGGGTAAACTGATGTTTGCAATTTGAACAAATATTTTAGTCGACAATTACTGATAACTTCTTTCACATTAATTTATTAATGAGTTGCTTTTTTTCCCGACGGTGTTTCCACACATAGTCTATCTATCTATCTATCTATCTATCTATCTATCTATCTATCTATCCATCTATCTATTACCGTGTATGTTGTTGTCAATATTTGATCAAAGCATTTACCTATCCAAGATCAAACAGGGTCGTTTGGATATGAAACAAATAGAATTAACTTCTTTTTTTTTCTAATAAAGTAAAACGATAGAATTATTCTTTTAATAAAGTAAAACAATACAACGCAAATGAAAACAGAAGAATACGTGAAACAAAATACAATAAAACAAGCAAAGCAGATAAAACATATCCTACGAACCTCAGAACATAATTTATCATGTGAATGTGTCATAGGAATGTCCCCACTGTTAATTTAGGAACTCAAGAGCGCATAGTTTGTGTCAGTCCTGCGGGAAATCGGAGTAAAGCATCTTTCCAAAGGACACAACACCATGCCGAAACGGGGCCTGGAACTCTTGATTACTGGCGAACACTGACTGGATCAGAAGTCCAGCGCCTAATTAATCAATTATGCCACGGCGCTTCCTTAATTCCTAGCCATGGGCAGTATGTAAGCACAGCATAAAAGACACGTACCAGTTCTGACACTACCACTTTTGTTACAGTCATTGTTTTTATGTAAACCACATGAACTTTGGCTGTTAATTGAGGGTATACTCTTTGCCGTTCACCGTTCAGTTATTGACCACTTATTTAACGAAAACGTTAAGGGTCTATTTAAAAAATAATAATCACAATAATAATCTGTTCTCAACTTTCGAACGTATTACGAATAGTGTTCAAAATAACGTAACGTCAAAACGCGAGATACATTTCCACATAATGGAAACCCAAGCCATACACATAAGACTGAATGATACAGAAATAACTCATCACGCCACTTAAATTGCAGAAATTTTTTTTTTTCATCTTCATACATTGGTCTTATTGGTCCTTTTTTTTTTCTTTTTTTTTTTAACCCATCGCGTTAGTTATCTGGTCATGCACGGGAACATCGAAAAATCGAAACGGTTCAAAATTACAGACATTTCTTATTTCATTCTACATCGCTAAATATTTTCCTCGTTTTATTTATTTTCTATAACTAAATTCTCTCGAATCGTTTCGTTCCTCGACCTAAAGAACACTCTCTAATCCACGGAAAGCTGACAGAAACTCTTGAAATAGTAACAATCAACAGCTTGTTTGTTTTCTTTTGATTCTGGAGAGCTTTTGCACAAGTCGATGTTGGCTTTCGGTATGAGTTTATAATTAGGAACCTCTAAAAACGATCAGGCTATATTTCGTTTATTTGTCTATTTTTGTTTGATGAAACGACAAACAACAACAACAACAAAAGAAAACAAAACAAAAAAACAAACTAACTAAAATACACACAAACACTCAGACATATCTCCGTGGTCACACACAAGTTGAACTAACTGTTTGAAAGACAGTCTGGTTGGTGGTTAATGTTTTTGGTTTTTCTTTCTTTCTTTGCTTGTCTCTGTAGTGCTGCAGAATAATTTTAAGTTCCGATATTTATTAAATGGATTTGTTCCATAACATTGTTATCAAACTAGAGAGAGAGAGATAGAGAATTAGAGAGAGGGAGAGAGAGAGAGAGAGAGAGAGAGAGAGAGAAGCAACCCGTGTATTATGGTCTTTCTTGGTAAATGAAAAAGTATCCAGCACTTGCGTTGTTGAAGACTATACGCATCTACATGGTAGTCTGTTCACCTGCATTTCTTACTGTTTCGTTTGTCTCTCCTTTGTGTATTTTATTAAACAGACGTGATTGGTAGTTATAAAAACTGTGAACTGCAATCGGACATCGCACATTGGCCTATCATGAACTTTCTTGTAGTTACGATTAACAGCGGATACTCGAACAGTTGTTTTCGTAGCGAATAATCCAAATCGAAATCGGGGAGCAGATAGTTTATCCTGCTACATCAATTTAATAACAGTCGCAGGTTGGTGGAGCACGATATGACATGACATGACATGACATGACTTAGGAATAGCCAGAGCAACACGAACATAATAATATCCTTGCAAACCTGACGACAGCGATTATGGGGTTTGAAAAAAGTGGACAGACAGAATATAGAGAGGTTAAGATCACACACACACACACACACACACACACACACACACACACACACACACACACACACACACACACACGGGACATGCCTGTCCCCATGTACGTAGACACAGACACATGCACACACCTGATTTAGGTATTTTACCTCCACGATAAAAAAGAAACCACAAAGGTCGCAGAATTTGCCTGGGTGATAGTATATGCATTGACACTGAAACGTTTTTGCAATGAAACTTTCGTGAGTGAGACAGGAGAGGAAAAAAAAAAGAAACATGAGGGAAGAGAAAACCGAGTTAGGAACATCAGACGAAGACAACCTTCAGCTGTTTCAATTTGTACATATGTTCGTGTGTTCTTCAGTTTAACGTCTCTTCACATAGAGTGGTTTTAGACGATCACATGCGTGTGACAGGCTAGACATTCCAAATATATACACTGCAAAAAAAGGTATCTTTTTTGGTGTTTCTGACATCGAATAAGATTCTGTTTACACTAGGAGAAAGAAGAAAAAAAAGACCATGTGAATCAGTGGCGTGTTTAGCAGAAATGTGAATCGATACAGTGTTTGGCAAAACATGTGAATCAATACTGTGTTTGAAAAAAAACAAAAAACAAAAAAACACGTGAATTAATACTGTGTTTAGCAAAACATGTGAATCAGTACTGTGTTTAGCAGAATTGTGTTTGGCTAAACATCTGAATCAATACTGTGTTTAGGAGAAATGTGGATCGATACTGTGTTTAGTAGAACATGTGATTCAATACTGTGTTTGGCAAAACATGTGATTCAGTATTGTGTTGGGCGAAACATGTGAATGAAGACTGCGTTTGACAGGCCATGTGAAACTCTTATATATATAATACACAGTGACTCCCCACACAATGAACGCCTACACAGTGAGAAGCGAGGACTGAAGCCAAGCCGAGCAAGTCACCTACCTGCCCCCGCCCTGGTCGATGACTGGGGGCTGCATCCAGTTCCTGATGGCGGTCAGCTGGGAGTTGAGCCCTTCTTCTTTCATAGGGGACAGGGGGGCCCGACTGCCTGCCGGGGGGTGCTCTGGTTCTCCGAGGCCGAACATACAACACTCCCTCCCTCCTCTGGCACCCACCGACTGCTACTATACTGCTAGTGCTGGCAGCCTCCCTGCTGCTGCTTTGACCACGGCTCTGGAATCCCCGATCCTCCAGCATCCGTCAGAGACTCGGGGGGTGGTGGGGGGAGGGCGGACGGTCGGTACTTGCTGCAAAAAAAACAACAAAAAAACAACAACACAAGCGGCGAGGGGTCAACACTCGTCTTGATTCCAGTCAACACACACACCCACGTTGGTTGCCAGACTCCTCAGGGGTGTGCGGTCCGTCAACGAGAACAGCGACTGTGATGAAAAAAGATGCGGTAGATCAGCTTAAGTCAATGTCTGGTGGCGCGGGTTAGTAGTGTCAGTTTGGGCAGGTCAGGGTGGGTAAACAGGGCAATGGCTACACTCCAATCCCCCAAGAAACACTGACAGCAGCCCTGGCGCTCGGCTCGATACAGTTTCTTCTTGACACGGCGAGTCATCCGGCGGTGGCGACAGAACTCCAGTCCCTGCTCCCCAAAGCGGCGGCCCGGTTGGACAAGGTGGGCTAAAAACGGGGTGAAAAGTGATAATTCCGTTGATAAAGTGGTCCCGGGCTGCAAGGCAACGGGGGCAGCGGGGGCCGGGGTCCAAGAAGAGGAGAGGTCAGTGGCTGATAGCGGCTGGCGTGCTGTTGAGGTGGGAACAGGTCTCCATAGAGCACTGCTGTCACTGCCGTTCCCAGCGCTCCTCTCCCCAAGCGTGGGTCGTCTTCGCTGCTCACACTCAAACCGCTTGTCTCCCCGGCGATGCTCGGGCTGCTTGGGCCTCCTCTTCTCTTCCTCTTGTCTCTCTCTCTCTCGCTCTCTGTCCGCGGGCCCGGCACCCAGCTACTCTATCTCCAAATCTCCCTCAATGAGTGTCTGCCAGCACTGAGTCGGCCCCGAGTGGTAGAGCAATTCTGGCTCCCAGTCTCTCGGGTACTCCTTTTGTTGCTTTCTTCACTCGCCGCCCGCGCGGCCCCTCCCCCAGGAATCCTTCCCTCCCACGAGAGGCGGCAACCTGCCGTCACTGGGACCCGCCGGCCAATCAGCTCGCGCCTTGCTGGCCGGCTGCCTTGGTTACCGCCCCTCAGCGGACGCGGACGGCGCGCGAGGCGAGCAGAGGGCCAATCAGAGGCCGACGAGGGTCAGTGTTAATTCGGGGCGGGGGGGAGGGCGGGGGGCTGGGGAGGGGGCGGTGAGCTGTCGGGGAGGACTCTGGTGGCCTGATAGGTCGTCCAGGCCCGCCCGCCAGCTCTCTCCCTCCCTCCCTCCCTCCTGCGGAAAAGGAGGGAGGCTCGCCGCCGTCTGCTGCCGTTGATGTTGTCACGTGCCGACCTGTCTGTCTGTCACTTTGGGGGCCTGATGGTGGCTGCCAGGCCAGTCAGTTGATGATTCCTGGGCCCTGCGTTGGTCTGCTGTGCTCCTCTCTCTCTCTCTCTCTCTCTCTCTCCATCTCTCTCTAGTCCTGGACTAGACTGCCTTTGATGCCGAGCTTCACTTTTCAAACATCGCCGCCCTGGTAACTTGTAGATGGTACACCGCGTTTGGTGTGCACTCGCATACTGGAGGTGATGTGAAGATTTTGCTCGTACTTCATCATTCGCACACTTCATCATTTTAAAACTTCGGTTCTGTCATTCCGCTCCTTTCGGAAGACGAAGTGAAAAACATAACTAAACAGAAATATCTTTCATTTCACTTACTTTCGTGTAGCTTACAGGTAAAGATGAGTCCGTAACTAAACCAGGTAAACAACAGTTCTTAATATGCTTTTGTAACACAGCAGGCATACAAGCCAGAAATAGATACACATACACAAATGCACACACTTGCACACACGCATATATATATATATCAGACATATGTGGTAACACAAATAGTAGATAATTGAAATACGATTTAAGTTGTTACATACGACTATCTCTATACAGTGAACATTATTTTGCTACTAATATTTCGATCTTTGAGACATACGATTTTCTTCATAATATATCATTAGTATTTAGTTGTTGTTTTTCTTAGCTCGCTTAGAAGATCAGACTACTCTCTCTCTCTCTTTATATATATATATATATATATAATTAATCTATATGTGTGTGTGTGTGTGCGTGTGTGTGCGTGTGTGTGTGTTGGAGCTTTCTGTACAATTTGTGTCAAAGAATTAATTTCAACGATGGTTTAAACAATGATCAGAGACAGTGGAAGTTCTGAGGATGAGGCAAAGGTGGTGGTGGTGGTGGTGGTGTGTACGTTGATTAATTATCACGTGTTCATCGGTGGAAGGGAAGAAAGGTTTTAACCTGTCAGATTCGCTTTGCATCTCGATAAAATACCTAGTGAAATTTGCAACAACAAAAGAGAAAAGAAAAAAGAAAGAACAAAAAGAACAGGGAACTGAGTAACAAATGCACATACAGTACATTAAGTGAATTTTGCAAATGGAAACAGAATCGAAAATCCAATACAAAGGGGGAAAAACACACACACAAAAACCCAAAACCAAGCCTGAATCCAGCACTGAATATCTAAATCACAAAATTTGGAAAAAAAAAGAAAAGTTTAAAACTTCATGCTTGTTATTCCTTCTGTACGTTATGTCTGTGTCTACCTATGCACTACTGGTACGTTTGTGAAACAGCAATGAATTCCAAAATCTCGTGCATGTATATTGGCTTTTAATTTCGTTGGGCTTTGAATTAGAACGTGAATACACAGTATGACGCTACGCTTGTGTATGACTGCACATACGTGCGTGTGTGAGGCGCGGCGCGCGCACGTGTGTGTGTGAGAGTTCGTGCGTGGTAGTGTGCGCGCGCTCAAAATAAATATCAAAATAAGTCATCAAGGTTTCCAAATTAACTGTCAGGAGTGAAGAAGGAACTCGCAAAACTTGAGTTATGATTTTCGTGCGAAAACTTTACCGTAAATTCATATGGGTTCATAGTACGGAACAGTAACCTGAAGAAGTGAAAGTACTCTGAATAGACCTTACCTGCGTGTCTGTACATTAAAATATGCGTATTAATTTTTATCAAGTGTGTGTGTGTGTGTGTGTGTGTGTGTGTGTGTGTGTGTGTGTGTGTGTGTGTTGATATTTGTAGTGGTTTGAAAAAAAAAAAGCTGTGTTTTTTGTCTCTTTTTTTTTTTCTCACTTAGTTGATATTTCGTTTGATTTTACGAAAAGCTAATCCACTTGTTCGAGTGCAGATATTGTTGGGGAAGAAATAATTATCACTTGGGACATCCGGGGAAAGAGAGACACGGAAGACAGTATTGTTAGCACGTCTACAAGCATACACGCGTGCACGCTCTTTTGCGCACGTGTGTGTGTGTGTGTGTGTGTGTGTGTGTGTGTGTGTGTGTGTGTTTCTAGCGGAAAGCCCAGAACAATCAAAAGATGTAGACAAGACATTACGCCGTACGACAGGCTCATAAGTTCACATACATGTTCTCTCTCATCCTCCCCGCCCACCCCCCACCTCCTATTTTTATTTCTTCGTTTCTTTTCCAGTCCATCGACGTTTTTCACTTCTGTTTGAGCGGAAAATGTTAGTGACCGACGTTGAGGTTTACCATTATGCTTTCCCATGATATATTTTGCATGAGAGGGAATATCGTGTTTCTCATCTCTGGGGCGATTTTTGTGATATACAACAACTTTTTGGAACTTGCTTTTCTTTCTCTCCCCGCCCCCTACCCCTTTTTCCCTCCACCCCATTCTTTATATGCCTCCTTCTCTTCCTCTTCCTTGTCTTTCCGCTCTTCTCCTTCTCATCCTCGTTCTGTTCGAAGTTAGTATGATTCGCTGACAATACGTGCAGAATAATTCGGATCAGAGTAATGCTCCTGTGTTCGGACCAGCTCTGCTGATCGTGGTGACCCGCAACAACCAGGTTATTCTCCTGATTATGTGGGATTTTCTTTATCCGTTATTTATTCATCTTTCTTTCATTTCATTTTTTCATTATCATTTTATTTCATTTTTTCCATGTCTTGCGTACAAAATGGAATCGTGGCCGAAATTCAAAGCAAGACCTTTGGGATACCGTCATCAAATTCAACGGTGGGAAGAAGACTCCGACTAATGAAGAAGACACTTGTGTGAACTTTTTGCCAGTTCTTGTATTTTCCAGCCGAACTGTCAAGAGATATCTCTTGAAGCGAGGACATAACATGATTATTGTTATTATCATTCCCGCGACCACAGCGAGAGACACGCGATGTGAGGAGATGGGACTGACGGGCGCAATAGCCAAGTGGTTAAAGCGTTGGACTGTCAGTCTGAGGGTCCCGGGTTCGAATCACGGTGACGGCGCCTGGTGGGTGAAGGGTGGAGATTTTTACGATCTCCCAGGTCAACATATGTGCAGACCTGCTAGTGCCTGAACCCCCTTCGTGTGTATATGCAAGCAGAAGATCAAATACGCACGTTAAAGATCCTGTAATCCATGTCAGCGTTCGGTGGGTTATGGAAACAAGAATATACCTAGCATGCACACCCCCGAAAACGGAGTATGGCTGCCGACATGGCGGGGGTAAAAACGGTCATAGACGTAAAAGCCCACTCGTGTGCATACGAGTGAACGTGGGATTTGCAGCCCACGAACGCAGAAGAAGAAGAAGAGGAGATGGGACTGAAGGAAAGATGCATGAAGAAATCAGCATGAGAACCATGGTTCTGTTAACTCACTCAGTACGGCCAGTCCTCTCTTCTCCTCTACACAGACCCCTCGGATGTCCAGTGGGTGTCCCAATGACCCAACCTTTAGCTTCCGTCGTCAGAATTGTGGTTTTCTTTGTCACCATTTACCTCTTCAGTATAAGAGCCTTCCGATTGCAATATTTTGATGATGGTAATTGGGGTGAAACGCTGTTAATGTCGTCTCTTTCGCCGTTCGTATGGAGAGAGTTAACAGTCATGTCATGAGACTGACAGACGGTCTTTCTAGTCATTCAGACATTCTTTGTTTTGTTTTTCACTCCTCGAGTCGCGTCTAACGAAGGGGGCACACGGTCAGTTATATATTTTCATTATTCATAAAAGCAGCGCAAACCGAAACGTAATTTTATTATCAGGATTATGAGAAAAGCAAAATGCTTTTTTTCTCTCTCTCTCTCTCTCTCTTTTAATTTTCCAAGTCCTGAGAGTAGAAAGGAAGACGCGATACTGGGAGAGGAAGAGAAGGGGCCTCTCTTTATTTTTAAAACAAGGATTTTTCAAAATTTTATTTTATTGTAATTCCAACTTCACCCCCCCGTCCCCCCCCCCCCCCCCCCCCAATAGAAAGTCTTCATTCAAACCACATGCGACGAATAGAGGAGAGGTGGGGGGCAGGGGGGGGGGGGAGAGTCTCTCATCACTGTTTTTGGTCCGTAGGCTTGTTGTGATGTACATAGAAGAAACCCGTGAAGATACGTAAATACAATGAACACTATTCAATTCTGTTGGATTTTGGGGGGGGGGGGGGGGGGTGCGGGGGGGGGGGGGGGGAATGTTTTCTATGTTCTCCTTTTCTCTGTCGAACATCATACCCTTTCTTCCAGTCCTTTACTTCTCATCCTAAACTGGATTTCGGCATTATTCGCCGGACAAAAATTCCCTTGTGTGGAATAATGGCACGAAAAGTTATCAACATTGTTTTCCTCTTCTTTTCTTCTTCTTCCTCTTCTCTCCTTTTTCTCCTTCTTCTTCTTTCTTTCATTCATTCTTTTTTTTTTTTGTCCATCCGCTTCTACAGGGAAGGTGTGGTAGGAGGATGGACTTAGCGATTTGCGGCAAGACGGGGTGTCCAGGACTAGCGTCACGCATATAGTCTTAATCATTATTCATTCTGTTTTCATATTATGGTATTCTGTATTTTCTATTTTTCATAAAACGTTACTCGTTCTTCTACTCACCGATGTTTGTGTTGTCGTAGACGGACAGTTTCTTACTTTTTCTTGATCAGTCTCTGATTGAAACCGCGTTTATTCCTGTCTAGAGAAAAAAGAGAAAATGAAATATTTGAGGAAAATCGTAATTGTATAAAGTAGTTTAACTAACTCGATCAGGCACAAAGTGCGTGAGTCAAACTGGTTCAGTTCCGTGACTGCATCGAAGCAAAGCTACAAGCAGCACAGCAAATACATAGTTTTTGTTGTTGTTCACGAACAAGATGGAGGGGGAAAAAAGTATAAAAAAAAAAAAAAAAGAACACACGGAATAGGTGAACGTGAAAGGAGGAGGAGGAGGAGGAGAACAAGAAGAAGAAGATTAACGATTGAAGTACAAAATAATATATTACAGTCTGCTCACACACACACACACACACACACACACACACACACACACACACACACACACACTGCACGCACACTTCTCACTCGAAAGAAGGGCCTGAACTCGAATTTATTGTGGCCAGAACATGACATGAGCACGGTCTTTGGTTCAATGCAGTGCAATTCAATGCAACACAGTGCTGTTTGATACAAACTTATAACAGTGCATTATAACACGTCACAACACAACACAACAGAACACATTACAACCCAATGCAATACATTGCAATATAATACAGTGTAACACAATACAATAAATAACACATGTCTAGAAATAAACCCTTCAGTATATCGAGGAAATATAATGACTGGAAGAGCCAAAAGAGTGCCACACAGGCACACACTACACTCTCTCTCTCCCTCTCTTTCTCCCTCTCTCTCACACACACTTTTTTTTTTCTTTCTCTGTCTCCCCTTTCCATTAAATATATGTGTGTTATTGTAACTGATGTAGATTAGCAAGGACTGCTTGGAAGAATAAGGCCGTGCCTAAAATCTTTATCCTTGAATAAAATTTTTAAAAGTTTTAAGTTCTGAGTTCTCCCTCTCTCCCTCTCTCTCTCCCTACCTTTGGCGGTCCGTACGTCTCGATCCTGTCACAGCAAATGACGGTAGCTCCACGAAAACTGTGCTTTGTATGGGTGAGAGTAGTGATACACACTCCAAGTGCCTGGGGCTGTGAACGACACGCCATCAGTCAACCAACAGCCAGCACGACTCACACGGCTTTGAGCGCCTCAACGAACGAGTTGTATTGAACCCGTTTGGATCGGCGGATGGACTGACAGATTTATTGATTGATCCGACTCTATCGATTGATTTTTGTTAACGATACTGACACAGCGCCTACTGTATTATCAGTCAGGGACAAAGCTCTAAGCGCTTGACAAACACGGAGTCTTTTGCACCGCAACATGCTGTCTGCCTGTCTGAGTTAATCCGACTGACAGCTGCCTTTACTAGGCGCTCATCACTCGTTTCCTGTGTCGTTCTGTCAGCTTGTAAGTCACGCTTACGCACGCGCATGTACATTAGGGAGCATTTTTCTTTAAAAAAAAGAAAATAAGATTGATTCATTTATTCATTGACTGACTGACTGAATGATCTGTAAAAATATCAAACAAGGAAGAAGCACAGTTACTCTTTATTGGACAAGGGTACATAAATCAAACCTTTTTGAAATGACGATTCACTGATTCATTTAAATTGTTAATTATGCAGTCGAATGGTGTGACTTTTCTAATAATAGTTATTGTTTGATCGTGTGCACACGTAAAACATATGAAAGCATACACCAAGTCTGAAACATATGAAAGCATACACCAAGTCTGAAAAATATGAAAGCACACACCAAGTCTGAAACATATGAAAATATACACCAAGTCTGAAAAGAACGTCCGTGCTGTGTTCCCTTGTTCCTAACATTAATTCAGAACTGCCACCTATAGCTATATTCCTGTAGCTGTACTTCTACTGACTTTTATTTCAGGGAAAAAAACAACAACAAAAAGCAAAAACAAAACAAGAAAAAAAAACACCAACTAGCTGTTTGCGATGAAATGGCAATAAGCCCGAGCGAAGCATTATCTCGACCGAGGTATCTGCCAAATGCTGCCGTCTTTTCGAGTCCTGTACACATTTTGGTATACATGTGCACAGACGTGAGTCGGCCATTATGCTGTCGACATAACTACCTTGCACTCGCTTGCGTGGCTGTTTCTTCTAAAAAAAAAAAAAAAAAAAAAAAAAAAAATCATTTTTATGTATTTGTTCACAAACATACTACAGTGGTGCAAACGTAAAAGAAGGGGAAAAAAATGACAACTTGTGTCGATTCGTATTCGTAACACTGGTCATTGTTCGTCGTTTATATAAGCCTAAGACTTGAATAGAAGAGCGGATTGCACGCCACATGTCATATTTTTCACAAGCCTGCATTACAAAACGCACGACAATCTTTCGTTCAAATAGGTCCCAATGTTTGGGATACCAAGACAGGAAATCACCGTGGAGATGTTTTCTGTACTATCCTCTTCCTTCTTCATCCATGGAAGAAAATAATAACTTCCTCTGTGAACGCCGCTGTGATCATCTCAATGCAACTGCGAGTCAAATTGTCGAGAGAGCGGGCGAACATTTTAACTTCCGGCAAAAAAAAGAAAAAGAAAAAAAAAAGCAGCCTGAGACCGTCGTCCAATGAAATTGTGTCTTGCTACAGATGTTCGGGGATGAAGTGTTGTCATTCCTGTCAATGTCACTATTGGCGACAAGTGCGGGCAGAATTCACATGTCAAGACGTATTTGTTTGTTTTTTTGTTTGTTTGTTTGTTTGTTTGTTTTTTGTGTGTTTTTTTTAACGCATGCAATCACTTAGAACGGAAACATTTTTCGGGTAATTTTGATGTAAAATTGGTATAATATTATTAGGATCTAGAACACTGACAGACACACACACACACGCACACACACACACACACACACACACACACACACACACACACACACACACACACACACACACTCTCTCTCTCTCTCTCCCCAAAAAACATTTAAATCTACAGTGTAGATTAATTGCAGTTGGCAACTGATTGATGTGCATTGTGAAGTTTGCAGTTAAGCATCTTTTGATTGGGGCGTTGTTTATCGATGAAGGTTATATTGACAGAATTTGGCTCTGTGTGTAATGAATTAATAACGTTTTTTCACATCGGTTTGGTATTCAGGTGGGGTCTTAACTGAATAAATTCTCTTGCTCTCTCTCTGTCTCTGTCTGTCTGTCTGTCTGTCTCTCTCTGTCTGTCTACCTTCCCCTCCTCTCTCTCTCTTTCTCTCTTTCGTCTGTTCATACTATTTCATATCTTCCATGTATATTACACAATAAAGGTGACGTATTCCCGCACACGCACACACACACACACACACACACACACACACACACACACACACACGCATACTAATAATGATGATGATGGTGATGATGATGATGACAACAACATCAAGAACAACAACAATGATAATGATGATAATAATAATGATGATCACATAGATGAAGAACGTAGTTACGATTAACACCTCCAGCGCTGAGCAGCGTATAACATAGGATGAAGTCTGCTGTCGAGCTGAGGATGGGGAATGGAAGATGAGGTTGGTTTCAGGCGCAATGAAAACTGTGTCATGGATCGTTCCAATTTCCGATGTGACTTTCAGAAAACATTGTAGTCATTGAAATTGATGACATGGAATTTCATACAGGAGTGTAAAATAATAATGATAGTAATAAAAACATTGTTTCCTTCGTGGTCATGATACTCCCCCCCCCCCCGCCCCCTCACCTCCACCCCACTCCTTCCCCATCCTCTCCTCAGCACCTCTCTCTCTCTCTTTCTCTCTTTCTACTTTTACCCGCCTCTTTTACCTTTTTATGCATTCCCCGTACCGCCATCACATCGACTGCACCAGCACCACGTCTTATTATTCACCTGTCATGCGAACAAAGTACGTGATAGGGTGAAAATAATACGTGTTGGCCAACAATGTGGCGATTAACACCAGTGAATGTACCAGCCACCGTGGCGAAGTGGTTAGCGCCGCGGTCCGACGGCTGGCTGAACACGGGTTCGATTTCCAGCGGAGGTGTAGTTGTTGTTTATTGTCGGCCCTCTGCAGGTTCTTAACTAGAGTTGAGTGTGCTATGGGCTTAATGATTGGGAAGACTGGGACCACGCAGTCGAGTATTCGTCCACTTCACGGATGCGGCTTTGGGTGTGTTGATCAAATTTTCCTGACCAACACTGCAAGCGTCTGTACCTCTCGGGCCTGGTTAACGATGGGATATCTTTATGAAAAGAATCACAGAGTACAGACTTGTCAGTTAGTCCCAGACATAAATGGACGACCATAGGAACATCGTCATCATCATCCTCTTCCTCCTTCATCATCATCATCATCATCGTCCAGAACTGCTGTGGCCTTTCATGCTTTCTCAAGGTGACCTGTTTCCATCCCCCTCCACTTCCGTGCTTGGGATGCCCTGTCAAGGTTTTGGGGTGTCGGCAGATTCAAGGGGGGCCGTGGTGGGTGTGGGGGTGGGGGTGGGGTGGGTGGCTGTAATTGGAGGGACTTGGTGAAGGTCTCCAATCGGGTGGGGGCGTTCATTCAGTCTGGCTCCGCGACCAGGCTTTTATTGTCGTCAGTAGGGTTTTTTTTAAGTGGTGTCCTAAGTACGTAGAATCAGAACAGATACTACCGAATAAACACCACCGAAGTGACGTAGCAATAGGGTGGAGTCTCCTCTGGTGTGTGGCCTTTTGGAAATTTAACATCAATAGTTACCTGTGGACTGCCAACGCTGAGATTGCGTAACGGGGACTCGGATTGAGCAGTGTGGGAGTAATGCCATTGAAATGGTGCAAATTATGGGACAGCAAAAAACAAAACAAAAACAAAACCACCCCAAAACACCAAAACAACAAAAACCAACTACACACACACACACACACACACACACACACACACACACACACACACACACACAAAACCCAACAAAATACAAACAACATGCCTGATTCGGTCAGGTGGTTTGGCAAGTTTTTATGGGTTTTTTCCTTCCAGAATCAGCTCCAGAACCTCTTCGACAAAACCATCCGGACATGAAATAAAACAAGCCTAGGTAATAAGAACAATACCATCATCATCATCATCATCATCACCACCACCACTACCAAACAACAACAACAACAATACCTTGCCCATGTCCAGGTTCGACCAAGCGATATCCATACATTTGAACACTCAATTCCGAGTTTTAGAGTTCGTCCCAGAGCCACCAATGGTTGCACCGTATCCAAACTACTTTTAGTTCCACTTCCGTCAGCAAACAAAATATCGATCCACTCACGTTCTGTCAAAAATCCACTACGTCGTGCATACACAGTAGTAAGTGTCCAAGAGCTGAGCAAGATCAGTCCATCGTTTGGATTAGATTAGAAAAATGAAATCAAATCTGCCAGTCCCATGGAGGATCGGTGGCAGGATTGGTTAGGGCTTAGACTTCTGACCCGGCGTTCAGCACTTATCACGGTTCGAGGTCCTGTTTCGGTAAAGCGATGTTGTGTTCTGGGGAAAGGCGCTGCACTCCGATTTTTCCTCACTTCAACCAGGTTTAAATAGGCATCTGACTTTGGATGGGTAGGGTTAAAACGGCGGAAGGAGAGGACTGGGCCCCGCCTTCGTATTGGAAGACCTAGACACAGTGGATATGAATTCACTGCCCCCATGGCCGTAAAAGGGTATGGAGACTTTTAACATTTTTTCTCGAGTCACATCCGAGAGTGTGGAACACGCGACGCGCCTGAATAAAACGTGTAAACACAACCCTCTCTTAACCTTTGTATTGGTGCCTGCATTGCTCAGTATATTGAGCTGACATTCACGCAGAGAGTAGTGAGATCGAATCCCGGGTGGCCTATGATCATAAAACTGCCATTCCCATACACTGCCCTTCTTCCGTATTGTATTGCCCGTGTCACATGAGGTGGGTGTGGACGTTAAACACCGTGTAATTGACTGCCCATCTTAAGGTGTATTGTTCTAGTGGTGGTGTTTAGTGTTAGATTGAATCCGCAGCCACACTAACCTGGAAATGTTATGTTCCCTTCAGCTATATAACTTAATGTGGATGTCGCCGATTCAGAAATATTACACTAATAAAGACGATATTTAAAAAAAAAAAAGCTTCTAGATGTTATTTCCTTACTTTAGACGGGGCGAAACTTGTTGACGTAAGTGATATATTTCAGCACCAATAAAACGTCCTCCAGTTACAGTTAGGTTACTCAATCTTTTTTGAGTTGGTTATTTGAAAATAATTTACTTACAGGTTCAGCATTGGGGTTAAATGAATTTGATTTTGGAACAGATTAAGCAAAAACGTTTCAAGTATTGTCTCCATTCCTTCCCATAAGATGAGCATTTGTAACAGAATCTGTTAAATTTCAAACGGGGGTTCTTCTAAAAACAACAACAGCAACAACAAAACTAAACAACAACAACAACAACAAAAAAACAACAAAAAAACACCGACAACAGTTAGACTTTTTTTTTTCAAGTTTCAAACTGTATGCGAACTTGACATATTCCCAAAACGAAGGTGAAAGGGATAGAAAGGACAAAACCGTAAACAGAGTTTAAACAGCAATAAGCGCGCACGCACAAAAACAAAACAAAACAAAACAAACAAAAAAACCAAACAAACAAAAAACCCAAATAAACAAAAACAACACACACACACACACACACACACACACACACACACACACACACACACACACACACACGAGCAGAAGCGCAACAGAATCTTCCTGAAGGAAGAAGGAATTCAACAAGACACGAACCAACCAACCAGGCCTACAAAGTCGGGCACCTTACACTACGGGGTCTGCCAAACCAATCTTCTTCCGTGGAGTGGTCATTCCTCCGGACACCTTCCAAACATACCACGCCACCAATACAACCAATCCGTCCTCCACCCCTTCCCCACCTCCACAGCCTCACGGCCATATTTGCGGATCAACAGGTCGCGTTAATTCCTTTCATCTCACAGAAAGGGGGTAGCCCTGAAATCGAGTCAATAAACGTCTCTTCCTTTTCTTCTCCCCTTGCTCCCCGGGAGAGTTAAAGGGTATAGAGCTTGTTGGGATCAAGGAGAGAGCGAACCCAGGGCAGATGAAGTTGACTAGGAGGTGAATTAACCACACCTCGCGTTCGTGCGGTGCTCTATCAAACACCCTCGGTCGGGGCAGTAAACACGTTGGAGGAAGACACCTCTCTCTTTTCGGTCATTGTTACTTTCTTTTCTTTTCTTTTCTTTCTTTCTTTCTTCCTTTTTTCCTTCCACTTTCCGGCCAGTGTCAGGTTTATGGCAGGGAGGGAGGTCGTGGTCCAGCGGTGCCCGTCATTTAAACGCAGGGAGTGTGACGCAGCCTTGAAGGAAACCCCCAGCAAACACGGCATTTCATGCCTCGCGGTTACGAGAGCATCAAAGTCAAGGGACACAACTTTTGGCATTGTTCTGACAGACGGCTCGTGCAGGCTGGAGATAGAGTTGGGTGGGGAGCGGGTGGGGGTTGGGGGGGGTTGGAGGGGGAGGTAGGGGGTAGAAAACCTTTACAAGAGAAGTGAGCGTGGGGTTAGGGGTGGAAGGGTGGTGATGGTGAGAAAGCACATTGTGCACACGTTTTAACACTCGGACCGCCCCCGTCACCCCCGGCAGACTGTCTAAATAAAGGCTGACGAGGATTTCGGAGAGCAATTCTCTTTCCGGAGTGAAGCCTGCCCCGGCCTGGCCTGGCCTGGCTGCCTGGCACGAGCGTCACATGTGTGTTAGTGACCTCGTAAACGGGCTCCATAAAGTTCTTCATCAAAGCTCGCGCGCTGAACTCGCCCTGGGTTTTAGCGGCCTGGCTACAGCTTGGCCCGGCACTCAAAAGGGGCGTAAAGCTACAAGCATCTTGGCGAGGTTCCCACCCATATTGAGTAATCACAACTCTATGATTGTCTCCCATTAGCGGGATTGGGTTCTATTCTATTCCGGGTTCGTTCGTTCGTTCGTTCGTTTCTCTATCTCGGCAGCCCCGGGCTCGCGCGCGCTTCCGGGGCCAAACTTTTTGTGTGTGTGTTCTTCCTGGCTTCTTGTTTAATAATTAGTCTATGATCCCCCCCCCCCAAGCCCCCACCCCCCGCCCCATTTGGCCTCTGTTCTGTCTGTTTGTATGTGTGTCTTTGTCTGTCCTCCCTCTTCTATCTCTTTCTCTTTTTACTCTCTCCTCACCCTCCCTCCTTCTCTCTCTCTCTCTCTCCCCCTCTCTCTCTCTCTCTCTCTGTGAATAAATGATGAACTGGCGAGAAATGTGCAATGTGAAGAAATGGCGATAGATTTTCTCTCCTGCACAAACCCACTCAAACCAATAATTTGACTCTTTTTTTTCTTCTTTTTTTTTTATAACATTTTCCGTTCTTGATGAATGGTAGACACCCTTTCTGCTTACCCAGGTCAGATGATTGGGCGGGAGAAATTGTTCTCTCTCCATGCAGTTTGTCACTGACGTGTGCTTTGTTTTCAATAGAAGAAGGGTTTATGTGTAGACCTCCATGCTATACCTTCTATGTCTCACTGTCCTCAATGGCCTGACTGCTGAACCTGGAAGAAATGAGATTGTCTTTTGTGTGGCATCAGGTTTATGTGTGTTCCCCTCCTTTTGTGTGTGCGTTTCAACAATGTTTGAATTTCTCTGGACAAGGGCAATGTAGTCTTGAGAGGAATAAGTCCAAACTCAGAGTGGTGATTGTCATCCTTGATCTAAAAGCTCTGCCTTATTTCAGTGAGGTGGCAGCCCTTCACTCTGTGTGTGTGTGTGTGTGTGTGTGTGTGTGTGTGTGTGTGTGTGTTTGTGTTTCTATAATATATATATATATATGTATGTGTGTGCGTGTGTGTGTGTGTCTGTGTGTGTGTGTGTGTGTGTGTGTCTGTGTGTGTGTCTCCGCGTCTGTGTCTGTATCTGGTTGTATGTGTGTGTTTCTCTTTGTGTTCGCGCGCATCCGTACGCGCGTGCGGTTACGCCTACACACTACAATCAGAAATTGAGGGCAGCTCACGCTTGAGCGACTGCGCGTGTCTTTGCTTCTCAAGGTGACTCCCCACAAACCATCAATGAAAATACAAAACAAAGAAAACGTGTCGACTGGTCCACAGAGAAGTGTGTATTGGCAGCAACAGCGAATTTCACCGACACTTCGAAGAGCAAACGCCTCCAGCAAAACTAAACGCAGACCTGTAAGCTGAGGGAGAGAGAGAGAGATTTCAGCGAGAGAGACTTCAGACAGACAGAGAGTGAGAAAGTGAAAGAGAGAGAGAGAGTCAGACAAGTGGGGTCTCCTTTATAATGGACCCCCAAACACCTCAAAGCTTGTGACAGACCAT
>NC_134877.1:15191968-15194468 GCF_041734735.1 Babylonia areolata | reverse complement strand
TGGTCTGGACTTGCTATTCCTGTGAAGAGAAGATGGCTTTATAAAATGACATGCACATGGATTTCCGTTTGCAGCTGCGTTTTCTTCCATTTTGTAGTGCATTTTGTTGTGTTTGCTTTTTTGTTTGTTTGGTTGTTGTTTGTTGTTTTCTTGCGCTGTATCATTCTGCATTTTTCTGTATGTGGACAGATTTCTATTCGTTTTATTGACCAGCCATCCCGACCCCCACCATTATTCGCCCCTGGATATGCGTTTGCACGTGCGCTCGTGCTCAGGCAACAGAGAGAGGGAGCGAGAACACGGAACGCTGAATGGTTTATTGATTAGGCCTCCGGTTCATATTAGTGGCGTGCGGGAACAAACATATTTTGTAAAGTGCTCACAGTCGTGTTTACATACCAATCAAGTACTGACTTGGTTCAAAATACAGCTAGAACGCAAGGATAAACGTCTATAATAATCATCGTCATTGACACAAACTCGCAACTATCAGTTCCAGTTATTTCGTTTACAACGCAAATTTAGCGCAAGAGAGAGAGAGAGAGAGAGAGAGAGAGAGAATGGATCAAATGACCGTCTTTCTGCACTCAGATCGGAGTATTCCTCCCTTGCATTAATCAGTCAATCACTCACGCGTTTTGACTCCCTCCCATCCCTTTCCCATCCTTCCCCCTCGACCACCACCCCACCCCCTTCTTTTTTCACCCCCCCCCCCCTCTCCAGGATTAGTAGCCTGCACTGACCACTGACCACACCGATACAAAGACAAGATAGCGGAGAGGACATCTGCAGCTCTGCCCGATACCAGATCGTCGCTGACCCGTGGCGCTCACTCTCCGACTTCAGAGGTCAGCGCCGACGAACCTTGATGGTCACCGAGGTGGAAAAGATGGACCCGCGACTCGTATCGGAGATACTGCCTGAATTAGATGGACAAGTTGTTGTTGAGAGTCTTGCACTGGAAGATGTTCAGGGTATTTTTGTGTGGGTGAGACAGTCCTTGGACTGGCGTCCCCGTTGTGCAGAATGGAAGCACGTGGCTGATAGCAATCTGAGAACCTCTCAGCACGCAGCGCTCATTAGATCGTGGGGAGGGAAAGTCAACAACAATGCTGAATGTGGACGGTCATCTTCATGGCTAAACTGCAGATGGTCGAGTGAAAGCAAAACCTCCTCCCCTTGCATTCACCTCGTCGGTGCTTTTGATGCCAGAAGGAACAGTAAAAGCCCCACGTATGCGTTTGTCGCTGCTTCGAAGGGTCACATTAATTTGATGGACAACATGAAAGCTTGAGAGCGTAAAATTGATAGTGACGTTCTATAAATAATTAATATATACCTCTTTACCATTTTAGTTTTCCTGTGTGACGACTGAAAGCGAAAAGCAAGGTCAGAAACTGTAAAATGTGACGATGAGTAAATGAACACAGCTTGTGTATAAGGGGGATCCCATTACCACCATCGTCACCACCACTATCAGCATCATCATCATTAAAATGGCCATCACCATCTTCTCAATTATCGGTTCTTTTTTTTTTTTTTCCTTCTTATTCTTCTTCAATCTCCTTCATCAGTCCCTTGCCGTTTCGTCCCCTTCTCTGTATCATTCAATAATCATAATCATAATATTTCGCATCGACATTATCCCCTCCCCCGCCTCCCTCCCCCCCCCCCCCCCAAAAAAAAAAAAAAAAAAATCGGGTACAAACGTGTAACTAAAATGTATCATTCCTGTACACTCTCATCGACAGAAGGTCTAACTTAAAAAAAAATAATAATAATAATAAAAAAGATAAAAAGAAAAGAGAGAATAAGGCAAATGCGTTATCTGCAATGGTGTACTAACCAGTGCTTGAACTCTGACGACAAACACCATCCTCGACCCCCCCCCCCCTCCCCCTCCCCTACACCCCTCCCCCCGTCTGGTCCTTGTTCCCCCACTAGTACAGTCACAAATGCAACGCAACTCAAGGTTGGAGGGCCTCACCTCACACTGTGTGGCATTCAGGACACTGCGAAGCGAAGTGTCATTGACAGGAGTGCGGAAGAAAGACGAGTAGATGTGGCGGCAGTCCCTCCCACGGTGCCATCCCGATTCGCCTCGTAATGATTCGCCCCTATCCGGTTTGCTTGTCCTTTCTATTAAAAAAAAATTATATATATATTTTTATTTATGTACGCTTATAGTTGACTTCATCAAGTTTTTGCGCCTTATACATATTATTATTATTAGTAGTAGTTCTTTTTATGTATTTATCTATTATTTATTTACCTTTTTTTCTTGTGTTTTTTTTTTCTCAAGGCCTAAGGGCGTTGGGTTACGCTGCTGGTCAGGCATTTGCTTGGCAGATGTGGTGTAGCGTATATGGATTTGTCCGAACGCAGTGACGCCTCCTTGAGCTACTGAAACTGAAACTGAAACTGCTTGTCCTTTCGAAAAATATTTCATTTCACAACTTTAGACAAACATTAAACAACAATTTTACAACAGTATCTAAAG
>NC_134877.1:15184468-15186968 GCF_041734735.1 Babylonia areolata | reverse complement strand
CAGGCTGGTTGATGAAGACGCCTAAGTTTTTTTATTATTTTATTTTTCATGTTATTTATTTATTTATTTATTTTATTTATTTTTTTATAAAGTGTCCGGGCTGCATCCAATACAACTGTGAGCTGAGTGTGCACGTGTTTATTGTCGCTAACGGTTCACGTTTACAGGAACCACCGTCATTAATAACAACGTCAACAACAACGTTTAATCGCACAAATATATGTCTAAGTATTTAGACATCAATCATGACAACTGATCATTACGATTTTTAAATTAAATTTGTTTTATTAAAGTCGCTGCAAATGCGACAGTTGTTCCGAGGCCTGGATCGGTGGAGGAAGTTCGAGGGTGAAAGCTTGGCTATCCATTGTAGCAAAGTGTGTCCCATGATATAATGTGTCTGAGCCAGCAACCACCACCACCACCACAACAGCCACAACAACCACAGCCATTATGATGATGATGGAACCGACGATCATGTTGATACTGATGGTGGTGTTGACGATGACGATAGATCAATAACAAAATAATGGAAAAAGGCAATCAGAGAACCAAAACATACGTTCCGTGGCAACATTATTATTATTATTATCATTGTTGTTGTTGTTATTATCATCATCATGATCATCCATTATTATCATTATTGTTTATTATCATTAGTAGTAGTAGTAGTAGTAGTAGTAGTAGTGATGGTAGTATTGTTGTTGTTATTATTATTATTAGTGTTATCATCCATTAGTGGTAGTAGTAGTAGTGGTAGTATTGTTGTTGTTGTTGTTGTCGCCCATACAGAAGCGGCCCTGCAGCGTATAACGTCCTGCTTCGCAGAGGCTGCGCAGCTCTTCGGCCTAGAAGTCAGTCTGAAAAAGACGGAAGTTCTCCACCAGCCTGCCCCACGGGAAGAATTCCACGCTCCTCACATCAACATCGGTGAGACAGAGCTGAAGTCGGTCCACCAGTTCAGCTACCTAGGCTGCACCATCTCATCTGACGCCAAGATCGACAAGGAGATCGACAACAGACTTGCAAAGGCAAACAGCGCATTCGGCAGGCTGTACAAGAGAGTATGGAACAACAAACACCTGAAGAAAGACACAAAGATCAGCGTGTACAGAGCTGTTGTACTGCCCACCCTGTTGTATGGCTCCGAAACCTGGGTCACCTACCGGCACCACATACGACTGCTTGATCGCTTTCACCAGCGCTGCCTTCGCACCATCCTCAGCATCCACTGGAGTGACTACATCACAAATGTCGAGGTCCTGGAGCAGGCAAAGACTATCAGCATCGAGGCAGTGCTGCTAAAGACCCAGCTACGTTGGGCAGGGCACGTGTCCAGGATGGAGGACCACCGCCTGCCCAAGATCGCGCTGTATGGCGAACTGTCCACTGGCCACCGTGACAGAGGAGCACCCAAGAAGAGATACAAAGACTCCTTGAAGAAAGCTCTCGGTGCCTGTCACATTGACCATCGCCAGTGGTCCGCAGTAGCCGCTGATCGAGAGACCTGGCGACGCACCATCCACCAAGCTGTCTCCTCCTTCGAAAACAACCGCAGGGCCAGCCTTGAGAACAAACGCAGAAGGAGGAAGAACCACAACGCTGCAGCCGCGAACCCAGACCAGACTTTCCCTTGCAACCGCTGCGGCCGACTCTGCTTTTCCCGCATTGGCCTTGTCAGCCATGAGCGTGCCTGCATCAGACGTGGACAACGCCCTTCCTAGATCTTCGTCAGCGAAGCCAGGCCATGGTTGTTGTTATTAATATTATCATTATTATTGTTATTGTTATTATTGTTGTTATGAAAGAGCGGCAGTGTAGACTCGACTCTTATTTGTTTCAAACAGAACATTTTGGCATGATCATGTACAGACAATCTAAAACAATGACGTGAGTCAACAGTTTCATATTTCAGTGGCAGTTTCTGCATCACTGCGTTCAGACAAGTTCCCATCATCATACCCTACACAACGTCTGCCACTGAGGCAGATGCCTGATAGGCAGCATAGCTCAACGCGCATAGTCAGGCCTAGAGTGCATGCATATGTACTGTGTAGTACCTGTCAGAGAGGATTTCTTCTCCAGAATTTCACCAGAGGACAACAATGTCGATGCCATGGCTCGTGTTTTTTGTGTCATTACACCAAGTGCGTGTTGCGCACCGGTTCGGTTTATCTTCTCATTCGGACGACTAGATGCTCAGTTTGATTTTCCAAACTTCGGAGAAATGGCGAGACTGGGATTCGAACCCATGCCCTCACGGACAGTATATTGGTAGGGAAGCGTCTTGACCATTCACTCCATACCTAAATCTAACAGAAAAAAAAAAAGAGAACTGCGCGCACTCTCTCTCTGTCTCTGTCTCTCTCTGTCTGTCTGTCTCTCTCTCCAAAACATGAGATCATCCTACAAACAAAGGAGACCAGTAAAACAAACTGTAAAGAATGAGGAGAGGGACAGAGACAGAGATCAGTAAACAGTGGAAGAGGTCGGAATGTGT
>NC_134877.1:15179468-15181968 GCF_041734735.1 Babylonia areolata | reverse complement strand
AAAAAAAAATCCCAAAGAGAGCACGCTGTGCACGGTCTTTATTCATTTATTTGTTTATCTCTTTAGTTAGTTATGTGGTCATCTATGCATCTGTTTCTTAATTCTTAAATAGTTTCTGTTTCAATTTCAAGGTGTAAAGCGTGCGGATTGCTCCATACACACTACAGTGCACCTGCTAGAAATAAAGAAGTTAAGTTTATACCCGTGTACGTTTCTGAGAATGAAAAACAAAACAAAACGAAAACAAAAAATGGAAAAAGAAAAAGAAAAAAAGAACCAGTAAATAAAGCCCCAGAAAAAAAAACCCACAACAAAACAGTTGCCATTCCTATATATCGTACATTTATTGCTCAAGTGATTTTTGTTGTTGCTTTTTTTCCGCCAAACTCTAATCCGAAAGACAAGCCAGGCCATCTGTCATTTGTGGAAGTCGTGGGAGAGTACAAGGAGAAAAATCCTGGCTTCTTAGAACCTGATCGTTCATATCTTTCTCATCATTCATTTCAAGTGACTAGAAGTAGTAGTGAGTTTACCGTTTTCTTTGGAGGTGGGATGAAGTTCAGTTGTGTGTTAGAAGGGAAGTAACAAGTCTTTAGTTTGTATGTCTGTTTGTATCGCTTATCGGTGGAAGGGAGGTAATTGGGCGGATCTATTTTTGGATCTGACTGGCTGTCTTGGTTGCAATGTTTCCCACTATTGTGTGCGGATTTGTTCGGAGATTGGTGGTTGAAAATGTCGAATGGATGCACCGACTTCATTCACTTACGTAAAGAATGAGTTTTGTTCTTGTTAATTGTGTTAGTAGAGTGGAATCTAACCATTCGTAGGATTTTATCCTGGGCTTTCTTTTTTCAGTATTAATATAATGGGATTTGAATATTATTTTGTAGAATTGTATCAGGGGTTTAGTTTTATCTATTAGTATAGCGGTGCTTAAACTATTCGAAGGACGTTATCATGGGTTTCCCTTTTCTGTTGACATAGTGGGATTATATCGGGTTTCCCTTCAAGTTATCGTTCAGCTGCAGGGCAGGAAAAAGCTGTGGGTTATCTTCGCTTCGTTCTGATGTGATGCACAGATTGTGAATTCGTGCGGCATTTCTTGGCCTTGTAGCAAAACGTGCAAAAAATCTTTATTATTATTATTATTATTATTATTATTGTCATTAAGCGCATTTATACATATATCGCTTACCCAGCAGTTCTAAACGTATTTAGCAATAACTGCAGGAATAAGACGAAGGAATATTTAAAAATAAAAATAAAAAAAAAAAAAAAAAATAAATATATAGAAAACAACACATTCATTCATTTCAAATGACTAGTAGAGTGGGATGAAGTGCGGTTATGTGTTGATAAGGGAAGTAACATGTCTTTAGTTTGTATGGGTTTTTTTAGCATCGCTTGTCGGGGGAAGGGAGGTAATTGGGCGGGTCTGTTTTTGGACCCGATTAGATGTAAATAATCAGTCTCTCTCTCTTCCCCACCCCCACCTCCCTTTTCCCTCTCTCTGATGGCCATCTGTTTCGTTGTGTCAGTGTCTGGTTTTGATAGTTCCTAGTTTGATAGCTGTGTGTCGGAGTTTGGTGGTTGAAAATGTTGAAATGTGAATTTGTGCGCCATTTCCTGGGTTTTGTACCGAAAGGTGAAAAAAAAAAACCCATAATAAAATCATGCGCATTTACATATCGCTCACCCAGCAGCTCCAAACTCCTTTAACAATAGATGTGGTATGAATAAGACGCAGGAATATAATCTTTTTTTGAATCATTCATTTCAAATGACTAGATAGAGTGAGTTTAGCCGTTTTCTTTGGAGTTGGGGTGTAGTGCGGTTATGTGTTAGTAAGGGAAGTAACATGTGTTTAGTTTATAAACCCTTCAGTATTGCTCATTGGGGGGAAGGGAGGTAATTGGGTGGATCTATTTTTACGACGTCGTCGTAACTCTCTCGCTCTCTGATGGCCATCTGTTTCATTGAGTCAGCGTCAGGTTCCGATATTTCCCATTGTGTGCAGATTTGGTCGGAGTTTGGTGGTTGCATGAACGCACCTACTTCATTCTTTTACGTAAAAAAATGAATTGTTCGTTTTCCTTATTAACTACATTAGTAGAGTGGAATTAGTAGAGTAAACATTCATAGGATTTTATCCTGAGCTTTCATGTATCTGTTTGTATAATGGGCTTTCTTTGACAGTATCAGTATGATGCGATTTGAATATCTATGGAATTGTATCGGTGGTTTCTTTTTATCTATTAGTATAGCGGAATTTAAAATATTCACCAAGAGATGTGATCATGGGTTTCCCTTTTCTGTTGACATAGTGAGATTTAGATATACGTAAGATTTTATACCAGGTTCCCCTTTATTTTTTATGCACAGGGCGGGAAAAAGTTGTGTAATATCATCTTTCTTTCTACACAAAGGAAATAGGATTAGAGTTGGTTTATTTCAGTCAGATTCCAGACTTAAGCTTTTTGAGATCATTATTCATAAACTA
>NC_134877.1:15154468-15171968 GCF_041734735.1 Babylonia areolata | reverse complement strand
CTTGTGTAAACAAAGTGAGTCTGTGTTTTAACCCGGTGTTCGGTTGTCTGTGTGTGTGTGTGTGTGTGTGTGTGTGTGTGTGTGTGGTGTGTGTGTGTGTAGTAAACTTTAACATTGACATTTTCTCTGCAAATACTTTGTCAGTTGACACCAAATTAGGCATAAAAATAGGAAAAATTCAGTTCTTTCCAGTCATCCTGTTTAAAACAATATTGCACCTCTGGGATGGGCACAAAAAATAAAGAAAGAAGCCAAATTATATGCAAACTGCATTTACTGTTATATTTATATTTTTTTAGTCTCTAAACTTGGCACTTTGATCTGATATTCTGACCCAACAACAAGAGCAGTCACTATTATCATTTTTTGTTCAAACAGGAACTTCTTTTGCAAAGCATGGAAGTTTTATTTATTTTGCAAACGTTTTGGTGCAGATAGTAAAAAAGGGAAATTAATCTAGGGGAATTAATTTGCTTTAAACTGATCTTTCTCATCTTAAACATTACATTTTGAAATTATACTCAATACATAAAAAGCTTGTGTGTTTTACTCTCAGTGTACAGGGCTTTCACTATGTTCATTCGCCCAGGTGGTCTTTTTCGGAAAATACTAAAATCAATACTACGAGTGGACTTTATAGATCTGTTGGCTGAGCCCTGAAGGTCATGGGTAAAAATCAATTGCGTACTCATATTTATACACATTCAAAGCGCGTGCTCATATTCTTCGCGAACGTGAACGACGCCATTTTGTTTCAAGTTGTTGACCTGCCCGTTCAATCCTATATTCAATGGACAATACACGATAACATGCGATGGAAAGTTGGAGAAGGAGACCGTTAAATATTTATTCAGAGAAAGATTTGTGAACGCCTCATCACTTACTTGATTATGCCCCAAACTGCCATAAACATATCCACAGAATCAGTCGGAATTCACAGTTAAAAAATGTAAACCATGCGAGTTAATACCCTTGAATTGATGAAACGGAAAAAAAAATTCCAGTCTTGACTTTTCTCAAAATGAAGTCCTTTTCACTTCATACGACGTTTAGAAGCACTTGTACTTGGCTCTACATGTTATTAGTTTAACAAAATACTAAATTTTCATATCAACTTTAAAACTATAAAACTAGAATGAACATAAAAGAGAAATTGAATCGACCGTGTCGTACTACATTCCCGGCGGGTGTAACTAAACTTGTACATCTATCTAGATCTAGAGAAAACGGCTAAATGTTGCAGTGTGATTGCGGCGATAGCCACGTCTCCTTTACCGCGGACTTAAAAAGAATTTTTTTTTTTTTATTGCCCTTAAAGATTTTTTGAATGCCCAAGATACACCAGAATAATATGATTTAAACAGCGTTCTCACTGCGAATACCGCAATTGATTTATCGCCCTTTAAAAAAGTATGTTCAAATATTAAATTTTAGAACGTCAGCTAAGGAGTCACGATAGTGTAATGGGTAAGTTTCTTCTCACCCGAACACGCGGGGTCCGAATCTGGTTAGGACTTCTTTTTTTTTCTTTCTTTTTAAACCCGAAGCTTTATAATAACAAATACAGAAAACATTTTAACGATTAGATTTTTTTAAAGTGTATCACAAGTGAGTCTTGAAGGCCTTGCCTCTCTTGTTTCAGGTGTGGTTTATCGTGTATGTATCATTTTGCATGCTTTGACACCTGGATATTGTTAAAACTAGGGCTTAGTTCGGTGAAGGCAGCGTTGTCGGAGGGAGTGAGTCCTGGATGTTTGTCCGAGTGGTTGCCCGTCTGGCGCCCCAAGGCAGGAAGTGGAGATCGGGGTGGGTGGGAATGGGGTGCTTGTCGTCAAAAGAGGAAGGAAGTTCCAAGGAGGTGAAGTTTTGCAACGTCCCAGATTACACACGTCTCTCTGGGTTCGGGTCGCTACGTCTGCTTGGCGTGCCCTCGCTTTCTCTTCCTTTGCGGAGGGGCTACGGAGATGGAATGTGGAGGGTATGGAAGGCGGGGTTTTGGGGGATGTAGCAATGACCTCCCTTCTCGGACGCCAGAAGAACAACCAGAAGCGCGCTTCCTACACGCTGCTTAGGCAAGGTTCTCGCGAGACACGCTAGGAAGGTGCATTTCTTTCTTTCTTTTTTTTTCTTTTGCGTCTCGCGGCAGGGGTGGCTAGGTTCTCGCGAGTCAAGGCTAGGTAGCCGTCAGAGCAAACTTCCCCGCGAGGTAAGCATTAAATCTACTTCCTGTCTCGCAATCGTTTCGTTGCGCATGTACTCCTTGCCCTCGCCACTCGCCACTAGCACGCAAGCGTTCTTCCGATTAAGAAACCCGTCTCTGGACTTCATCCTCCCACCCCAACCCCCACGATTCCCTTCAGACAGCCAGGACAGCCCCCCCCTCCCCCCTTGGAATGCCAGACGGGCCTCCCACCTGGACAGACATCAGGTCTCACCCCCCGGCATCAAACAACGCGACCTTCACTGAAGCAAAACCCGAGCCCTGAACAACTGGACCTTCATAAGGGGTGTCAGCCTGTAGGTTTGTTAGATTGACTACCTGGGGTACTGGAGAGGTGGTGGCAATCAGACTGGACGTCCGGTGACGTTGTTGTGAATTTGACAAACTATGGATATGGATCCCCATTTGTCAATATTCAAGAGTGTTTTTTTTTTTGTTTTGTTTTTTTGTTTTTTTTGTTTTTTGCCCGTGTGTTACGTTTTCTCAGACTGCTTGTTGTTCACAATCTGCCAGAGACACTTAGGGAGAATGCAAACATCGCAATAAAATCAAAACTTCCCTACAAGTTAAAGTCCCGGTAACGACACAGAGAATATTGTGCACTCCCCACCCCCTTTTGTTTTCTCTTTCATCCTCTCTGAATCAGAGGTAAGCATTCGTGTGTTAAGGATTGCTTTGATTTGCATCTGCATAAGATTCTGTGCTTTACATCCAGTTGTTATTGTGCCGTCCGGAAATATCTGTCCACTGACGCAACATCAAGACTTGTCGTTTCTCTTATTCTCTCTCGCCTTGACTACTCCCATGGACTTTGGGAGCTTTTCTTGCAAAGACTAAAGTTGTTTGTTGTTGTTTTTTGTGTATTGTCTGGTTAATCCATTCAGTCCCTTCAGCGCATACAAAACTCTGCTGCCCGACTCGTCCTCAGAAAGAAAAGATCTGAGCACATCACTCCTCTTTTGCAACATCTCCACTGGCTCCCTGTCTCACACCGAATAAAGTACAAGATCAGCACTCTATGTTATAGATGCATTCACAAAACTGCCCCTTCCTATCTCTGCGGCTGCCTTCACCTCTATACTCCATCTCGCTCACTACGATCGGCTTTCGGATCCACTCTGTTTACGCATACCCAGATTCAAACACTCGACTGTTGGCCGCCGTTCTTTCTCTGTCTCTGGACCCTGCGATTGGAATGAACTTCCTCTTTCGCTTCGTCAAGTCTCCACACTCAGCTCTTTCAAGTCTGGCCTTAAAACCCACCTCTTCCCAAAATAGCCTCCCTTGCCTGCCCTTCCTTGTCTCTAGTTTCTACAGTTTTAGAGTTATGCATGCGTGTGAATGACTGGTGCGAAAGCGCTTTGATTTGTCCCTGCACAAGATTCAGCGCTATATAAATACCATTATTATTATTATTATTATTATCATCGTTATCCTTCTCCTCCTCCTCCTCATCATCATCATTATCATTATTAGTCCTTGTTTTCTAAGGAAACAAAACAAAAAACAACAAACAACTTTAGTCTTTACAAGAAAAGCTCCCAAAGTCCATGGGTTAGCTCCCTCTACAATTCTATCATATTGTTTTTGCAGTCTTCAGAGAGTCCGAAACAGCAATAACAACAACACGCTTAATAACAGTACGGAAAAAGGCAAACTTTGATAATCCAATGCACATTGGAAAATACTATCACACATGGAGAATCGACGCCTGTTTAACTTTCGTTGTTTTAGGAGAAAACAGTTGCGGGAGGGTGGTGAGGCACACCCACCTCCCCCTTCCCCGAAATCCAAGGGGGTGTGAGAGGGGAGAAAAGCAAATAAATGAGAGCAATATCAGAAGTTCTTTATTTACAATTGATCATCTGTGGGACTGTTTTATAAAGAAACAACAACAAAATCATGGTAATATTGTTGGAGACTCCAGTATTTTATTAATCTGTGTATTTCGAAAGTAGTGAATAAGTTCTCTTTTTCTCTTTTCTTTTTTTTCTTCTTGTTCTATTGAAGAGAACAGTATAGATCCACGTTTTGTTTTGTCCACAGGTTCATGTTTGTATGTTGTTTTTTTTCTCACTCTTAAACCAAGAACAACTACTATCACCACTACTATTGCTGCTCTTGCTCTTTCTACTGCTGCTACTACATTACGACATCACCACACACAGTGGCACAGAAATAGAGAGAGAGAGAGAGAGAGAGAGAGAGAGAGAGAGAGAGAGAGATTTTTTTTATGACAAAACGGTGGCCGGGTCAGTAGTTGGGTGTGGTATGTTGGCGACTTGGGCAGGCAAAAGATTAGTGAGACAAGCTCGAGCATGGCCATAAAGACTGGTTCCCAGCCCAAATGACCCGTGACCAACACCTCGCCGTCTCCTGCACGTCTGTTGTGCGCGTGCGCGTCACGCGCCACTAATGGGTCAACCGCCTGCTCGCCGGAAAGATCTTTCTTTTTGGACTTGTGTTGGCCCGTCTGTCTGAGATCTTGGTATCGAGGCACACAGCCTGGATGAATTCGTGTGGTGTTCCTCGGATATGGGAATTTGACCGAAATAGATTGATTTATACTGTCAAAAGAGGGCGGAGTGAGGGTTGGGGCGGGAGAGAGAGAGTGAAAGAGTGAGCTGTCAGAGCCAGAAAGTTTGATGTACATCATCTTTGGGTCATAATGCGCGGGGAAGGGTGGATCATTGGGGTTGCATTTAATGACATTGTGTTGTCCATAGTTAAACAACAACAACAACAAAACCAAAAAAAACACTAACATAATGAATATACACTTAAACAAAGTACCCATCATATACAAACTGTTTGCACATAGAGTGCTTCACCATGCTGGATCACTGTCAACAAATCAACTTCATTGTATTGATAGCATGGAATAATATAATACATTCGCCTTAACCCAATGCGCTGTAGGTTGGCATTGGAAAAAAAAAGTTTTTCATAACCTTCAACCGTTCACTTTTACTTTTAAGTCCTTCTTTTACGCTGTGTATTCTTCACCAACTCGTTACCTTAATTGTTGCTGTTTGTCGTTCTTAGGCTGTGCGTTTCAAAACACAAACCTGACAGGTCCGTCTCAGTACACTAAAACTCTCGTTATCCTCTTTGGTTACTGATTGTTTTTTGGTTGTTGTTTTTTTACGCAGATTTGGAGAAAACAAAACAAAACAAAAAACAACTCCTTTCATCGACCATTCCGCACGTTTTGACACCTACTTGAAACTGAAACTGAAGGATATATGAATTTTTTTTAAGGAGTTCTTGACACAGCCCGTTTTTTTGTTTTGTTTTGTTTTGTTTTTTTGTTTTTTCTCGAATATCCTTCAGTGCCACAACACCATCGATATCAGTCCATCCATCCACGCCCTCCTCCTCCTACTGGATCCTCCCCCTTTCACCCCTACCTCCCAACCACTCCCCCCCCCTCCTCCCCCGCCCTCCTACCATCCTGTCCCTGGGGGTGTCCCGGGCCCACGTGGCGGTCCTGCCCCCGGCCTTACAGGGCAGAGGTTCCAGTCCCCGGGTCCAGATGGCACCCGCTCCGCGCACGTGGCCCACGGCGGAAGTCACGTGGTGTCCTGGTGAACAAATTGCATCCAAAACTCGTTTGCGTTCGTCCCTCCCACACAACACGACCGTTCTCTTCATGCAGTGTTGAGGCCGTTGCTGTGTGTGTGTGTGTGTGTGTGTGTGTGTGTGTGTGTGTGTGTGTGTGTCCGTGCGTGCGCCGTTCATCATTCTTTTGAACGACATGACAGTGGGGGGACGTCCCTCGTTCGTTTTGTGTGTCGTGGGGGTGAAACGGGAGACGGAAAGGGAGGGAAGGGGCGGCGCGTGGAGGGGTGGGGGAGTGGGGGCGTAAGTCTTGGGGAGGGGGCGGAGGGTAGGGGTGGGGGCCTGTGTTGGGGCTTGTGGGGGTGGGTGGGTGGGTAGGGAGAGGGCGTGTGTGGTGGAGGGTGGTGGCAGGGAGGGGGACGTCGGGGATGGTCAGAAATGATGGGATCTTTCAGTGTCCCCTATTTGTCCTCCCCTCTAATCGTTCGTTTGTTTGTTTTTTTGTTTGTTTTTTGTTTTTTGTGGTTGTTTTTTTGTTTTTGTTTTGTGTGTGTGTGTGTGTGTGTGTGTCCATTTGTTTACGTGTGTTGATTCATGTATCAATCTAGTTGTATGTGTACTCATTTATTAATTCATTCATCTATGTGTTTATTTGTTCATCCATCTATCTGCTTATCTGTCTATCTATCTATCTATTTATCTATCTATCTATCTATCTGTCTGTCTGTCTGTCTGTCTATCTATCTATCTGTTTGTCTGCCTGCCTGTCTTTCTGTCTGTGTATCTATATGTCTATCTATCCCTGTCTTGCTATCTGTCTTGCTGTTTTCAGCAGTTCATGATTTCTTCGTTGCTTCTTTGTTTTCCTTTCTCTGATCATTGCCTTCTTTCCTTAATTTTTTTTTTTCAATTGTTTAAAAAAATGTTTTTCATTTTATTTCTTCCTGAATTTCTTACCTTTGTTCTACATAGTTCTGTTCTGATCTGTCTGTCTACTTGCCCATGATATCTTACATAATATTTGTGGTTGCCATTTTGTACTATGTTTTCTGAAATATGCACAACGGTCACGGTATTAACTGCAGAATCACCCCAATTTGCTGTCATTGAACACACACACGCACGCACGCACGGACGCGCGCGCACACACACACACACACACACACACACACACACACACACATTACGACCTCATACTTCAACCCCCCTTACCTTATGTACAGTGAAAATCTGACGCCTTATTTTATTTTCTCGCCCAACTTTTGGAGAAGAGTTATAGATTTCAGGGAAGGCCACATCTTCTAACAATGAAAGAATGATTATTATGATACATGTTTCGATGAAAAATGTCCACAGCCGAATGCGTGGTCCCCGCGCACAGAGAAAAGGAAAGTGGAGAAAGCTAAAGACGAGCCAAGTGTGTGTGTGTGTTTGCGTGTGCGTGTGCGCGCGTGTGTGTGTGTGTGCGCGTGTGTGTGCGCGCGCGCGCGTATGTATATATGACTCATCATTCATCATCCACGCAGAAATTCCCTACGCGCATCTCTCTCTCTCTGTCTCTCTCTCCTCTCTGTCTGTCTGCCTGTCTGTCTGTCTGTCTGTCTGTCTCTCTCATTTCAAATTTGTATCTTCTTTGTTTGTTTCGAATGACGTTTTTCTTTCTTTCCTTTTTGTTCTCTCTCTTTTTTGCTTTTTCTTCTATCAGTCTTCAAACACAGTCTTTGGCCAAAGACCGCCTCCATCCCTTTCTCTTTTCCTCCTTTTCTCCCCCCCCCCCAACCCCCCCCCCCTCCACAACGTCCGTACGCTTAGTTCGTACGTCAATCTCTATTTTTTCCATCCCATGTTGCCTCCGCCTATTTCTCCTCCCTCCTTCTATCTCCCAACCCCTTTCTCTCCTCCCTCCCCCCCCCCCAACCCATCCCCCACCCCCCACTCTCCCCCTCCCTCACCTCCCCACAAACCCCTCTCTTCCCTCTTCCCAGCAGCCTTCGTTTCTCCTCTCCTCACACTCACCCACTTCCTCTGTCTTCCCATCCATGCAGCATCCATCCGAAGGGATGTCTGGTTCGATCGCTTCATTTCAAGAACAAAGAGAGATAATCCCTCTCTGTCTCCCAGAGCTTTATCTCCCTTGAGGGGTTCAAGTTTTCCGGGTGCTGGGTGGTGGTGGTGGTGGTGGTGGTGAGGGGTTGGAGGGGGGCGGGTTTGTGGAGGTCTGCGTTGGAATCCTAGTCGTTTACCATTTCAGGTCCCCTCACCCCCCAGGACCCCCCCAGCACCCCTTACCCCCAACACCCCTCCCCCTCCCGTCAGAAGCAATAGCATTTGTCTTGGGGAACAGCGGCCAATGTCTTGCGACGCTAAGCAGGAGTTTAAATCAATGGGATAGTGCTCGTTGCGTTCGGCTCATCTGCCGGCATTTTGTACTGTCTTGTAACATTTGTGGGTTTTTTGGTTTACTTTTTTTACTTTGTGTGTGTGTGTGTGTGTGTGTGTGTGTGTGTGTGTGTGTCTGTGTGTGTGTGTGTGTGTGTTGTTTGTCTTCTTTTTGTTCTTGCCTTATGCATCTTTTGTGTACGTACTCTTCATTTTAGCTCAGTTTAGTTTTCCGTTAGTTCTTCTGTTTTGTACTCTTGCGTGTGATTTTATTCGATGCCAGAGTAAGCTTTTTGGTTTGGTGTTGTCGTTTTCTTTTTCTTTTTTTTTTTCTTTTTTTTCCTTTTTATTGTTGCTGCTTGGGTTTGGTCTTGTTTTTTTTTCTCCTAAATATTCTTGTCATTAGTTGTATTGGTCTGTTAGTTCTTTGTTTTTCTTCTTTCTTTTCTCTCTCTCTCTCTCTTTTTTTTTTTTTTTTTTTTTTTTTTGCGGATGCGTAAACAAAACAAACAAAAAATCTTTCATGGTATTTTGTATACTTATATTTTGCTTTATTTTTGTTGATTTTGTGTGTGTCTGTATTTATATATACTGACTAAACTTTCTTCTGTTCTCCTCGAATTCGTGTTTGATTTTTGCTGGTGCCCAAATCTGTTATGGTATTTGTGCTGTCTTGTGATGTTGGTTTGGATTTGCTCCGTTACTTTATTTCATGATATTGTCTCAAAATATTTTACATAGTTAATGATGCATAGTCTCTTTACTGGGCTTACGCTATTGTCTTCTGTCTCGTCTTTTTTATGCGAAAAAGTTATCTTTTGTTATTGCTGTGTATTGTTGTTGTTTGTTTTTTTTGTGTTTTTTTTTTATCCTTGTGCGTTTTTAAGTTGTTTAAATCACTTGTCTTCGCTGGTGGTTTCTCCGTTTTGGCGATTATTCGGTCCAAGGTATTTGAATAGCTTTCTTCGGCTGTAAACACGGTGACAAATCGTTGATATGATTTATTTTGTTTTATTCATTTTGGGGGGGAGAGATGGAGGGTGGGGGGTGGGGTGGGGATGTTCTTCCCAAGTTTTAGCATTATTTTAAGATTAATGAATTAGATTGTTATGATCGTATGACTGAACATATTATAATCATATGACTATTCATGGATACACAATCATCGTTATACGTGTAAGTTCAAATACATTACTGAAAAGATAACATGTCAGAATAAAAAGTCTGGTCTTTTACAGCTAGCTGTACATGAACAAGGTTTTTGAAAATATATGAACATGTTCATTAACATTTGCATGGTTGTTGTTTTTTGTGTTTTTGTTTTTTTAATGTTGTTTTTATTAATACAGTTATAGGGTATATTACCGTTTCGATAATTACAGTCATATAGAAGGTGACATATGATGAATCAACGGTGCATTTTACGCCCCCCCCACCCCCTCCCGCCCACACACACACACACCAAAAAATTGCAATATGAACACTGCTTGTTTAATTGTCAGCTTTCCCCTGTTTTTATTGTTGTATAAAGCTGTATGTATGCAGCGCTTTTAAGTATACCCAGAAAACAGGAATACATGAGCATCTCATATTAAAAAAAACACAAAAACAACAAGAGCATACTCGAAAAAAATGGCGTGAATAACTTCATCATTTATCGATCACAGGACGAGGCAAGAAAACGTGAATATTTCCCATTACAGTTGTTTTCAGTTATTAAAAACAAATTCACAAGTGAAAAGAAAAACATAACATCAGACCTGACCTATGTTGTTATTTTGTGTTTTTAACAGAATATTGATAACTGTAACTATCTACTACTACTACTACTACTACGATTATCGGGGGTTGGGGGGGTGTCTTGATGTTGGAGGGTGGGTAGGCAGGGGTGATAAACAGCTGACAGAAAGGGGCTCATACCTCCTTACCCGTATTTCCGTCCGTCCGTCATTGGAATCGCATAACCATTGTGGCCTCTTATTTACACATGGCTTCTGAAAGCTCTCCAGACAACCCCCGTTTGTATGTGCGCCGTACAATAAGTTTGAAGAAATACAAGACTAGTTTATTTCACGAAACCCCATAGGATACATGAACATGTTACATATTTCGTGTAATTTAATACAAAATATGAACCATGTTTTGGCATTGCGTTCACTGACCGATTTGAAGGAGAGAAAAATAGCTGTCTTTATCATGCAGCATGTTTAAGATTTAGCATCGTTTTATTCTATACATGCTGGAAGAGAATGGGTATTTATCATAAACATAAATAAGACGTATTCAAAAGAAGACTGTGTAGAAGCAGACTGTGTGTGTGTGTGTGTGTGTGTGTGTGTGTGTGTGTGTGTGTGTGAGAGAGAGAGAGAGAGAGAGAGAGAGAGAGAGAGTTCATGATGGACGGTCATTAGCATTCTCCATCCTGTTGCAGTTTGGTGTAATTAAAGAGAATCATACAAGTTTTTGCTACTGAAATCATGAAGAAGCCATTCTTGCATGAACTAGTTTTCCCTCATTTTTGCATTGACTTGGGTTTAACTGTATTAACCGTGTTTTATTTCATGCTATCGTCATTATTTCATCGATCCGTGTTTTTATTATTTGATAATGATTAGCAGGGGGTCGGGGGAGGGGCTGGGGGGCTAGCGGGGGTGGGGGTGGGGGCGTGGCGGGGAAGGGGAGGCGGGAAGGAACAGTAGGCAGGGTATGGCGGTTATGTTGTGTGCCTGGGAGTGCGTGCACGTGCGTCACACATTGATGAATGTTATCTTTGATATGATCAGTCCCCCTGATCGTGCCGCACTCCACCGCTTGCTCTCTCTGTCTGTCTGTCTGTCTGTCTTTCTCTGTGTCTCTGTCTGTCTGTCTGTCTGTCTCTCTCTCTCTCTTTCTCTCTGTCTTTCTCTCTGTGTCTCTGCATTTGTCTCTCTGCCTCTGTCTGTCTGTATGTCTGTCTGTCCGTCTCTGTATTTCTCTGTCTCCCTGTCTCTGTCTCTGTCTGTATCTTTCTGTCTCTTTCTCTCTGCGTGTCTCTCTTTCTGTCAGTCTGCCTCTCTGCCTCTGTCTCTGTCTCTCTCTCTCTAGCTGTCTCTGTATTTATCTTTCTTCATCTCCCTCTCTCTCTGTATCTGTCTCTCTCTCCCTGCCACTGTCTATTCATATCTCTTTCTGTCTCTGTCTCTCTCTCCTTATTTCTCTCTGTCTCTCTGTCTTTTTCTGTCCTTACTGCCTCTCGGTATAAAAAGAAATATGTCTCTGTCCCTCTCTTCGCATTTTATCTCTGTCTCTGTCTATGTCTCTCCTTCTTTCTCTCTATGTCTCTGTCTCTCGGTCAGTCTGTCTCTCTCTCTGTCAGATTCTTTGTGTCTCTGTCTCTCCGTGTTTTTTTCTCTCTGTTTGTCTCTCCCTCTCCGACTGTTAGTCTGTATCTCTGTCCTATTTTCTCTCCTGTTTTGTGTCTGTTTGTCTATCTGCCTGCGTGTCTGTCTGTCTGTCTACTCCTCTGTGTGTGTGTGTGTGTGTGTGTGTGTGTGTGTGTGTGTGTGTGTGTGTGTGTGTGTGTGTGTTTGTACATGTGCGTGTGTGTTGTGTTGGCGCCCACACATATGTGTTATTTAATTTCAATCTGGTTTTATTAGGTTGGTTTGCAAGGACAAATTGGAACATTAACCCATGGCGTCAATATGTTGTCCTTGAGCCTTAACGTTTTTGAGTGTCATGTTTTCCCCTCCCTCCCTCCCCCCCCCCCCCTCTCTCTCTCTGTGTCTGTTTGTCTGTCAGTCTGTCTGTCTGTCTGTCTGTCTCTCTTTTTTTTTCTTTTTGATCTGACACTCGGATGAAGGAACTTGTAAATAGGGCGTGCGCGTGCACACACACAAACACACACACACACACACAGCACAGACACAGTCACATACGCACGCACGCACGCGCGCGCACACACACACACACACATACATACATACATACACACACACACACACTCACACACCAACGAACGCACCTACGCATACTTGAAAGAACGGACACTCACACGAGCAATGGACTCATTCATCTTTGAAAATGTATGTTTGTGATAATCAGTTTTAATAGCAAATGATTTGTCTGCCTGCTGCATGCATTATTGCATCTACAATGCATGTAACCTTCTTTTTATGATTCCCTCGTTGGTCATTAGAATTCAAAGAAAGGAAGGGGGAAAAAGGAAGAAATAAAGAAAGATGGAAAAGATTACTGAGCCATGAATCTTGTTCAGTTTTATTCGGACGTGAAGAAAACATCATGATCTTTCTGTAACAGTTGTAAAGATTAATGATGATCGATTTCTTTTCAGCTTTTCAGCCATCGATAATCAGACCATTGTCATACAAAAATGATAAATCCGCTTTAACGTCTCTCTCTCTCTCTCTCTGTGTGTGTGTGTGTGTGTGTGTGTGTGTAGGTAAACAGAAACACTGATCACCAAGAAGAAAAAGAAATCAGATTGATAGACTATCCTATAAAGATTGTTAAAAACAAAACCCCAAAAAGGGAGCTTAAGAAGCAAAGAGAGACAACCCGTATGTCGATCCGTGTTAAAACAACAACTAACATATGATAATGAAGAGAGAGAGAGAGAGACACAGAAAGAGAGAGACAGAGACAGACAGAGAGACGGGGATTGGGGGGCGGGCGGGGGGGGGGGGGGGGGAACCCACACAGCTCATCCACATAATACAAAGAGTATAGGAATACCATTTTGTCTGCCAACTACAGATTGTTTCAAACGCATTACAAATAAAGGAGAACGTTTACGTAGGAATACCACCACTACAACCACCATCGTGTGGAAAAGAAACTACTATCACACACACACACACACACACACACACACACACACACACACACACACACACACACACACACACACACACCTCATGCAGTAACCAGCAACCAGCGGTATGAAAGATAACGAAATGGCTCACGCCAGTTCCAGAGGCGTGACATCAGGACTGACTTGCCTGTGCTTCAAGTTCTGCCACGCCACGCCTCGTCTCCTATCACGGCAGGAGCGCTGGCCAGACCATAGATAATATACGCCACTCTGCATCTGCAAAAGCAAACCACTTTTTTTTTCTTTTTTACAAGAAATAAAAAAGAAGATTTCGTTTTCAGTTTCTTGGGAGTGTGCAAGCGTGCGGAATGATCCATATACGCCACACCACATCTGCAAACAAACCAAAAGCAAACAAAAAACAAACAAACAACCCCCCCCAAAAAGCACACAAAAAAGCAAAAAAACCCACAAAAAAACAACAACAAAAAAACAAAACAAAAAACCCGAACAGATGCCTGATCTTCGCTTAAACCAATCGCGCTGGACTCAGGCCTTCAAAGCTTACCGTAGGCCTGGGAAGCTGTCCCTAGGTTTGTGCAAAGCATTAACAAGAAAACGGTGCACACACCAAGTTAAAAAACAGAAAAAAATGCTGATGTAGAGGTAGAAAGCGGTGAGGGGGGTTGGTGGAGAGTTGGAGATGGGGGTAGTGGGGGGGGGGGGGAGAGGATGGACAGGAAGGGGAATGTACCTCTGGGAGGAAAGAAGGTCTGGCAGATGCCTGACCAGCGCATGAACCCCCAACGCGCTGCATGGTCAGTCGGGGCCAGCTTGGAGTGACGGCATAATATGTTGTAGTTGTAGAAAATCGATTTCTGTCCGACAGCGAAAACTATCCACTAGCGTCCAGAGGCATTGACTGAGCCACACTCTCCCAAATATATGATGGGGCGTGGTTTGGGAACATGCATCCGTTAAAGACGACAACACATGACGGGTTGTTTGTTTACTGAATTTCAATTTTGCGCGGTGAAATGATGAGTTTGATTAGACATGGTGGGCGTGGTTTAGGAACATGTTTCCATTACAGACTAGCATATTACGGCAGATTATTTAGTTACAGAAAGTCTGGCATTTTTAATTTTCGCGAGTGAAACGAGTTTCGTGAAAAGTGTAATAATCACCCAACATTATTATTATTATTATCATTATTATTATTTTTTATTATTATATATCAAACAAATTGATATAAGTTTACATTTGGGCCAACAGCAAAGTGAGAGCTGTATTATCAATGGTTTCTCCAGTCAATGGGAAACCATTTACAGCTTAGTCTTCTGTGAAGGACTATGACTCTCAAACTAGGAGGCAAAATTGCACTGGCTCTTTAGTGCTGCAGCCTTGTGGGCTAGTTGGCCTTTGGGAACCATCCCAGCGCCGACTGTCCTAAAACCCTCTTGGCCGAGAGAGTGGGGATGTACTTGGGCAAGACACTCTCCTCCGCTGCTTTTCTGATGGTCATAGTCGGACACGACTGACTATCATATATATAATTATATAAAAATATCAAACCACTGTTATTTTTCATGACAAAATATAAAATGCTGATTGTCTTTGATACATTCATCCTACTGTATGATGTCTCAAAAGAAATGAAATTATACATTCAACCTACTATATAATGTCTCAGAACAAACAGGATTAATAATGGGTGTGGTTTTTGACACCCGTGTCACACCCACAAGCTAATGATTTAAATATGTCATTTTTTTGCTCTGCCTGTTAACGTTCTAGCGCTTGTTTCCGAATTACACTTATTAACCTTGAAGTCACAGTTATTAGTTTTCATGTCGATTTACGACAGTGCTTGTATATCTGTGCTGGAAATGTAATACTTCATGATAGCATTTTTTTTAAGTAAGAAAAAATAGATAAATAAAAAACGAAACAAAGAAAATTAATCACTTTTTCGCAACACAAAATTACTTCGGACGTACTTTTTTTCCGAATAGAGTTACCCATTTCACAAGGACTCTTCCATGAGTTTGCGCTCCTAGGCTTTTGTCTGGCACTGGCAGGCCAGTGTGGTTTGATCAGTCTGGATTGATTTATATTTTCTTTTTGAAATAGATAATCACTCGTACTAACGAGGGGAGGGGTATTCCGCTCACTGCCATTCGATATTCTGGCGATTGAAACCGTAGTGAAGTTCACCACAACCATGAATAAGAGACTGTAACAGAACATGCACTGAAAAACAAAATCAAAACCTCTTGAAAACAAACAAAAGCAACCATGCGACCGACCGACCAACCAAAGCATACACAGTAAAATGTAAAACGTGTGCTTTACCCAAAGGATGCTTAACGAAACTCAGAAAAATGAAACGCAGGCAAGCACACACACACACACACACACACACACACACACACACACACACACACAAGCACAACACACACACACACACACACACACACACACACACACACACACACACACACACACACTTGAACTAGGAATAATGTGAATCCACTCCCTTCCTCCCTTACCCCATACATCCGCCTCTCTCTCTCTCTCTTTAGCTCTAGCTCTTCCCTGTTTTGAAAAACAAGAGTTGTGATATTGAAGATATCAGAAAGGGGGAGGAATGCAGATTCATAAAAATGGTAATGATAATATAGAAAAGATTATAAAAAAAAGGAAATAAAAAGAAAAAAAAAAGAAAAAAAGAAGGGCATTATGCGTAGAATGTTGGGCCCAAGTGGTGCCACGTCAGAGCAGCCCCCCCTTCTGCCCCCCCCTCGTCCCCCCACCCCACACCCCACAAGGGGATCAGAGGGCAAAGAAATATTACACTTCAGGGAAGCTGGGATCCACTCCATTCGCCACTCCCACCCAGCACTGGCTGTCCCACCACTCGCTCTTCCATCCCTCTGTCTCTGTCTCTTTGACAACACAGGCTCTCTCTCTCTCTCTCTCTCTCTCTCTCTCCATCTCTTTCTCTCTCTCTCTCTTTCTCTCTCTGGAATACACGTTCTCTCTCTCTCTCTCTCTCTCTCTCTCTCTCTCTCTCTCTCAAACTCTGTCTCTCTGTCTCTGTCCCTCTGTCTCTCTCTCTCTCTCTCCATCTCTCTCTGCTCTGCAACCGCCACCACCCCTCTCTTTCTCTGTGTCCGAGACAACCTGCGCGATTTTGAAAGCAGAGCATTGCTCCTTGTATTACAATGGCATAAACTTTTTCCTTCCTTTTTTTGCTTCCCTCTCTCTCTCTCCCTCTCTCTCTCTCTCTCCCTCTCTCTCTTTCTCTCTGACGACTCTCTCCCTGTGTCTCCTTTCCTTCTCTCCCCTGCCCTCTCTCACCTTACCCCCACCCTCCTCACTCTCTCACTCTCTCTCTCCCTGACCATGATTTTTCATAAAAGAAGAAGTAGAGGACTGGGAATAGGAGGAAAGGGAAGAGGAGGAGGAGAAGCGTGCTGATTTTTTTTTTTTTTTTCCTTTCTTTCTTTCTTTCTGTCTCCCCCCAGGCCGAGCCCTTGACTCCAAGTGGCAGTTGTGCGTGAGGGGGAATGGGCACGTCTGGGGGTGACCAGGGACGCTTCAATGGCGGTGGGAGGGCAAATCCCCGGGCGGACGGGGCGCCATATAAACTAGTGCCGCTATCAGAATGGACGAGCAGAGCTAGCTGTGTCTCTTGTCTGTCTGTATTGTCTTCAGCTGCCCTACGTCCATTTGGCATGGTATTGCGCTGCACTGGCTATTGCCAAGCCCTCCCACCTCCCCTCCTCCTCCTCCTCCTCCTCACTCCTGTAAAACCATTTCTCCAGGAATCATTTCGGCTGTGATGATGAGGATAATGTTGATGATGATGGCGATGGAGCGATGTCGTAAGAATGTTGTTGTTCTTGTTGTTGTTGCTACCTTTTCTTTTTCTTTTACTGATTTCTGGTTAGGTTAGTGTCGACGGTGGGGGGATACTATTATTTTTTTCAGAAGATCTGATCGCTTTTGAATGTAATGGCAGCTTCGTTTGAGAGCTCGGAAAATGTAGCAAGGAAATTGAAAACGAAAGAGTTTTCTGTGGGAAGCGATATTCTGGAATAAATGTATCGCACCTTGTGGAAGCGAAAGGAAAATGACTTTTAAAGAAACGATCGTGTTCGATTTTTTTTTGTTCCTAGGTCTGTCGTTCTGGTCTTCTGGAAAATGTCGCTGACTGGTCTCACTTCGGCTGATTACAGACTTTGGTGGTGTGGCATTCCTTGCTGAATTATTGTTTATCACTGTTACTAAACAGAAGTTTGTGTGTCATCTTTCAAAGGTTCTGATCCAAACATGGAAGCGAGAAGACAGTGACCACGTTGCTGCCTTTGCGATTGGTGAAAACCGCCGACGTCAGCCAACGAAAATGTCCGCCACTTTTTGGCCTTTCGCCGTTTATAAGTGATCCATATCTGCGAGCCGGGCTTTCTGATTGGTCCAAAGTCTCTTCTCGGTTTCAACAGCTCAACCAATCGAGATGA
>NC_134877.1:15129468-15146968 GCF_041734735.1 Babylonia areolata | reverse complement strand
AGCCGGTATGGATTATAAAGCCTTTAATATTCTGCCATCATCATCGCATCATCATCATAATGATCATCATCGTCGTCGTCATCGTCGTAGAAAATAATAAGCCTGATAATAATAATGATGATGATTATTATTATTATCGTAATAATGATACAACTGCTACTACTAATGCTTATGATAATAATAATGATAAGAAGAAGACGAAAACAAAGAAGAAGAAGAAGAATAGCAGCAGCGACAGTAGTTGTGGTGGTAGTAGCAGTAGTGATAATAATCAACAGAGCTAACCCCATAATTATGCTAACCAAACACAAGAAATGGACTTTGGCAACTTCGCCATTACAAATCTTCCTCCTTCTAAGCAGACTTTAAATAGATAGCCTACCAGAAAAACGTAATGATATAATAAATGAAGAAATAGGTAAATAAATGCATTGATAATATTTAGATAATTGAACTGATAAAAAAAAAAACAATTGAATAAAATACACAAAAAACCAATAATATTCACATAGATGATAGTCGAGCAACATCACACACACACATACAGACACAGACACACAGAGACACGGACACACAAACACACGCACACACACACACACACACACACACACACACACACACACACACACACACACACACACACACACACACACACACACATACATGCAAAACACACATAGGCGCGCGCACACATGTACATTATTAATATTATTATTACTGTTATTGCAGAAAGTTTGCTGCGTAGTCCTATAGGACATTTGTTATAGTTGTCATAGTTGTTTGATGTTGGCATTTATAACGTTTCCATTTTCCCTAGCGTTGCCTCCACACATACACACACTTTTACCCCTCCCCCTCCCACAACCCCTACCCCCACGGTTTTTGTTGTTTGTTTGGTTGCTTGGTTGGTTGGTTTTTTGTGTTTTTTGTTTTTTTCTTTTTTTCCCGTCTAATATCACTTCAAGTGGAAAGACGTTAAACTGAAGACAACAACAACAACAACAACAACAACAACACACACACACACACACACACACACACACACACACACACACACACACACTCACATTTACACGCGCGCACACACACACACACACACACACACACACACACACACACACACACACACACACACACACACACACACCAACACACGTTCGTTCACTGGTACACTGAGAAGTGAAGGACGTTGTAATAGATGATTCATTATTCCGCATGTAACTTTGTCTAGTATGACCTTGAACAGCGGCTATGTCTGATTTTAATGAGCTCATATGCATGTCAGCTTTCGAACAAAATTAGTTGAAGGACATTCTGATGAGGGTGTGTGAGAGAAGATAGTTACTGATTCCCACCCACCCCCAGCCCCCTCCTCCATCCGTAACATCATTATCCTTATTTAGAGTCAAGGTCGAAGTTACCGCTCAATAAAACAATCTGCAATCATCAGTAAAGACAGCTTCAAAAGCACCCGGGAGTAAATGGTGTGTGTGTGTGTGTGTGTGTGTGTGTGTGTGTGTGTGTGTGAAGAGAGAGAGAGAGAGTTGTTGGAAATAGCGTTTGAGATTTACAAGTAAAAAAACAACAACAACAAAACATAATGAAATACAATAACTAAAAAGCGTTTCTTAAAAAAGCGTCTTATCGTCAGATCAAAAGCTTTTCACGCGTGCGCGTGTGTGACGCTGCTTCGATTTGTTTCAGTATTATCATCATCATTAGAAATAGTACTTGTATTGGTCGTAGAGTAAGTGGTAGTGTTTGCATCAGCCGGTAAAGATTTTTAAATCATTTGATATTCTAGTAGTGAGTAGTAGTAGTGGTAGTTGTAGTAGTAGTCATCGCCATCATTATGACAACAAATAAGTAGTAGTAGTAGTATCATGAATAATGATAATAATAATAATACTAATGATGATGATGATGATGATATATAATAATAATAATAATTGTTATTATTGTTGTTTTTATTATTTTGTTATTGTTGCTATGATGGCGATAACTGGTTCAGAATAACATTTCTGCTGTTAATGAACCCAAAGTCTATTAGAACAACTAGCCTCACAGCTGCGTGAAACACTACAATTTCACAAGAATGAGTGTAACACCTTCAGAATTAATACAGGGGTGTCAAAGCATGATGACTAATCCATATATGCTGCACCACATCTTCCATTGAAAAAAAGAATAGTGCACATGCCTGATATTCGCAGCAGCCCACTGCGCTTATCACACTGAGGCCTGAAAATACCATTCGCCATTGTTTTTAAACAGTGTTTTGTGTGTGTGTGTGTGTGTGTGTGTGTGTGTGTGTGCGTGTTTGGCTGTACAACACACACACACACACACACACACACACACACATATATATATATATAATCAAAAATAGCGAATTGTATTATCAGGCCTGGTCAGGGCGCTAGGCTGATATCGAACATGTCAGAATACACCATACTTGCAGATGAACAGGAGAAGAAGAAGAAGAAGAAAATCTTATGCAAAATCCTGTTCTGATGACAAGGATGAATTTTGAATATGGGACGGATATCTTTGCAGCCAGAAAGAAAAAAACGGGGAAATACTGCCAGTAGACGATTACCAACAAACCAAACCAAACCGAAAGATAGCAGGTAACATGTCTATTTGCTGCTTCCCTTTAAAAAAAAAAATCTCGTTGATTGACGATGTGCAGGGAGAAGTGTAGGGGGCGGGGACGTGGTGGGGTGCGGGTGAGGGATGGGGGCAGTTGTGGAGGAGATAGTACAGGTGAGAGGGGGGGGACCTTGCATAGTTCTACTTTAAGAAGACAGATAACATCAACCTTGGCACAACAGTTGGTGGTGGTGATGGTAGTGATGATGATGATGATGATGATGATGACAATACCATTACTACCACTACTACTACTAATGATAAGGATGACTCATATTGTAGTTAATTCTCAATTTTCATCATTTGTTTTCATTTTCATGCCACTTCAAGTTGTAATAATGACATGTCATTTCCGTCATAGTCGTCGTCGTCATCATGAAGTGAGGATGATGACGATGTCAGTGGACTTTTTTTTTTTTTTCACTTTGTTCTCTTTTTCTTTTATACAAAGTTGTAGCTCATCCTACAGGTGAAACAGCAACATATGAGATTCGTTTTAATCCTTTTCATTCTCATTCCACATCAAGTTATGACATGTCATTTTTTTTCTCTCATCATGATACGGTCCTCACCGTTGTCGTCACCATGAAGTGTAATGACGATGACGATGATAGATATTCTTTCCTTTGGTCTCTCTTTTTTTCTTTCTTTTATACACAATTAAACCTCATCCTACTGATGTATCAGCAACATACGAGATTCGTTTTAAATCGGTCCTGTCGAAATGCCAGGGGTAGTTCTTCAGCTGTTGGTAGTTTTCTCCGATGTCTGGAAAGCATGAATATATTGAATATATATATATATATATATATATATATATATATAATAATTATTATTATTATTATTGTTATTATATATAATAAAAGAACTGATAAACAATAAAGAGTGGCAACTCTCTCCACGGCACAGTTATTTTCCTTTTTTTTTCTCCACGCCTACCTCTCCTGCATTTTCTTTTGCTTTTAAACGCTGTTCTCCTTTCTTTGAATTTTCTTTCTCTTATCTGTTCCTTTCTGACGTATGGGTCAACTACTTGTGTGTTTAGTCGTGTGTGTGTGTGTGTGTGTGTGTGTGTGTGTGTGTGTGTGTGTGTGTACTCTTTTCTTTTTTTTATACTGGTCCTTGGAATCAGTGTGGTCCTATTTTACTGCTTGAAGAGGTAAAAACGTACCTTTATTTTATTATTTTTTAGATTTTTTCCCCTCATCGTTCTTATTTTGTTTCTGTTCTGTTTATGTGTGGCTGTTGTGTAGAGTTTGTTATTTTTTGATAATAATTTTTATCTGTCGAAGTTTTGCTTTTGATAATTTTTGTGATAAATGGTACCTGGAGTATCAGCGGAGTCCATGGCAACAGTTCCACCTGTGCGAGGAAGTGGAATTATTTAAACAGATCAGTTTTCAGTTTCACTTTCACTTTCTCAAGGAGGCGTCACTGCGTTCGGACAAATCCATACACGCTACACCACATCTGTTGAGCAGATGCCTGACCAGCAGCATAACCCAACGCGCTTAGTCAGGCCTTGAGTGCATGCTTACATATTTGTGTACCTATGAAAGTGGATTTCATTTTACGTAATTTCGCCAGAGGACAACACTCTCGTTGCCATGGGTTCTTTTTCAGTGCGCCAAGTGCGTGCTGCACACGGGACCTCGGTTTATCGTCTCATCCGAAAGACTAGACGCTCAGTTTGATTTTCCAGTCAAACTTAGGAGAAAGGGCGAGAGCGGGATTCGAACCCACACCCTCACGGACTCTCTGTATTGGCAGCTGAGCGTCTTAACCATTCTGCCACCTTCCTCCATTTAAACAGAATGTTACGTTACAAGAAGGATGTATTGTTATTTTGTTATACTTGTTGGCATGCTTGTAATTTTTTTCTTTTTTTATCTTTGTAACAAATCTGTAATCCCTTCTTTCATGTTTCCCCTATCCTTTTCTAGTTTTATCCCTCTTATATATATATATATATATATATATATATATATATATATGTACTGTTTGGAAACAGGAACGCAGTTCTCTTCACAGCATACAGTCCAAAAGAGGAATGTTTTTGGTTTTTGGTTTTCCAGGTGTTATATGCTTTTTATATTATTTTATTTTATCTTATTCCTTACTTCCTTGATCTTTCCGTTTCAGTTTAAAGGAGGTGTCGGACTGATTCATATACGCCACACACACAAAAATGAAGCAAAATCGAGCCTGACATACGCATAACCCCAGCGCGTTGATCAGGCATTGAGAGCATAATTATATACCAGCTCTCATCTCTCACATGGAGTGATGGCCTAGAGGTAACGCGTCCGCCTAGGAAGCGAGAGAATCTGAGCGCGCTGGTTCGAATCACGGTTCAGCCGCCGATATTTTCTCCCCCTCCACTAGACCTTGAGTGGTGGTCTGGACGCTAGTCATTCGGATGAGACGATAAACCGAGGTCCCGTGTGCAGCATACACTTAGCGCACGTAAAAGAACCCACGGGAACAAAAGGGTTGTTCCTGGCAAAATTCTGTAGAAAAATCCACATCGATAGGAAAAACAAATAAAACTGCATGCAGGGAAAAAAAAATGGGTGGTGCTGTAGTGTGGCGACACGCTCTCCCTGGGGAGAGCAGCCCGAATTTCACACAGAGAAATCTGTTGTGATAAAAAGAAATACAAATACAAATGCACCCAACTTCTCCCTTTACCTGTTGACGTCAAACAGAGTGTGTTTGATTTCTGAAGGTCCAGAGATCGCCTCAGACTGCTCAATGAAATCCCGCACTAATGGCATCTTCCTTTAATTAAAACTGCGTTTGGTTCAAACAGTATCATTCCAAACAGTATATAACTCATTAAAAAAATGACAAGACAACACGCAATTTTTACATAAGGGACTTCGCTTTTATATAACAACAAAAATGATACTTACTTCTGTGTATCTATCAATCGTTTGCAGTCCCAGTTCTTTGTGTTTTGATTATATTCCAAAGACGTTACAACTCAGGCAAGTGCATGCAACAAACAGACAGGACAAGAAAAAGTCTGTAAATACCTACCTTTTAGAATTATTATTATCATTATTATTTTTTTATTATTATTAATATTATTATCTGTACTAGTAATAGTAGTAATAGTAATAGCAGCAGCAGTAGTAGTAGTTGTAGTAGTGGTGGTTGTAGTTATGGTAGTAATTACTAGAACTTTTCATGACGTCGTTGATGACTTACTTCATATGTAAACAAATAAAAGTTTATGATAGATTCATGAATAGATAATCAGATAAATGAATAAATAAATAAATAGATAAATAAATTCTTGATTCATTTCTTGATTGTCTCCTGAAGCTGGCGTGTTTTGCGGACAGACAGACAGACAGACAAAACGAGACAAACAATCTTTGCACTATGATGTACAACGACTAAGGGGGCACACAGGATGTAACCTTGTCAGTGGTGGGCAGCAGAGAATATCATCCTCTCTGTCTGTCTGTTTTGTCTGTCTGTCTGTCTGTCTGTCTCTCTCTCTCGACTCCCAGGACACCGGTCTACCCCGTCTTTTGATGCCCCCTCCCCCCTGTCCTCCCCTCCCCCTGCCCCCACTCTCATCCCGCCCAGATCCCCAATCCAATCCTCACTGCACCTCCACACCCTCCCCCCCCCAACCCACCCCTCTACTTCGGTCCCGTCGCTACACTACTTTCCGATCCCCCTTGGTAGAAGAACACGGGGGCGTTCTATTCGCTTGTCAGCCTTTACTATACCAGTAGTTGTCCCCAAGCTTCAGCGCCACCCCCCACCCCCTCCATCCCCACCCCCCCACTCCACCCCGACCCCGCCTCGAAAATTTCATAATTGGGACCACATCTCGAAAATGAAGTGGACCCCCGCCTCCCCGTGGGACCTCAGGGACAGGCCAGCCGAAGTCCCTAACTATCGAGGTGCGTATGAATATTTCATGGTGCGGACACGGCACGCCTGGCGAACCGCTTTGTGATTAAAGCACGTGGCGCTCGTGACGGAGCAAAGCCATCCTGAGCAGCCGCTGTCATGTCAGTCAGTCTGTCTCTCTGTGTCGCCCTCTTCTGTGTCTCTCTTTTCCCTCTCTTCTCTTTCTTCCTTCCTTCCTTTCTTTCTTTCTTTCTCTTCTTCTCCTCCTCCTCTCCTCCTTGTACTTTACTCCTCTGGTAAGTCTTGTGACAGTCATGTCAGTCAGTTCGTCCAGGGCTTAGATTGTCCTTTCGTTTTCTTTTTTTTCTGGTTTTTCGTTTCTTCTTCTTCTTCTTCTCTCTCTCTCTCTCTCTCACTGTGTCTGTGTCTGTCTGTCTGGAGGGGGGCATTGTTGTTATTGTTGTGTGGACAGTGTTGCATAGTGTGGTGATGTGATGTGACGTGATGTGATGGACGGAGCAGAGTTGAAAACCGGCTGTTTTGAAAAAACTACCCGCATGTTTGGATTGAATGAGTTTTAGATTTGTTTTTGAAAACGGTCACATCATTTAGTAGGATTTGAAGGGGAGTGGGGTAGGGGGGTTGTGGGGAAAGGGTCGGAGCAGATTTCCGTGGCGTCCTATTTTAATGATTTATTTTGACATTGTGTGTGGGCTAGGCGGTGCCCATATGGCTGCTGATCCAAGCATCGCTTCTGTCTGTGTATTCTGTTTCTGCCTCGCCTCTCTCCATCTTCCCCCCCACCCCCCACCCCTTTCCAACCCTACCACCCCCACTCACTTTTCTGTTTAACTCTTGTTATTAAAGTTGTTGTTTTTTTTATCTCCTCTATGTCTCCCCCAGTCTCTCTGTCTCTGTCTTTCTCTGTCTTTATTTCTCTTTCTCTCTTTTCTCTATATCTGTTATGAATACACTGATTCAGTCAGACGTACGCACATACACACACATGGGCACAGACACACAGACACAGACACATACTCACACACAAACACACAGCACACGCACGCACGCACGCACGCACGCACGCACACACACACACACACACACACACACACACACACACACACACACACACACACACACACACTCGTCCTTCATAAAAACAAAAAAAATCAACAGCGACAAAAACAAAACAAACAACAAAACAAAAAACAGAAAAAAACGAAAACACTAATGCTTTTTCTTTCATAATGATAATCCGATGATCTCATTCACGTCATTGGCAAGACGACCTTTTGGTCCGGAAGAGCTCCTCCGGCCTGACCCGCATTGTGACAGATTGAGGGGGACAAGCGGTACTCCACCCGTGCTACCCGCAACTGACGGCTGTTAGACGTGGATGGTAATCTGACACGGTGGCACAAAGTCTGTCCTGGTTTTTTTTAAGCGAGAGAGAGGGGGGAGAGAGAGAGAGAGAGAGAAGAAAAATGGTGGGAGGGGGTTGGTGGGAGGAGAGAGAGGGGAGGAGAGAGAGAGAAGAAAAATGGGAGGGGGCTGGTGGGATGAGAGAGAGAGAGGGAGGGGAGGAGATGAATGAGAGAGAGTGATACACAGACAGACAGATCTTTTTTCAGTAGAGAGAGGTACAGACAGAAACGAAACGAAACTAAACGAAATTTTATTTCACCAGGGTAATGAGATAAGCAAGTACACATGCTTTTTTCCACCCAGCCCTGGACAAAGAGAGTAAAAAGAAGAACACACACACACACACACACACACACACACACACACACACACACACACACACACAACAAGAAAACAAAAAACACGCACAAATTTGCAATTATCAAGCACAAGAAAAAGAGAAAAAGAATTAAGTACTTAAAAAAAAAAGACAAAAAACTTTAAAAGAAGGAAGGTATGGGGGTTTGGGGGGGGGTGTGGATAATCCATCGACCACAAACAGAATCACATACACACTCGCACACTTGGGGAAACTAATGCTACAAGGGGAGACAGAAAAAAAGAAAGAAAGAAAGAAAGAAGAAAAAAGAAGTCAGGCATGATATACTACTCACACACAGACAAACTAAGACATCAGTGAGACAACCAAACATTATCAGAAAAAAAGAAGAAGAAAACAACAACAACAAAAAACACCACAGTTATTGACTTGAAGAGAATAAATCAGATATTGTGATGTGTTACCTTTGAGTTTAGGCTTTTAAAAAGGAAAGTTTTGTATGCTGATTTAAATGAGCTGATACTGCTTACATTTTTAATGTATTCTGGTAAGGAGTTCCAAAGTGTCCCCCCTGAGTATGCCAGACTAGTTTTAAACAAATCGATTCTTGTTTTTTTTTATAATGATATTATTTGTATATCTGGACTGATTCAAGGGGAACCGTGCAGTTAGTGAAGGAGCAAATCCAGATAGACAGAACTCTGAACTCTGACAGATTCACAGAGAGAGAGAGACAGACAGACAGACAGACAGACAAAGACAGAAAGAGGCAGAGAGAGAGAGAGTTCATTTTTAAATAGTTGGTTTTCAACCACAGAAACAATCAGCCCGGCCCGATTTTTCATGTCATAATTGTCTGTGTATCTGACAGCTGAATAATTATATAAATCTTTGGAGATCAATGCTGTGCATTTAACCACATGGCAGGAACTGATATTGAACTGCACGGAAAGAGAGAGATAGAGAGAGAAAGAGACAGACAGACAGATGGAGAGACAGAGGCACAGAGAAAAAGAGACAGAGAGCTCGGTTTTATATAATCAAACATGATTTTTATTGTCGCAATCGAACGTTATCTACACAAATAAGGAGGTTTTCCATTTTCGGTCGGAGAGTAGTTTTTACACATAAATAAGTGGCTTGTGCTTCGTTTATATAGGATGAATTTTTTTTTCAACTTTATCAGTTTGAGGTTTATATAACACGACGGCTTATAGCACATGAATAATTGTGAAAAAATGTTCCGGTTTTTCGTTTGGCAAGGTTATGTTGACCGCGCAAGAAATATAAATAGAAACGCAAAATGTTTGGAAATCTGACCGTTGGAGGATCCGTTGTATATTTGTTTTGGTTTTGTTTTACCTTTTGTTTCCTTTAGTGAGGGAAGTCAAATGAACATGCATATGCTTCTTTAAATCCAGGCTTCGGGCCAAAGGAAAAATGGAATCAGAATATTAACAAACAAAAAATAGCAAGGTTGCTGAAGTGTAGACAGGATATTCGGACTTACTCAACTTCATAAAATAAATGAATATGCACATGTATATAATAATAATAATAATATTTATATAGTGCTGAATCTTATGCAGAGACACATCTAAGCGCTTTCACATCAGTCATTTACACGCATGCATAACTCTAAAACTAAAGAAACCAAAGACAAGGAAGAGGCAGGGGAGGGAGGCTATCTTGTGAAGAGGTGGATTTTAAGGCCAGACTTGAAAGAGCTGAGTGCGGAGACCTGACGAAGCGAAAGAGGAAGTTCATTCCAAATGCAAGGTCTAGAGACAGAGAAAGAACGGCGTCCAACAGTGGAGTGTTTGAATTTGGGTATGCGTAAACAGAGGGGATCCGAAGTCGTAGAGAGCGAGATGGAGTGTAGAGGTGAAGGCAGCCACAAAGATATGAAGGGGCAGATTTGTGAATGCATTTATAACATAGAGTGCTGATCTTATACTTTATTCTGTGTGAGACAGGGAGCCAATGGAGATGTTGCAAAATAAGAGTGATGTGCTCAGATCTTTTCTTTCTGAGGACGAGTCGGGCAGTAGAGTTTTGTATGCGCTGAAGGGACTGAACGGATGAAGCAGACAAACCAGACAATAGGGAGTTAAAGTAGTCAAGGCGAGAGAATGAGAGAAACGACAAGTCCAGATGTTGAGTCGGTGGACAGATATTTCCGAACGGAACTGGTGCGTCGCAATTGACAGTAGCAAGATTGACATGTCTGACTGATAAATGTTTGCATGGACAGTGTGTTGTCAAGGACAACGCCGAGGTTCCTGACTGATCTGGAAAGAGGGATGGATGTATTGCCAAGTTTGATTTTGTCAGCTGTGATGGAAGAGAGTTTTTGTTTAATTCCTGTGATGATTGCTTCGGTTTTGTCTACGTTCAGTTGTAACTTAATTGGAGTCATCCAGTTTTGAATGTCCAAGCAAGCATTCAGATGTTTCTTGCAAGAGCGAGGATAATTTTTCAGGGGTATCACTCTTCTGAAGTTGAGTGTCATCAGCATAGGAATGATGACTAACATAGTGGTGGTTGATAATTTCAGCGAGAGGGGCAGTGTACAGTGTGAAGAGAACTGGGCCAAAAACAGATCCCTGTTGGACTCCGTGTTTGATATTAACAGGTTCAGACTGGAAATTATCGACGATGACAGACTGGAATCGATCAGTGAGATGCGATTTGAACCAGTTGAGAACAGTGCCGTTGATGCCAAACGTAAAATGAAGACGGGAAAGAGGATTGAATGGTCTATCGTGTCAAAGGCGGCTGACAAGTCGAGAAGAGTGAGAAGGGAAATTTTTCCTTAGTCGGACGCTAGCAGTAGATTGTTCAGGATGTGAAGGAGGGTGGTTTCGGTGCTGTTGTCAGCACGATATGCAGACTGGAAAGGGTGAAGGAGATTGTTGAAACAAAAGTGTTTGTTGTTCTGCTTCAGGACAGATTTTTCAAGGAGTTTGGACAGGCAAGTAAGATTAGAAACTGGTCGACAATTTTTCAAAAAGTTTGCACCAAGGTGTGTTCTTCTTTCCCTAACTTTCCCCTTTGTGCCCCCACCCCCTACCTCCGAAAACAGAAGAAGAAAACATGAATGCGCCATGCCATTCCCCCATACTACGCCTTTTTCACACTGACTCTCTCTCTCTCGCTCGCTCGCTCGCTTTTTGTAAATTTTAATAGTTATGTATACATCTCTCTCTGTGTCTCTCTCTCTCTCTCGCTTTGTAAATTTGAATAGTTATGTATTCATCTCTCTCTCTCTTTCTCTCTCTCTCTGTCTCTCTCTCTCTTTGTAAATATGAGTAGTTATGTATACATCTCTCTATCTCTCTTCCTCTGTCTCTCCCTCTCTCTCTCTCTCTCGCTCTCGCTCTTTGTAAATATGAATAGTTATGTATACATCTCTCTCTCTCTCTCTCTCTCTCTCTCTCTCTCTCTCTCTCTCTCTCTCTCTCTCTCTATATATATATATATATATATATATATATATGTGTGTGTGTGTGTGTGTGTGTGTGTGTGTGTGTGTTTTATAGAGAGTCAATCATAAATCCAAGCCCTGGTGTCTTCGTTTATAAATGTTAATAAATAAATAAATTTAAGTGAAGGAGCGTCAAACATCAGTTTGGTTTTGACCCATAACCATAAGCGACTAACAAAAAACTTATATATACATAAACAACACACATACACCACCACCATGCATGAGGAAGCTGGCAAAGGCTGGTGTGGCAGTAGGCAGCCAGCAGCCAACAGCAGACTGATGATGATGATGATGCTGAAAAGTGCAAAGCCAAGCCAAGGGCGGGACGGAGGTTCTAGTTCTAGGAGAAGCAAGCAGGTCAGGATAGGAGCAGCTACCAGGGAGTCTGGCCAAGTCGTTACTGTAGCAGTTTGCTTTAGCTCGCCACGGCTCGCTGCGGGTCGTCGGCATAGCAGGTGGGCCCCGGGGCCCCACCCCCCTCCCCTCCTCACCCCCCACGCCCCTCTCGCCCCCCCCCCCACCCCCTCCCTCATCACCGTCGTCGTCGTTAGGAAGGAACTCCCTCCTCCTCTCAACAAGTGCACGCGCTGATAAGTTTCTTCTTTCGTGTTTTTTTTTTTTTCCCTCTCTCTCTCTCCTCACAGCCATCCCTCTTCCCCCTACGTGTCTCTATTATCCGGGTTTTCTTCCCTCCCCCCCCCCCCCCCCCCCCCCCCTCCACTCGTCCCACTTAGCGTCACTTTCTCATCTTCATTGTTGTTGTTGTTGTTGTTGATGTAGTTTCGAGTAATTCTGTTTTGATGATGGTGGTGGTGGTGTTGGTGGTGGTTGTAGTAGTTGTCTAGTTGTTGTTGGTGGTTATGGTTATCTTTTCTTGTTGTTGTGTGTTAGTTGTTCTTCTTCTATTTTTTTAAAAGTGGTAATGGTTTGTGATTGTTTGTTGCTGGTGGTGGTGGTGGTGGTGGTGTTTGACATTGTCTATTAATTTTGGTCGCGGTTTTTCTTCTTCTTCTTGCTCTTGTTCTTGTTCTTCCTGTACTCGTTGTTGTTGTTGTTGCTGCTGCTGTTGCTATTGTTGTTGTTCTTGTTGTTCTTGTTCTTGTTCTTCTCCAGTATTATTGTTCAGAACGAAAATAATAATAGTGAAAAAAAGAAAACAACAACAAATAGCGCCATAAATGCCTGCGGTAACAAGTCCAAAACCTTTTACAAATGCACTACTTACAAAGAATCGAAAAACAAAAACATATAAGATAAAGCAGAATTATATACAAGAGTGATTTGAAGTCATAAAACCACAATCATTTTTTTTTATTCCATGTTTTATTCCAAAACCCATAACATACTATATACTTATCAACGCCACTCTTACGCTCCATCACACATACACAAAATCCCTCGTAAACAACTCTAAGATAAGAACAACCTTGTTAAAATTCATACATGTCTGAAACTGAGAAGCACATTTAGCAATTCACACAATGGATTTATAAAATGTTGGAATCGACGGGTGCAATAGCCGAATGGTTAAAGCGCTGGACTTTCAATCTGAGGGTCCTGGGTTCGAATCTCGGTGCACGTAGTGGGTAAAGGGTGGAGATTTTTCCGATCTCCCAGGTCAACATATGTGCAGACCTGCTAGTGCCTGAACCCCCTTCGTGTGTATGCGCACGCAGAAGATCAAATACGCACGTTAAAGATCCTGTAATCCATGTCAGCGTTCGGTGGGTTATGGAAACAAGAATATACCCAGCATGCACACCCCCGAAAACGGAGTATGGCTGCCTACATGGCGGGGTAAATTAAAAACAAACAAACGGTCATACACGTAAAATGTTACATGTCTGTCTGAGTGTGTATGTGTGTGCGTCTGAAATCTGATTGAATGACACAGGAAACGAATGATGAGCGCCCGGCCAGTGGCAGCCGTCAGTCGGCTCTACCCAGGTAGGCAGCCTGTGGTGCAAATGTCCCCGTGTATGTAAAGCGCTTAGAGCTTGGTCTATGACCGAGGATAGGCGCTATAGAAGTATCCACATCAATCAATCAATCAATCAATCAATCGAGTAAAAAAAAAAAAAATGTTGGATACAAGGGTTAAAAGAGGTAAAAGAAAATCGGCAGTCTTTCTAAAGTTTGATTGAATCGCCTTCCTCACATCGTGCGCCATCCGCATTCTATCCAATCGCCCAGAGACATTGTCACGAACCTGCGACAACAGTACAACTTGAGTTATGACAGATAATATTTTGGAGAGATAGGTTGTAAGACTAGTTTTGAAGATAGATGGATGGATTTGTCTGAGAGGAATGGGAAGAAAATCCTGTTAAGGTTGTCGGACCGACGTCCAGAGAACGAATGACTTCTTTCCACATGAATTCAGAAGGTATCAGTGGAACATTTTAGCTGACATGAGTGTAGAGACCTAAGTGTTCGTTTGGAGTATGTACACTGGTTGAGAAGTTTCGTTTCTTTTCCCTTTGATACTCGGGGTGGATACTGATTTTTGTATTGTCGCTTCCATCCCACTACCCTTACTGTTTAGTTTGTGATTGTTTGATTGACGGATTGATTGATGGACTGATTGATGGATTGATTGATAGGCTGAATAATCTTGAAAACTAGTCATTTCACCACTCTAGTTTCCTTGCCTTGGTAATGTGACCTTACCTCCTCCCCTTTCCTCCCTTTGCCCCTATTTTAGTTTCTGAGGATGCTTATCTTTTTACATTTCTTTTTGTCTTTTTCCATATTGTTATTTTACTTTGTACTCATCAAGGCATAGGCCAGGGACGGATTAAGGAATGAGGGTTGGAATATCCTTTAAGATATAAAATAGAAAAAAAAATAGATAGACAAAATGGAAAGAAGGATGGACATAGGACTAACTCCACCCAACCCCCCCATCCACTTTCCCATCACTGTCATCCGATTTCTACTACTACGTCTCTCACTACTCCCTCAACCCTTTTACCTCCCCATCCCACTTCCACGTGCACCCCCCCCTCCCCTCCCGTTCTTCTCTCTCCCATGTCCCGAGTACCCCTCGCCCGCCCCCTCCATCCTTCCTACCCCACCCCACCTCCATCCCCCCCCCCTCAGCCCTCTCCAGTTACAGGGGCCACAAGGTGCGCGATCAAGAGAGTGTGAAAATGAAGATGTAGGCTTGACAGCGTAGTGGCTTTTTCATACCCTGTCCCCCGTTTAGGTTTGCTGAGGAAAAATGTGACGAGGAAGGGGGGAGGGGCAGGGGAGGGGGGATACGAAGAAGACGTGGAGGAGAGGGATTGGGGGTGAAGGAGGAGGAGTGGGAGGAAGAACAGAAGAAGTGAGGGAGAGAGGGAGAGGGAGGAGGAGGAGGAGAAAATAAAAGGAAGCATGGGTATGAAAAAGTGCGACTGACAGTAAAGGCAGAGTGATAAATAGAGACTGGGATTTGGTATATATATATATATATATATATATATATATATATATATATATATATATATGAGAGTTTGTATTGTGGTAGTGGCGGTGACTATTGTGAAGACGTGTTTATGTCTATCAGTCTATCTAATCATCTTTCTATCTATCTTTTTTTTTCTCTATCTCTCTGTCCGTTTGTCTGTCTGTTTATCAGTCCATCCATCCATCCATCCATCCACCCATTCACCCAATCATCTTAATATCTATCATGTTTCTGTTTATCTATGAACAGTGTCAGTGCACGCAAAAATAAGTAAAGATCGTAAGATATGGTGTTTCTTGGTTGGTCAGCCCATGATGCTCTTTGATGTAACCTGTCCATTGGAAAAGAATAAGAAGTTGGGGGATGTGGGGGAAGAAGAAGCGTATTCTGATCACTTTTTTTTTCTTCTGAGACCTTCTGTCTTTTTGAGCGGAAATTAGTTTTGGGAATCATCCATTTGAAGGCAGATACCGAACATGGTAACATGTTTGAAGGACCAAACTTCAACCGTGGTGTAAAGCTGATGAGTTTAACGTGTTCAAGGGGCAAAGAAACATTATTAATAATCAGTATGCGTAGGTGTAGGCTGATGCGTTTCGCGAAGAACACGTACCATAAAACGCCGCTTTAAACATGTCGTTAAAAAGCTCTTCCAAGACTCTGCGACGGAGAATATACATTCGGTCCTCTTTGTCATAACAGCGCGAGATGACGGAAGTGTGACGTTGCGTTACGTACCCCAGGGGAACAGTGCGGAGAGGGGTAGGGGTGGGGGGATAGGCTTGCTTGGGGGTAGGGACGAGGGTAGGATCGAGAGAAGGGGTGTAAGTCTGGAATGGATTTTTTTTTTTTTTTTTTTTTAATATAATTCGACCAAAAAGAGGTCAATTTTCTCCCGAGGGAACTATATACGTGATGCGATTTCTTTAACACATTTCTTTTGGCCAACACATTTCCAAGCTGCGAACATGATTCTTAAAGGGAGGAGAGGGGGGTGGGGAGACAGAAGCCTCTGAACAGTATATATTTCTTAGTATTCTTTGTTATCAAACACAAACATTTAAATAAACCGAACTTTATGCTGAATTTCAACAGCCAAGTGAATCATACAAAACGATGCAGAAGAAGAAGAAGAAAGGAACAGATGAAGGAAGAAATAAAAGAGAACAGACAGTAAGAAAGAAAGAAAGAAAATAGAAGAATAGTTTCAGTTCATCAGTTTTCAGTTTCAGTTTTTCTCAATGAGGGTCACTGCGTTCGGACAAACCCGTATACGCTACACCACATCTGCATGGCAGATGCCTGACCAGCAGCATAACCCATAACACTTTGTCAGGCCTTGAGTGCATGCATATATATATATATATATATATATATATATATATATATATATCTGTGTGTATACATTTCAGAGTGGATTCCTTCTACAGAATTTTGCCGGAGGACAACACTTCCGTTACCACGAATTGTTTTTCAGCGCGCAAAATGCAAGCTGCACTCATGGACCTCGGTTTATCGTTTCATCCGAATGACATAGACACTGTTTGATTTTCCAGTCAGACTTTGGAGAAAAGGGGGGGAGCGGGATTCGAACCCACCTCCTCAGGGACACTTTGTATTGGCAGCCGAGTGTCTTAACCATTCTGCCACATTCCTCCTTCCTCAGTTCATCGATCCTTTGAAAAAAAAAAGTGGCTTTAAAGATTCGGGTTCAGTTTCAGATTCAAGAAGGCGTCAAAGATTACAGACTTGATTAAGATGGTGAAAAAAAAAAAAAAAAAAAAAAAAAAAAAAAAAAAACGACAACAACAAAATAGATATATCGTAGTTATTTCGTGGTCAACACTGAAATAAATCTCCCTCCTACTCTCCCCTCCACCCTTACCTCTTCTCTCCCCCCCCCACCCCCCACACACACTCAACCCCCGACCCCCGCAGACTGTCTCTCAGTCCCTCTATCTGTTTTTGATTCTCTCTCTCTCTCTCTCTCTCTCTCTCTCTCTCTCTCTCTCTAAGCGCGTTGGTTTACGCTGCTGGTCAGGCATCTGTGGTGTAGCGTATATGGATTTGACGGAACGCAGTGACGCCTCCTTGAGCCACTAATACTGATTCTCTCTCTCTCTCTCTCTCTCTCTCTCTCTCTCTCTCCCTCCCTCCCTCCCTCCCTCCCTCCCTCTTCTCCCTCCATCTCATTCGCTGTCCATGGCGACGGGAAGGGTGGGTGATAAGAAGACGGCAGGGGATGGGGACGGGGTGGGTGGAGGAAGGGTCATGGAGGTGGAAGATT
>NC_134877.1:15114468-15121968 GCF_041734735.1 Babylonia areolata | reverse complement strand
TTCTGGTATCAGCAACGCATACCATACTATACCGTACCATACCATACCATACCTTATGCCACATCACATCATACCATACCATACCATACCATACCATACCTATGTCACATACCATACCATACCATACCATACCATACCTTATGTCACATACCATACCATACCATACCTTATGTCACATACCATACCATACCATACCATACCTATGTCACATACCATACCATACCATACCATACCATACCTTATGTCACATACCATACCATACCATACCTTATGTCACATACCATACCATACCATACCTTATGTCACATACCATACCATACCATACCATACCTATGTCACATACCATACCATACCATACCATACCATACCTTATGTCACATACCATACCATACCATACCATACCTTATGTCACATACAATACCATACCATACCATACCTTATGTCACATACCATTCCATATCATACCTTATGCCACATCATATCATATACCATACCATACCATACCATACCATATCTTATGTCACATACCATACCATACCATACGATACCACACCTTATGTCACATACCATACCATACCATACCTTATGCCACATGACATCATACCATACCATACCATGCCATACCTTATGTCACATACCATACCATACCATACCATGCCATACCTTATGTCACATACCATACCATACCATACCATACCATATGCCACATCACATCGTACCATACCATACCATACCACACCATACCATACCATACCATACCACACCACACCATACCATACCATACCATACCACATACCATACCATACCACTCCACACCATACCATACCACACCACACCATGCCACACCACACCACCACACCACACCACACCACACCACACCACACCACACCATACCATACCTTATACCACACCACACCACACCATACCATACCACATACCATACCATACCACTCCACACCATACCATACCACACCACCATACCATACCACACCACACCACACCATACCATACCACATACCATACCATACCACACCACGCCATACCATACCGCACCATACTATATATACCACACCATACCATACCATATCGTGCCATACCACATACCACACCATACCATACCTTAACATACCACGCCATACCACATACCATATCTTATCCTACCACACCACACCATGCCATACTACAACTCACCGTACATACCACACGATACCACACCACACTACACCACACCATACCATGGCATACCAAATCACACCATACCATAACTCATACCACACCATACCCTACCACACCACAGCGTACCATACCACACCATACCACAGACCACACCATACCATACCTTATCATACGGCATCACCCCACACCATACCATGCCACATACCACACCACACCACACCACACCACACCACACCACACCACACCTCCTCTTCCCTTTCACTGTGTCTGCGAGCATCTCTGGCACGGAGGGTTCCCGGATCATTAGGACGTCGTTTGTGCGTGGCGGGGGACAGTGGTCATAATGAGCCTGGGTGTTATTCCAGTACAGGTGATTTCTCTGGGGTACTATTCTGTCCCCCGACAGACCCTGCTCCGTTACGTGTGTCAGGGACACAGACACTGATCACCTGCACGGAGTCCCTGGTTAAATAATAATAAGCGCGATTCGCTCGTCAGCCGACTTCCTTCACCAGAGTTTTTAGCGCGGTTGTGTTTGCCGATTTGATTGTCTTCAAATACGCATTGAAACAGTCAACAAGCTCCGTTTCAGCTGTCGATTTTGCGTAGTTTGAGTATCGATAAACAGGGGGGGGGGGTCTAAATTGTCAGCAAGCGGTGTTTATGTTGATTTGCGCAATTGATGTTTTCACAAGTATCACCGGCTTTGCAAGGTCAGAATGCGCGTGCTTTTGTCAGTTTCAGGCGTTTATAGTATCGACGAATTATGTTTTGAAGTTGTCATCCAGCAGTGTTTGTGTCGATTTGCGCAGCGTTTTTTGTATCGATAAATTAGGTATTTTTCAGTTGTCACCCACCAGTGTTTATTTTGTCGATTTGCACAGTTTGAGTGTCGATAGATGCGGTTTTAGGTGATCAGTAAGCGGTGTTTATGTCTGACTGTCGGCTAATGTGATTTTTTGAATCGTCGATCAGCGTCAAGTCAATGGCTGATGATGCGCACGCTGGCTTTTGTCGAGCATCACGTGCCTTTGGGTCCTGAATGAGATAATGCGCCGCGTGCAAACAGAATGAGTTAGTTTCTCTTTGATTTGTTCGTTTTTACTGTGTATTGTGGCCATTTTCTGACACAAGTCATCATCACAGGCCCTGCCTGACCCCTTCCCCTATTCCCTCCTCCCTAAACACTGGCGGGTTCAGGGTTTGTTTTGTCTGTCTCTTTGCGTCACACTCCTGTGTAAATCCACATTTCCTCGGCCGATAAAAGACTTATTTTCCAATCATTTCTCAATGCAGAAGGTGTGGCTTACTTAGTACCTCTGTTTTAGGATTATATATATATATATATATATATATATATGTGTGTGTGTGTGTGTGTGTGTGTGTGTGTGTGTGTGTGTGTTATAGTGCGCTGACTATTAAACATACATAATTGTTCTTTCATTTCACTGTTACGTTTTTTCTTGCTTTGAAGCAACTGTTGTTGTAAAACATGGGAATCGATAATTTCACATCAAATCAAATCAAATAATTTTACTTATAGCACAGCCGACCGAGAATGGGACATTTAAGGGCTGAAAACCCTCAGTTCTTAGAACGGATAAAACAAAACATTTTTTTTTTAAACACCCCACAAAATAATGTTAAAAGGTTGATCAAAAACTATGCCACAAAGGCCAGTTCATTCACGTCTCACTCACCCCACGCAAAATTCAAATCATGCTAAAAATATTCAAAATAGTGCCAAAAGACTCATGTACGTTTTCAGTCCACGTAAAATTCATATCAAGTTTTAAACATTGATTTCCTTCAGGAACTAAAAAAAAAAAGTCTGGGGGCACATCCCAGTATCAATCTACAGGCGAGTGTGAAATATCAGTGAGGAGGAGAGTGGTGAAATAGGAAAAGGACCATTGTATTTTGAGCTTGACTGTATTTCTTCTTCTTCGTCGTCGTCTTCTTCGTCTTCGTCTTCTTCTTTTTCTTTCGTCGGCTGCCACTCCCGCATTCACTCGCATAGTACATGAGCGGAACATCATGTGTATGACCGTTTTCGGTGGGGTGGGGGGTGGGGGGTGCATCCCGGGTATGTTCTTGTGTCCACAGTCCACAGAACGCTGGCATGGATGGCGGAATCTCTTGACGTTGCGTATTTGATCTACATGCGTATACACACGAAAGGGGGTTCAGGCGATAGCATATCTGCAGATCTGTTGATATGGGAGATCGGAGTACTGTATTCTATCATGCTGAGCCATTTGGAATTTTGCCACCGAGTCTCCATGATACTGGAGACTAAATGCCAATCAGTCCCTCGCACGCCCCCTGTGAAAAAAAACCCAACAAGGTTAATGAGGCTGTTGTGTAGGTGATAATGCTGAATATGATTACAGCGATACTGACCGACGAGGCTTCGTCAGCAAAAGAGATTCGTATAATCATATCATTATTGATGGTTCTAGTAATGCTGTATGCAGAAATGTTCTCTTGTGAATGTTGGAATTTGTTGTCTGACCCCTACCCCCTCTCCCACCCCAGCCATCACGAATCCTTTCCCATTCACCCTGAGTATGTGGCTGTCTCCCTCTTTCTCTCTCTCTTGCCTCCCCCTTTCTCTCTCTCTCTCTCTCTCTCTCTCTCTCTCTCTCTCTCTCTCTCTCTCTCTCTCTCTCTCTGTGCGTACATACGTGCACTCGTAAGAAATAGAGAAAAAAACGAAAGCACGAATGACTGAAAACTTATGAAAGATTCTGTCTAATGTATTCTCTCACCAGTTCCTAAAAACTGGAGAAACACACAGACATACACACACACATCACACACACACACACACACACACACACACACACACACACACACACACACACACACACACACACACACATCACATCACACACACACACACACACACACACACACACACACACACACACACACACACACACACGCTCGCGCGCACGCAATCCTCCAGTTCCCTCCGCACCTTTCCCACGACAAAACAACAACAACAACAACAACAGAAACACACACACACAAACTAGCAAAACAAAAACATCGAAATGAAACCAGTTCCACTGCAGTTGAAAACAATCAATAAATTGCCATTTTCCTAAAGAGAAAACGATGATCACTCACTAACACTGATTGCTCTTGCAAGATCTGAATGAAAGCAGACACGTGTTTTGCTGGTTGATTGATTGATTTATTTATTTATTGGTGTCCTGAAAGCCCTCGATCGACTACTGAAAGCGTGAGAGTTGTTTGGGTGTGGGCACTGCCACCAACTGATTTGAGTATGTTTAGGGGTTCTGTTTGGAAAAAAAAATTTTTTTTTAAAGTTTTTCAATATATATATTCAAGAACATCGCAACGCAGCCATAAACATGGAAACGTTTCATGGTGCTGCAAGCAGCAGGTTGTTTAGCGAACTCTTGTAATAAACATATAGTATGTGCACAGAAATTGGCTGCAACAAAATGACATGATTGCTGAGACAATGGAAGTTGGGTTATTTGTCATTATTGTCTTTTATTCATCTGTCTGTTTCTTTGGGTGTTTTGAGATTTGTCTATTTGTTTATTTTGTTTATATATTTGTCTGTTTATCTGTTTATTTGTTTAATCATTCATTTACATATTCATTCATTTATTCACTTATCAAAACAAAACAACAACAAAACACCCAAAAAAAACAAAGAAACAAAACCCAATCCAAACCAGATCAAAAAAACCTTTTATGAAAAAAAAAGATGTTCAACTTCACAAGTCATAGCTTGTGTTACCCGTGTTAATAGCGAAATAATTCATTAAGAATAAAGACAGCCATTATTTCTCATTAAATTTGGCCGAAAATGATTTGTTTACCAGAGATCGCGGCGACAAGTGTTACGTGGTGATCAGCACAGCAACTGATGTCTCTTCCGTTATCAACGTGAGAAGATTATCATAGGCAGGTAAGCGGCCAAAACTCTCTCTCTCTCTCTCTCTCTCTCTGTGTGCGTGCACGCGTGTGTTTGTGTATGTGTGTGAGAGAGAAGAGGGAGAGAGAGAGGGGGGTGAGTGTTTGGTTCAACTTACTGGAATCGAAAGTTTCAAGAAAAGCTTGTGTCTTCGATACATCAACATATTATTTATTAGCTACAACAGGAAGTGTTTTCATTCTTCCTCATTCCATCTCTCCACCCCCACCCCCCCACCCAGATCCCCACTTCCCCCTTCAACGCCACTCACCCACCTGCACCCTCTTTTATGTCACCGTTAGTTTCTTTGGCGTGCTTATGTCAGTAAAAACCGCTAACAACAGCAACTAATGACACGGTCTGTTGTATAGTTATTTGACTTAACTAAATGCCCTCAATCGCTTTTCCAAACATTTTATTGCGTAACACGTACACAATGGAACGAAATGTTTTTTCCCCCTAGATTCATTGGTTCCCATCACCTCTGTGTGGACATGTTTGCAAACCGCATTGTTTGTAAACCGCATTTACAGAGACTCACGCTAGGGTTGCAGGGTTTAAATAAACACGTGGGAAAACACCCGGGTGTTTGTCTTTTTCTTCCTCTCTCGCGATGGTATCACTGCCCGTACACACACCGCCCCGCTCATGAAATCGGATTTCTGCCCCTCCTCAAAAACCATCTGTATGCATCCCCGCGTTCGCCGCACTGCACCGCACCGCACCGCACCGTTATACGCGGCGCACAGGGGTACTATGTTGATTAAATTCTTAGTATCGTTCTGGTCCACACGGTCGACGTCTAGTTGTCCTCCTACCAGAGTTATACCACCTCGTCTCTAATTCCGTCCATGGTTTCACTCTCGCGTCCGAGCGCTAAATAAATCATGCTCCCTGACAAAAGGACCATCCCCGGGCTCTCTGATGAGCGGCCCACGCCAGGTTTGTTTGAACTCCGATCGCCGCCGACCGCGGACAAAGCTAGCGTGACGCCACACACCCACCCGTGATGACGGTTCTGCTCCGGTGAGTTTTAATTCGCGCGGTTTACGAGGCGACATCACGGGGTGTTTGTGTGCAGGGTGTTCGATCCACTTGTCACTGATTTCTGATGATGGTGATGATGATGGCGATCGTAGTGTGTGTGTGTGTGTGTGTGTGTGTGTGTGTGCTGTTTTGGGGATTGTTTTGTTTGTGTTTTTTTGTCGGGGTAAGGCTGATCTATTAAGGTGATAACTCGCGAAGAGTTGTCTTGTTCTCTGGCGCTTGATCTTGCCTGACACCAGATGGCGTTGGAAGATGACGTAGGGAGTTGTGTTGTTCGTGTGGTGATGGGTATCAGTCAGACAGGGTGATGGTGTTTATTTACGACGGAAATGGTTGAAAGCATGTAGATTTACTGCTGTTAGTTTGTGTAAATATTAATTACATGGGTGGTGTTCATTTACACGGCAAATTACTTAGATGTATGTTGTTAACGATTATAGAGATTATGTTATTTCCATGGTACCATATCATTTAGATGTCACAGTTCGTTCGCCTTTTTTTCCTTGATACCTATGACGTTTGGTTTTATCAATTACCAATTAACATACTTTGTACACTCATATTAAACCTTTGCTGGGAAAACCCACAAAGCATTATGTTTCCCTTTGCAGAAGTCTGCACAGTGTTGGTTTTGAAACGATGTCGATATTTCTTTGGCTAGAAATGATGATTCTTGTTCTGTGGCTGCTTCCTCTCTCTGTGATTATTCGTGTGAGGCGATCGATGTGTGGTGACCTTGTTGTCGGAGTTCATATACATATATTTTTTTTTCTTTTTAGGTTCATTACTTAACAGTGTTTGCCATTTATGTCTTGACACCTGCATATACCCAGGACAGCACATTGACGTATGTGTTGGTTTTCAGTCTTGCCCGTGTGAATGGAGAACACGCTTTACTCTTTCTACTTGTTTCACGGTGGTTTTTCAGTTTGTATCCTGACAAGTGTTTGGTGCCAGAACAGTCTGTAGGGCCAGTAAGGGATGGTACAGATCCTTTTGCTGCTCCTCTCTATTTTCATCCAGCGACATCAGTTATGGAGAAAACGCCGAATAATTTCTGCAGCTTAAACCGAATGGGGGTAATACTTAACAACAGTTATAACTCACAGGTGTGTATTTTAGATCAGAAAGATAAGATAGGTATGTTCAAAACATCAGTTTCGAAAGCCAGAACAATTGTTTTAGAGCATAAGCACTTGGGTACTTCGAACCGATTGATCTCCTTGAAATGTGATTTTAAACCCCAAATAATCTGTTGTAAACACACAAAGCCTAGACAGTTGATAAAATAAACAACGCTAAATTAAAAATCGTTCTCT
>NC_134877.1:15066968-15109468 GCF_041734735.1 Babylonia areolata | reverse complement strand
AGAGACATATAAACGAAACGGGGGTGGAGTGGGGGTGTGGTGTGGTGGGGGTTCGGAGGGGGGGGGGGGGGGGTGGCCGGAGAGGGGTGGCCGACGTGGACGGATGGAAACAATGGGAAGAGGAGGTGAGGGATGTGCAAGGTGGGGTGAAGGAAAGGGAATCTGAGAGAAGGGAGGGAGGGAGGGAGGTTTGTGGGTGTAGGAAGGGGTGAGGGGGGATGAAGGAAGACAAGTTGGAAGACTTGTCGACAGTGGTGGTTTTGGGATGCGGGGTGGGTGGGTGATGAAGGAGTGGAGGGGGTGGGAGGGGTGGGGGAGAAGTTGGAGACATCGTAGAGAGTGGTGGTTTTGGGAGGTGGGGATGTGGAGGAAGAGAGGTGCAGGGTGAAGGGGGTGAGGGGGGAGCTGAAGTCCTCGGGAATTGATGACCACAATTCGGGAGGTGGGGGGGGAGGGAGGGATGGAGAGAAGTATCCCCCATTACATGACCTCTAATTTATTTTAGCAGTCAGGGCGACACATAATCCCTTTATTACTCAGGGCCGGGGGCCCGCAGGAGACGCATCGGGCTCTCATTTACCAAATTGTCCCTCTGTCCGGACCTTCTGATGGGCCATCCCTAGGGCGGGCCCCGGCGCGGCCCCGTTATTGGCGTATAATGTTTGCCTTCGAATTTGGCCCCCCCGATCAAGAAATTCTCTTTCGTTCGTGGCCGTGCAAGTGAAATAACCCAGAGGACCCGGGGCGAGAGAATTAGAGAATTAGTACAGGTCCTGTGGGTGGGCCCCTCTGGCTGGCTGCCTGGCTGGCTTGCAGGCTGGCAGGGCTGCTGGAACCGTCAGTGCTGCCTGCCTGCCTGCCTTGGGGTGGAGCCTCCCTGCCTGCCTTCTCGGTGTGCCCAGTGCTGCTGGGAACATGGGCGGGAGAGAGGAGGAGCGTGAGGTTGGGGGTGTGGTGGGGTGGGGGTTGGGGTTGTCCGTGTGTGTGTGTGTGTTGTGTGTGTGTGTGTGTGTGTGTGTTGCTCAGTCCTATACTCTTGTTGCTTGCACCCAACCACACGCATCTTCATGTCGGACCTTTTGTTTTATGTCTGCTTTGGGGTTGTGTGTCAGGGTGTATGGTGGTGGGACTTTTTTTGGGGGTGTGTGGGGTGGGGGGCACGAATCTTTTAAAACGGCACTGCCACCTTGTCAATCTGGATTGACGTTTTGACTCTTACTCAAATGTTCAAACTGTGAAAAACTCGCCCTTTTCGAGGGACTGGTTCACACACACACACACACACACACACACACACACACACACACACACACACACACACACATATATATATATATATATATATATATATATATATATATATATATGTCTGTGTGTGAAGTGTGTGTATGTTTCTTTCAATAAAACTAAATGGTTCAGTTTTACCCACAATGGGTTTTTATAGGGTTTTTTTGTGCATTTTTCCTTCAGGTCAACGTTTGAACGACTCAGTGAATGTATTATGGTTGTATTGTAATATGACTAAATACATAAATAATCAAATGTATAGACATGTAGATAAATGAATGAGTAAACAATTTTTGATAGTTAAATAAAGTATTCAGGTTGTTTCTGCGATTGTAAGCCATGTTTCCCACTAAAGCCATGTTTCCCACTAACCAACTCCAAAATATATATATATATCAAAGAATGCTTTCCCAGCAGTCCTTTTGTTCTTGAACCGTCCTAAACTCTTTACCACAAATTGGCCAATTGTTTCTTAAATGTACAGGTATTCAGTAAATTACACAGAATGAACTGATAAACAAGCAAATGAGTAATGGATCGAATGCTTTTTATACGTATACGTACATGTATTCAGTTAATCACACACACACACACACACACACACACACACACACACACACACACACACACACACGTTGGATCGGTGTATATATATATATATGATTGTGAAGATTAATAAGCAAATAAAAATACAGACAGATAAATAGGCAAGCAAAAATAGTTTGATAAATAGATAAACAAATCAAACAGACAAACAAATCGATAAATGAATCTTCAACAGTCCACTAACTTTTATGACCGTCTCCAGAAGAACGAAAGAAAGAAACAAACTTTCACTTCATGACTGACATTGCCCAATACCAGCAACTATTCCATGGACTTTCATCACCATTCTCTGGAGGATATTCCCCTCTGACGTTTTTTTTTTTTTTTTTTTTTTTATTGACGGTTCCAGAGTCTCCATAAAGACGGGCCAGTCAGACACAAGTGCCTGCCCAGACCCCCCCCCGCCCCCCTCCCGCAATCCCTTCACTCCCCCCGCACCCCCACGTCCTCCTTCCTGGTTGTCTCAAAAGTTAGAGAAAAACCGGAAAGATCAATGAGAGACGATGAGATTTAGCGTACTCCCTCCTTTCACCTCACCCTTCTTCCCCTGTTCCTTAGTCTGCGTCACTGTCTGCATACTTGATAGAGGAGTGGAAATGTTGTATGTTTATTATTATTATTGAAAAGGACTTCGGTTTCAGCCGTGTGGGATGTGCGTCACACTTTTGTAAACTTTGTGCATTTTGTTTCGTTGAAGAATGCTTTTAATCAAAGACTATCAGTAACAAAACACTACACAGGCATAGTCAGAAGACTACATATTCGACAACTTCTCGTGGCTGAAAAAGGTACGGATTGCATTCAGCACACATGATTTGTTTTCGATATTCTATTCTTCACCTGTCAGTGACAGAATACTTTGGGGCTGCACGTTTTTGTTTGTTTTTCATGTTTATTTATTTGTTTGTTTGTGTATCTTTCTCTGTTTCTTTGTTTTCTTTTCTTGAAGTGAATTTGGAGTAGAACAGCCTTATATCGTGCGCTGTCTTCTTCATCGTTATTTTCTCCCAGTGCGAGATATTGCTCTGAAGGCTAGGGGGCATCCTCTGAACGCCTGTTTAAATCAGTCACCCTTCTGTTTCTGTATCAGGGGAGAACAGTTCCAACCCAGTTGTTGACATCCTGAATGTTGAATGGTTTGTTGTGTCGGGGGTATCATTGTTGGTCTCGTTCCAGATGCTGCGGTGTTGAGGTTCAGAGAGCTGCATGTAGTGGACGCTGCTTCTGGGGAAGAATGGTTTAACTCCAGCAGCACTGTAGACTTGCTAAGAGTCTGGTTATTGCATGGTTCGGTAGGGTGGCGGTGGTGTGAGGGGGGAGGAGTGGGGGGGGGACGACAGGTTTAAATCCATTTCTTGACTCGCGGAGGTTTGATCATTTGTTTGGTTCAAGGCCTTGACTGCTACTGACAAATACAGGTCAGTGAAGAGCTGTTGCCCGAGATCAGATTGGGGTAAGAGGTCAGGATGTTAGTCAGCAATGTTTATTTGGTCTTCTTCTTGAGATCATAATGATTGTTACTCTTGTTCGTTACAATTGATTACAACACTTTAACCCTTTCACCGCCAGTCAATTTAGAGTACAAAATTCCCTTGTGGCATAAACACAGAAAAGACAGTGGCTAAGAATAGCGGGGGATTCCCCATGCGATGTATAGAAAATATGGCCTATCCTACCACCGAAAATTAAAGAGCAGTAGGTTCATGGATAACAGACCAATGAATGGTCACCTTTCAGTGACATGGGTCCTCTACCACGCCTTTGCATAAATGCGAGCGTGGTGGTGAAAGGGTTAAAATGCACAAAACGTAGTACTTGGGCTTCGAATTCATGTCACGTAGATACCACGTCCCTAGGTTCAGCTGTCAAGGGGTTAATTTCAATAGCTGACATGGGTGAGGTTTTGTCTGTTGTGTGGCTTTGGTCACCTACATTCGGACGGAGTGGGGGTGGGGGGAGGTTGAAGGGGGGGGGGGGGGTATAGTCCAGTGGGCAGACCCACGGTTTTCCATTCCACTACATCTGTGGTCTGTGAAGTTTGTGCTCTACCAAACATGGCAGCGCCAGGTGGAATCACACGTGTCCAACCTCCCTGGGGTCATCAGATGCCCAGACGTGCCGGTGTCTGAACTCCGTGCGCGGTATACCTATTACGCGCGCAGGTATGAATACGTATACCACGGATCCCATTATTTACGCTGGAGTTGCAGTCCACAAATACAGACAAAAGATCTTGTTTTACAAACACTCAGATGGCATTCACGATTGGCTGGCTATTGATGATATAGATAAGAACGCGACTATAAAAAGGGCATTACTTTTTTTTAACATTGTTAACGCGTGCTGTAGGTGGATAAGAGTTGTTGTTTTCCGAATTTTACCCACACACTGCATCAACGACAATTGCTTCTGTCAAACGAACAAATCAACAGCATAACCCGACAGACACACAATCCATAATCATTGCCTCCCGCTGTTTCACATACGCTCACAAATTGAATGTGAAAGCAGCGAGTTGGAATGCTCAAGCCAAATGAGGTTGTTCATGGTATGATGATGATTATAGCGACGACGACGACGACGACAACGACGACGATGATGATAATGATGATGGCTACGATGATGATCATCATGATCACGATCACGATGATGACGATGACGGCGAAGGCGACGATGTTGATAACGAGGATTATTATATTAGTGTTATCATTATTACTGAGAGTTCTATGAACAACATACAGTAAACAAAGACCTTTTGTGCTCAGGACATGTACGTTAAAACCTGACGGACCGTGCTGATGTGTGCCAATCAGATCTGTGTGTGCCACATGGTGTGTGTGTGTGTGTGTGTGTGTGTGTGTGTGTGTGTGTGTGTTTGTGTGTGTGTGTGTGTGTGTGTGTTGTCTGTCTATCTGTCTGTATATGTGTATGTGTGTGAGTAAGTGTGAGTGTGTGTGTGTGAGTGTATGTATGTGTCTGTGTGCGCGTGTGTGTGTATGTGTGTGTAGTTTTGTGTGAGTGTGTGTGTGTGTCTGTGTGCGTGTGTGCGTGTATGTGTGTAGTTTTTTTGTGAGTGTGTGTATATGTGTGTGCGTGTATGTCTATGTGTGTGTGTGTGTTTGTGTGTGTGAGGGGGTGAGCGGGCGGTGTTAGGTATTCAGGCAGGGATCTGGCAGAGAAACCCATACGCTGATGCGTGTTTATGGACCCAGTGCAGTAATGTGACTGAGCTCTATCGAATAATGCCGCAAATCATGGTTCTTTTATCTTCACCCCTTGTGTACTTCTCCTCCATCGTTACCACCGCGGTACCGGCCACTGGAAGCGAGGGATCTGGTTTGGGCGGAAACTATCCTGATCACGAATAATTAATTAACAACAAAGAGTGGTAACTCTCTGTGTGTGTGTGTGTGTGTGTGTGTGTGTGTGTGTGTGTGTGTGTGTGTGTATTGTTCTGAATTGTTCTTGTTTTTTTGTTGTTGTCGTCGTTGCGGTAGTTGTTAATTTGTTTCTTGTTTCTGTCTTTGTTGTTGTCTTATCTTCTTCTTCTTCTTCATCGCCCTCCGTATATTATATTGTATTGTATTGTATTGTATTACTCTTGTCACAACAGGTTTCTCTGTGTGAAATCGTCGTCGTCGGCCTCCTTCCGTCTCGAGAGACGATGGCTGTGCCAGAAATGTAGTCACTGCCGGGCATTGCACTTCCTGCTGTGGCTGTGTAGACCGATGCTGGAGTGGCAATCTCTACTGCATGTGGGACAGATATAGGTAGATGCTGCTTGGTTTACAGAGTTTGACTTGCGTGTGGCTCTTTTTCTCCTCAGCGAGTCAATGCGGCTTCTCTCTGCTTGTTCACCCCTCTCTGAATGGCAGATTTCCTCACCCCTCTCTGAATGGCAGATTTCCAGGGTCCACGTGAGTCCGCAATGGCTTTCCCAGGAAAGCACATTAATACCTCTACTTTTCAGGTCCCGTTTGCAACGTCTTTGAATCTTAGTCGGGGGCGGCCTTGGAGTCTAGATCCCTCTGATAGTTCGCTGTAAAGCAGATCTTTAGGGATGCGACCTTCATCCATTCGGCGAACATGACCGAGCCAGCGAAGACGGCGTTGACTCAGAAGGGCGAAGACAGTTGGCAAGCTTGCACGCTTAAGCACTTCAGTGTTTGGGATCTTGTCCTGCAATTGGATTCCAAGAATGCGTCTGAGGCATCGGAGATGGAAACTTTTTAGTCTCTTGGGTGGAATATGTGGTCCATGTTTCACTTGGGTAGAGTAGGGTGCTTAGAACGCAAGCCCTGTACACCTGCATCTTGGTGTTCACCAAGTCAGTTGAGTTCAGCTCGTGGCTCCCGATGTGGATTGTTGGAGGAGAGTTAGTGCCCTGTCCCATCACTTCTGTTTTCTTCAGGCTGATGGTGAGGTCAAATTCGTTGCACGCGTGCGCAAGGCGGTCTATGAGTCTCTGAAGTGGTGTGTCACCAGTGCAGTGTCATCGGCGAAGAGAGCCTCTCTCTCTTATATATATATATATATATATATATATATATATATATATATGTGTGTGTGTGTGTGTGTGTGTGTGTATGTGTGTGTGTGTGTGTGTGTGTGCCGCTTATTTGCATACTTGCACGTCTGAACGTTCTGTGTCACTGGGATACATGGGTTCAGAACTGCAGCTCATTTGCGAAGAAAAGTAACCCAGGAGAGACGATAGGTGAACACAGACATCTCCCTGCATGCCCATCATGTCGATACACGATCACACGATCGAAACTGTTGTTGTTGTTTTGACATTCATTTCTCATTCATCCCTCTTCGCCTCTATCTCGTGGCAAACAAAAACAACAAACAAATGCTGTATATTTTTGTAGTGGGGTGATTGGGGGATGGGGGGTGGGGGGGGGGGGGGAGTGTAGGAGAAGCGTTAAACTGGGGTCTGGGGATGGGGATGGAACAACCAGTGTGCGTGCGTGCGCGCACGCGCGCGTGTGTGTGTGTGTGGATGTGTACGCGCGCGAGCGAACGAGTGCGTGCATGCACGCACGCATCTCTCACTCCTGTCTTTCTTTCTTTCTTTTGCTTTTTGCCTCTTTTTTGCTCTCTCTCTCCTCAAAGCGGCCCCCTCTCTGTAACTTCCTGATCATCATCACGCTGATGACCTAACAGCCAGCTCCACAGTTGCATGTCAGAGCAGTCTCCGCTGGACCGTCCTCCGGGGGTTCAGCCGTAGGGCGGCCTTCCCGGGGAAACCCTCAAGGGCCACATCGCCTTTCTCCATTAGCAACCCACCGCCGGCCTTAAAAAAAAAAAGAAAATTAAAAAAAAAAATAGTGGGCCTTGAAGGACAGACAACTTGTACTGGATGTGTGGATTGGGGGGGCTGGGTGGGTGGGTGAGGGCTGGTGGTGGTGAGGGGATCCTTAGGGACCCCATGCTGGCTGCGTGATCTTGGGCCCATGTCCTGATGAAAGCTAATATAGTATTCTCGGCTGCTCCCTGCCAAATAAGAGCTTTCGGGAGGGGTTTTTGGAGGTTTGGTTCGGTGGTTGGTGGTAGGGGAGAGAGAGCTTGGCTTCATTTGGTAAAGCTTGGCTTCATTTGGTACAGGTGTTTTTTTGTTTGTTTGTTTGTTGTTGTTTGTTTTGTTTTTTTTGGGGGGGGGGGGGGGGGGGTGGAGGGGGGGGGGTCTCTTTTGTTTTTCGGTTTTGTCTCTTTTGTTTTTCGGTTGTATTTTTTGTGTTGGGTTTGTTTTGGTTTTTTTACGTTGTTGAAGGGATGACGTGTTTCTCTCTCTCTCTCTCTCTCTCTCTCTCTCTCTCTCTCTCTCTCTCTCTCTCTCTCTCTCTCTCTCTCTCCCGCTCTCCTTTTCTGTCCCTGTCCCTGTCTGCTTTCCTCTTTCTCTCTCTCCCTCTCTCACCAACTCTCTCCTCCTCTCTTTCATTCCCCTCTCTTTCTCTCTCTCTTTCCTTCCATTCTCTCCCTCACCTCTTTCTCCCCCCCCCCCACCCCCCGATTTCTCTGTTTCACTGTCTGGCATCCAGCACGGACCACCAGGGTAGGATGTTTAGTCCTCCCCCGTTCCCCTTCCTCCACTAGACCTTGAGTGGTGGCCTGGGGTGCATGTCTTTCGGATGTGACGTTTAACCGAGGTACCGTGTACAGCATGCACATGGCGGACTAAGAATGAACCCATGGTATGATAATAAAATGGTTGTCCCTGACGAAATTCTGCAGCAAAAAAAAAAAATATATATATATATATAAAATAAATAAATAAATAACCGATCCGATAGCGAAAAGAAATACATTTTATTTTGCAGCCAGAAAAAAAATAGGTAAAAAGAAATTTGTGTCGTTGTATTGTGGCGACGTGCTGCCCGAGAGAAATCGGTTATGACAAAAGGTAATGAAATACAAAACGATACGACACTACAAGATACGGTACGAGGTGATACGATGCGATGCGACATTATACGATACGATACGTCATACTACAACACAACACAACACGATACAATACAATGCAATGCAATGCAATACAATACAATACAATACAATGCAATACAACCCAGTTCGCCTTCACCTACGTCTCGTCGTCCATGGACGGTCCTTATTTTGCTGCTTCCAGATTTCCCAGTCTTCCAGTGTGTGAACAAATCGGAGGGGCATGGCAACGGGAAATCCCGTTCTTTCCTTGTTCTCTTTCTCTCCTTTCTTTCACGGTCGTGTGAGCTGGAAAGGATTCCGCTTCCTTGTGCTCTCTTTTAACGTCCTTTCAGGAATTATTCCCCTTATATATATTCCTCTTCACTCATTCGGGACGGCCAGGCTTTCCCCTTTCTTCTACCACATCAAAGACCTCCCATCTGATGTCCAGTGGGCATCTGAAGGGACCAGCTTGTAGCTTTCAGCATTTAGAAATGCGGTATTCTACGTCTTCATCCACCTCTTCAATGTGAGAACCAACCTTCTGCTTGACGGGCGCAACAGCGGCGGATTTTCAGTTTGAGGGTCCCGGGTTCAAATCTCGGTAACGGCGTCTGGTTGGTAAAGGGTGGAGACTTTTCCGATCTCCCCGGTCAACAATATGTGCAGACCTGTTAGTGTCTGAACCCCATCCGTGTGTGTACGCACGCAGACGATCAATTACGCACGGTAAAGATCATGTAAACCATGTCATCGTTCGGTGGGTTATGGAAAAAAGGAATATACCCAACATGCACACCTTCAAAAACAGAGTATGGCTGCATACATGGCGGGGTAAATAAAAGAAAATGGTCATGCACGTAAAACGTTACATGTCTGTCTGATTGTGTATGTGTGCGTGCCTGAAATCTGATCGAATGACACAGGAAACGAATGATGAGCGTCCTATGGCAGCCGTCAGTTGGCTCCACCCAAGTAGGCAGCCTGTTGTGCAAACAACCCCGACTTTGTAAACCGCTTAGAGCTTGGTATCCAACCGAGGATGGGCGCTATATAAGTATCCGTATCATTCATTCATTCATTCAACGTTTTACTGATGTCAGCAGCGGTATTGTAATTGTCGCCTGTTTTGTCTTTCGCACGGAGAGAGTTAAGGGCGACGACTGGATGTTAAAGAGAAAGCTCGTTTTTACATTTATACTACTCTCGTTGATAAAGATTTTTGTCTTATCTTGTCACGTCTCCTTTCCGTCAGATGGTCGATTTGTCTTTTTTTTATGATTGGAAATCCAGAGTCAAAGTGAGAGAAAGAGTAAACTAACAAATAGTATTACTGTTCGTAAGGTTATCAAAGTACATGACTGTAAGGCAATACTCTTTTTTTATAGACAAAACGGGCTTTTTTATATATCTCTTTCTTTTCTTCTATATTTCCTTCTTTCTGTCTGACATTGTATTATCGTCTGCGTATGATTTTATTTCTGACATTCGTTCGTTCTTTCTTTCTTTGTTTCTGCTCAGTCTACGGTAGCACAGTTTGACCGGTTATTTTTTGAGGGGAGCGGAGTTAGAAGACCCCTTTACTTTGTTGATGGACCGAAAAAGGAAACAGCTTGTCTAAGGACACAGGAGCTGGCGTGGCAACATCGGTTGGGCATTGGACTTTGTTTGATTTCAGTGTTCACCAGTTTATCTGAGGTCGAGGTCCCCGTTTCGGCGTAGTGTTGTGTGGAAGGCACTTCCCTCATTCCACCCAGGTGTAGAATGGGTACCCAACTTCGGACATGGGGAAGGTTAAATCGGCGGAAGGAGATGAATAATCCCCACTACACCGAACCCTGGGCACAGTGGATATGAAGTGGAGTAATGGCCTAGACGCAACGCGTCCGCATAGGAAGCGAGAGAATCTGAGCGCGCTGGTTCGAATCACGGCTCAGCCGCCGATATTTTCTCCCCCTTCACTAGACCTTGAGTGGTGGTCTGGATGCTAGTCATTCGGATGAGACGATAAACCGAGGTCCCATATGCAGTATGCACTTAGCGCACGTAAAAGAATCCACGGCAACAAAAGGGTTGTCCCTGACAAAATTCTGTAGAAAAATCTTCTTCGATAGGTAAAATAAATTATTTTTTTTAAAACCTGCACGCAGGGAAAAAAAAATGGGTGGCGCTGTAGTGTAGCGACGCGCTCTCTCTGGGGAGAGCAGCCCGAATTTCACACAGAGAAATCTGTTGTGACAAAAAGAGAAATACAATACAATACAATACAATACAATACAATTCACTGCCCATGTCACTGTATTAGGCCATGGGACCTTTAGCGTTAATTTTTTTTTAAACTAAGGACAAAAACGGAAACTACGTTCATTTCACTGTTTTCAGGGTAGATCGTCTTAGCATCTTTCTTCTCCCTTCTTCACTCTGACTCTCCTCCCCCTCCACCTCTCTCTCTCGTCTTTGTTTTTATGATTGTTTTGTTGGGTGTAATATAGGCTATGGTACCGGTAAAAATGGCTTTGAAGAAGGATGCTGTGTCTGTATATTGCGTTCGTAACATCCATTTCGCCTGTGAATGTTCTTCACACATCTCTCTCTCTCTCTCTCCATCTCTCTTTTTCCCTCTCTCTCTTACTCGCTGTCTCTCCTATCTGTCGCTGTCTGTCTTTGTCTCTTGCTCTTTCTCCCTGTCTGTCTCGCACACACACTCATCCACTGTCTCTTCTCTGTCAATCTGTCTGTCAGTCTCCGTGTGTCTGTCTGTCTCTGTCTCTCTCTCTCTCTCTCTCTCTTAGAGATTTGTTTATCTTCATCGGGTGTTCGTCCTCTTCTGCCTACAGCACCCTCCTCGCCTCCCCCCTCCCCGCTTTCCCGTACCTCCTTCTGTCCCCCTCTTACCCTACACCCTCCCAGCACCCCCCCCGCCCCCCCTCCTTAACACGACGTCAAAGACGAGGGGCCGAAGCTTTTAGGGGCAACATTTCCAAACTGCACACTGGGGAGTGCAGATGAAAGGGCAAAGTCGGATGATCCCAAATCATCACGGACCGTGAACTCTCTCAAATCACGGCCTCCCTTGTCCCCTCTTTCCCACTCTCTCTCCTTGCCCCTTATTGTTCCCTAAATTACCCAGGTTTTCATTCGCCGGCCTGTCAGTGCGGTGGTGTCGCTGCAAGCTTGCAAGAAGAGAGGGAGAGATTATCCCGATCTATTTCACTCTGGAGGGCCGTGCCGATGAGAGTGGCGGATCGCGCGTGTAAATAACGGGGTTACAAGTGGGGAATGGAGCCGCACGGTATTTATTTATCTTTTTTCTTTTTTTACGCTTACAAGAAGCCCATCCTCCATCCTCGGTTTCAACGATTTAATATGAAACCTACTGGGAACGAGTTTATTTCTCGGGCTGGGTTTATTTTTTCTGGATTCGTTCTTCACGAGAGGATGTAAAAGTTTAGAGAGAAAAGGGAGGAAAAAAAAGCTTCCTCCCCAGTTTTCAATGTTTTACAAGGAACTCTTCGGGACATTTGTTTGACTTGCATCTTCTTAGAAACCTTTCGTCGCGGAGAGGAGAGGAGAGGAGCCAGCCCCGGCTTTCAATGTTTTACGATGAAATCTTCAGGGAGATTGACTTCTATTTTCTTCCAAAAAGTCTTTCGTCGCGAGAGTCCGAAAAGAAGCCAATCCCAGGCTATCGGTTCCAGGGACAAACTCCGGGGGGACGTGGGATTTATCTGTATGTTGTACTAACTTTCTTCGTGGAAGTAGGAAAGAAGCACATGCTTCAATGTTCTGTGTTTCTTGTAATGAACTCTTGTGGGGTGGGGTGAGGAGAAGGTTCGTTCGTTTGGACTGCATTATCGTGGCTTGTTTAAATGGCAGGAATGAGTTTCATTGTTTTCCCCAGACAATCTTTTCATTACAGCTAAATGGAGCGAGAGTTGGATCTAAAGGGGTTGGGGATGGGGGTTTACTTGGCTATCACTGTCAGGGGGTGGCTGTTAATCTGGAGTTATCAGGAGTTAATGGATTTTGTTGTTGGTTTTTTTTGTATCCTTGTTGTTGCTATTGTTGTTGTGGTGGTGGTTCATCAATAACTGCATCGCCACTTCTTGCTTTGCCGTGTTCCTTTATCTTTGATTTTCAAAGCCATTCAGGAAAAATATCAGACGGAACAGCACGGATACTCTGTCATGGCACGTGAGTCAAGCAGAAAAAGTGGTATTGCTATCATATTTTTGTTTCAAAGACAAACCGTTCGAAGGTCTATGGAATGTATGCTTTGCAAAATGGCAAGTGTCCAGTGATTGTTTTATATTCACTGTTTACACACGTGCGCGCGTGCACGCACACACACACACACACACACACACACACACACACACACACACACACACACACACACATTTACATATACCCCAATCTTCTTCCTTGGCTTGGACTGGATTCTGACGAACGTGCCTGGTCAAGGTGTGGAGTCTGCTGAGCTAACGAAGTGGGTATGATAAGTGGGTGGCCCATAGCTCAGAAATAACTTCGTCCAAACGGTTAAAACAATGTACATGTGGTGCTGCTGGTTAGTTGTTCTTAGCCGAGTCGGTACGCTGACCCAGACTGGCCTGGAAGACCTCCAAGGGAGTATCCGTGGGGCTCGGGTGGTAGATTGTTCAACTTGCACAGGGTTCAGGAAAGGAGCTGTTGCAGATAGCTGGTTGGGTCTGACCATGGTCTTGTGCGCTGCTGACTTGACGCTAGTGGAGCATTTGCGGAAGTTCCGCCTCAGAAAACTCACAGCTCTATTCCCGGAACAGACTTTGGGCTCCCCTTGTCCGGCTGTCCCCATTGGTGTAGAAAAGGGACTTGTCAAAGCTGACACTGCTGCTATTGATCTTGTAAAGCATAGTTAGGCAGTTGTGTTGTCTTCTTTCTGCAAGAGGTTCCCACTGCAGCGTGCTGAGCATGCTGGTCACACAGTCTTGTGTCAGATCGCTGTAGTTGTTGAGGACGTAGCGGGCTGCCCCGCGTTGCACTTTCTCAAGCGCCGTGACTGACGTCTTTCTGACAGGTCGGGTCCCAGACGGTGGATGCATACAATCAAACCGGTCTGACCATGGTCTTGTACGTTGCTGACTTGACGCTAGTGGAGTATTCGCGGAAGTTCCGCCTCAGAAAACTCACAGCTCTGTAGCCCTTGTTGACTGTGTTGGTGATGTTTTTTTGGTTGTTTTTTTTCCTCTGGACAGGTCCTCTGTGATGGTAACGCAGAGGCATTTGCTTGGTATTGTTGTTTCCAGTGTCTGCCCCATGGAGGCTGTGCGTGTTGGTATTACAGCTTTTCTCTTGCTTGGGGAGATGTGGATGACGGTGCATTTGCTGGGATTGAAGCTCATTTGCCAGGTTGCTTCCTAATGTTCCAGAAATGAAAGATCATGTTGTAATTGGAGGCTATCTTGAGGGGAGGTGATTCGTTTGAGGAGAAAACAGTCGTCGGCAAAGAGAGTGGCGGTCGGCTAAACTTGACGGCGTCAGAGAGGTCGTTTATGAAGGTGAGGAAGAGAAGAAGACCCAGGACTGTCCCTTGCGGGACTCCAGAATCGTCCTCATTTATTTTTGTACACGAAGTCGTGAATTGAATATTCTAGCTGGTTATGGTCTAATCACAAACATCATAAAATGATAATGATTAAAAAAATAAAAAAAGATGTTATTTAGAGGCAGTGATTAATTGAAAACAACTGCAGATCATTTTCAAGATGGATTTTGTTTTCTGTTTTGTTTTGTTTCTTTCGATGGGTGTCATGTGATGTGTGCTTGCGAGTGCGTGCAAATACATATATACATACATACATAAAAATTATATATAGATATACATATATATATATATATATATATATATATATATATTATAGATAGATAGGTGTGTGTGTGTGTGTGTATGTGTGTGTGTGTGTGTTACGTGCATAGGAGGGGTAAGTGAAAGTGATGGTTGTGCCGAGAGAGATGTGAGTGATAGTTTATGGAATTGAGCTCGCGGTTAATTGTGACGCCACCTCGTCCGAAGGCCCTAATTCCTGAACGGACAATAAACACTGTCATTGTCACAACACACGGAAATGAATGATTTTGCTGTGTTTGTAGTGTGTGTGGTTTGTGTACTGCATTGACTTTTTCTTTCAACAGAAAAATCATAAGAAAAATTCTAAGAACAAGCAAGTTTAAAAAAAAAAGTCCCGAAATGTCATTAAGATGAGACGATGAACCGAGGTCCCATATGCAAATTGTTTTTACCGCACGTAAAAGAAACCACGACAACAAAAGGGTTGTCCCTAGTAAAAAAAATAAAATAAAATAAAAATTTTTAAAAAATCTATAGAAAAATGCACTTTGATAGTAAAGCAAATTTTCTTCTTCTTTCTTTTTTTCATCTCCTTCGTGATAGTAACACAAAATAAGCGTGCAGACAAGAAAAAGAAAGATGGCGTTGCACTATGGCAATGCCCTCTCCCCCGGAGAGAGCAGCTAGAATTTCACACAGTGAATCTGTTGTGACGAAAAAGAAGACAATACATTACAATACAATACTATGCAATAAATACAATGCAATGCAATGCAGTGCGATACAATGCAATAATCAGTCTTCTGCCCAGTGTCTAAATTGCAGAGAACCGTCACCTCTATTGACAGTCGGTCAGACAAACCTCATCTCTGTTGACAAATTAGAGTGCGGATGTGAGAACAGGCTATAAGGCCAGCACACACACACACACACACACACACACACACACACACACACACACACACACACACACACACACACACGGCGAGAGTCAGACAGACAGACAGAGAGACCTCAAAAACTTTCTTTTTCCGCTGTGTTGGAGCGTTAACAGTGAAGCAGGATGTGACAATTTTTTTTTTTTTGTCCCGGCTCCTTGCGCCTTTTCTTGGAGGTGGGGAGGAGGGAGACCTCCTGACTTGGCACCTCAGCACGGGGTGGGCGTGGGGGTGGGTGGGGGAGGCAGGCAGGTCAGAGTCAAACCGTCAGACGGTCACAGAAGCGTCAAATTCTTCACCTTCCACAAAAGGCTGCCACCGGGAGTCACCCGTCCACCAATTGGAAGCAGCGTCGCCTCGAGGCGAGGTCCCCTGAACCTTGCTGACGGTGATCACATTATTCGGCTCCGGTCTCAGACACGGGGGGCTGGGGGGGTGGCGAAGATTGTATTCAATTTGTACCTGCCCCTCGCGCTAATCGAGTGGAGGAAACCCGGGGGGAGGGACTTGCCTTGACGTCGTTTCAAGATGGTGGCCCGGAAGTGACGTTGACGTGACGTGGCGTGGCGGGGAGGCCGGGGCCGATCGGGAGGGTCCTCTTGGGAAAGGGGGGGGGGAGGGTGTATAGGAGGGTTGTTTACACTCTGCTGAGCCCCCCACCCCTCCAAAGTTGTCAAGGCCTGCTGCTGCTCTTTTCCACTGGTCGTCTCCCCTCTTTGTCCCCACCACCCCTCACCCCTCTCTCTCTCTCTCTCTCTCTCTCAACGCCTGATTGAGGTCTGATGAAGCTTTGCTCTCAGCGTCCTGTAATGAACAGCCGCAGAAGAAAAGAGGACGTCAGCGGCCCGTCAATTCAAGATGCTTTGATTGAATTCAGCAGGAAAAAAATCGCCATCCCCGAGGATGGAAACTTGTCGCTTCTGAAGAAAGCTGGGTTTAACTAATTATTTCAAAGAAATTCTCGCGCAACAGTAATTTTAACCAGTTAATCGCTTTAGAACTTTTTTTTTGTCCCGTAAATAAGGTAATCTTCCAGTTATGCGAGGTCAGAGCAATAGAACGCTGAGAAGAAAATAAAGAAACAAACAACAAAAAACAAACAACAACAACAACAACAAAAAACCAGTGCTACATGTATTCAAGAGTGGAGTTATTCTAACTGCTCGATTTTCAGATGATGGTCGCGAACTGTCATTTCTCTTGCTGAGGTGACTGACGTTTATGAAAAAAATGGTGACTACTGGACCTTTTAAAAGCAAATTAAAAATAATCATAGGTGTTAAAAAAGAATCAAAGGTACCTTAAGATGAAGATAAAACGTTTCGAGTCTTAGACTCTCCACACCGCCTATTATCATTTTTGACTTACTCCAAACGTTGTCTTATCTTCATCTTATGGTACCTTTGAGTTTACACAACCTATTATCATTATCATTGATTGACGCTTACCTGTGCTCTTTTGGTGGAAACTGAAGACAAGTATCGTAGCAAGCGCTTATAAGATCAATGCAGTCAGAAGACTGGCTGAGAGCTTGAGAGAAGCCATTCCAGAGAGAGATATGCACTCATGCATGTGTATTTGTGAAGGAGGAGGAGGGAGGTAGGTAGGGTGATTGAATGTGTATGTGACGGGCGCCATAGCCGAATGGTTAAAGCGTTGGACTTTCGATCTGAGGGTCCCGGGTTCGAATCACGGTGACGGCGCCTGGTGGGTAAAGAGTGGAGATTTTTACGATCTCCCAGGTCAACATATGTGCAGACCTGCCAGTGCCTGAACCCCCTTCGTGTGTATACGCAAGCAGAAGATCAAATACGCACGTTGAAGATCCTGTAATCCATGTCAGTGTTCGGTGGGTTATGGAAACAAGAACATACCCAGCATGCACACCCCCGAAAGCGGAGTATGGCTGCCTACATGGCGGGGTAAAAACGGTCATGCACGTAAAAAGCCCACTCGAGTGAACGTGGGAGTTGAAGCCCACGAACGCAGAAGAAGAAGAAGAATGTGTATGTGTGTGAGTGGATGAGTTTATGTATAGCAGGAATGTTCGTTTTCTTAGATTGTGGTCTGAGTGGCATGTGGTTTTCTTACCTCGCCAGTATTAACTAATCTATTAATTTGTTGTTGTGTATGTTTTAGTGAAATGCTATGTTCTAATTGTGACTGAAGTTCCAAAGTACGCACTTCGGTGAGGTTACAGACGATAAAGTGGTGTCTTATCTTGTCATGCACAAACCACGGACAAATACTTCTAGCTGCTTTCTTGGCAAAATGTATATATATCTTGGCGACAGAAGCTAACGCTGAAAAAAATTAGAGACGTTCTAAAAATTAACCATTACAACCCATCCGTGGATGGAAATGACAATAGTTTTCAGTCGCTACCACGTGCGTGTGTGCGAATGAGGGTATGCATATGCGCTTGCACAAGCACTTATATGTGTACGCATTACATCTAAGTCCTTGTTGTATTACTGTTTGTATATTTCCAATTCAAGTTTATAATGTTTTATGCATTAAGCCCCTACATTCCTTGTGACACCGGTACACTTGGTACTGAAGGTTATTCAGTTCGGTTCTATTCGGTTCTGTTCTACGCTGTTCATTGACTGCTTGCAGCTGATGACTTGATGCATGTCAGAAACATTTCATCTCTTGCATGAATGATTAGCACAGTGCCTACGGAGGCAGGCGGTGGAAACTGGGTCTTGTACAAGATCATTGTTGTTGTTGTTTTTTAAAGACGTGTTTGTCTTCCTTCTTCCTTCTATTGTTGAAACAACAACAGCAACAACAACAACAAATGATAATGATAATATTTATATAGCGCTGGATCTTGTGCAGAGACAAATCAAAGCGCTTTCACGCCAGTCATTCACAAGCATGCATAACTCTAAAACTGGAGAAACTGAAGACAAGGAAGAGGCAGGGGAGGGAGATTATCTTGGGTAGAGGTGTGTTTTAAGGGCCAGACTTGAAAGAGCTGAGTGCGGAGACCTGACGAAACGAAAGAGGACTTTCATTGCAGTTACATGATCCAGAGACAGAGAAAGAACGGCGGCCGACAGCGGAGTGTCTGAATCTGGGTATGCGTAAACAAAGTATTTGTATTTTGTATTTGTATTTTTTCTTTTTTGTCACAACAGATTTCTCTATGTGAAATTCGGGCTGCTCTCCCCAGGGAGAGCGCGTCGCTACACTGAGAGCGCCACCCATTTTTTGTATTTTTTCCTGCGTGCACTTTTATTTGTTTTTCCTATCGAAGTGGATTTTTCTACAGAATTTTGCAAGGAACAGCCCTTTTGTTGCCGTAGGTTCTTTTACGTGCGCTAAGCGCATGCTGCACACGGGACCTCGGTTTATCGTCTCATCCGAATGACTAGCGTCCAGGCCACCACTCAAGGTCTAGTGGAGGGGGAGAAAATATCGGCGGCTGAGCCGTGATTCGAACCAGCGCGCTCAGAATCTCTCGCTTCCTAGGCGGACGCGTTACCTCAGGCCATCACTCCACTAAAGTGGATCCGAAGCCGATCGTAGAGGGCGAGATGGGGTGTAGATGTGAAGGGAACTACAGAGATATGAAGGGGCAGATTTGTGAGTACATTTGTAACATAGAGTGCTGATCTTATACTTGATTCTAACAAGAAACAGAATAACAGAAAAGACAGTCACCATATTCATTTTCCGAAGCTTCACACTGCAAAAGTTTCGCTTCTGTTTTTGAAAAGATACAACAAGAGCTTTGTTTTTTTGTTGTTGGTTTTGTTTTTTTGTTTTTTTTTAATTGTCGGGTGTGTTGATAGAAATATGCCGGTTGTTTGTAGCCTGTTTTCGTCAACCAAGCGCAGAGCTAAGTTATCGAAGAAAGAAATCTCAAATAAATTGAGGGTGAAAAATTGTATTATAATGATTTGGTTCCACTGTGATCTCATATTCGTCTGTACATGGTACCCGGGATGCGCACCTGAGCGGTCTTCAATTCAAAATGTTCCTTCGGCAAAGGTCATTTGTTTTATGATAATTCATACAGGTAATAAGTCTTGTTCACAATCACGCGCGCGAGTATGTGCAAACAATCACTTTTACCTGTCCGCGTGCTTGAATATGTATGCACGCTCAGTTACACACGTTCATTCATGCAAGCGCTGTCGTGCCGGACACATACCCATGTCGTGAGCTCATGAGCACGCGTACGCTCACACACACACACACACACACACACACACACACACACACACACACACACACACACACACACACACACAGGTTCAAATTTAATATGAAGAAAGAGAGATTTAAAAGAAAGAAAGAAAGAAAGAGAGGGAATGACAGACCGAGAGCAGAAACGGAGAGAGGAAAACAATCCCACATCTCACTTGGGCTGAAACCCAAAACACGCGCAGGAAGCGGCGTCAGGGATCCCCCTGAATTCCATACCCTCAGAGACTGCAGCCTTCCAGGGGTGGAAAGAAAGAACCACCTCCCGCTGCGGATTCATCCCCCCCCCCCCGACCCTCCCCTCGCTCCCCCCCCCCAGCCCTCCCCCGCCCCCCCCCCCCCCCCACACACACACCACCACCACCACCACCACCACCACCAACCACCACCAAGAACCAAACAACACCCACCAGAAACAAGGCAGAAGCATCTAGAACCAGCAGCAGCAGCCAATTTGCGACGGTGGTCGCAGATGCGAAAGGGACGGGGGTGTCCCCCGGATTTTAATTACCTCCAATCAAAGAGCAGGGCGCCGTTTTGCTGCGGAGCCAGTTCCGGTGACGCTACGTTAGCGCGGTACATGTGTAAGGGATACCCTGGCGGGTCCGGCCTCTCATGCGGGACTGGGCCACCTGCCCACACACAAGGCAGCCTTGGGGTGACGATCTGTGATAGCACTGTCTGCTGGTCCCAGGGTGTGTGTGTGTGTGTGTGTGTGTGTGTGTGTGTTCGTTCATCCTTTAGTTTAATGTCTTTTATCCTTCTTCTTCTTCTTCTTCTTTTTCTTCGTGTGTGTGTGTGTGTGTGTGTGTGTGCGTGCGTGCGTGTGTGTGTTTCTGATTGTTTTGTTTTTTTGTTGGTGTTTGCTTTTTGTTTTCTTCTTTTTCTTCTTCTTCAGTTCCTCCTCCTCCCCCCCCCCCCCCTCCTCCTCCTCTTCTTCTTCTTTTTCGCGCGCGCGCGCGCGCGCGCGTGTGTGTGTGTGTGTGTGTGTGTGTTGCTGTCTTGGAATGAAGTCAAAAACAGTGAAACAACAACAACACCAAGTTTTAAAGTAAGTGAGAATATGAGGGGTAGTGAGGGAAAGTGAGTGAAGAAAAATGTGTTGTTGTTGTTGTTGTTCTGCTTCGTATGTGTTTCTTACATGAAGAAAGAAAGAAAAAAGTTGCGCGCGCGCGCGTGTATGTGTGTATGTGTTTACGTCTGCTGACTAAGAGTGATATTTAAGGGAAAAATAAGATAAAATAAGGCGGGTGGATGGAGAAGGCGTGGGGCAGCGGAGACGGATCGGGGGTGGGGGCAGATGGGTGTGTGTGTGGGGGGGGGGGGGGGGGGCAGTTGTAAGGCTGGTGATGGTATTACGAACATGATACGAGAAATGTCGCCTGAGTGTATATGCTATGTGTGTGTGTGTTTCCTGAAATGGGTATAAAAAAGGTCAAAAACCCCTAAAAACACACACACAAGATTTAAACGTAAGTACGAATACAATGAGGAGTTAGTGAAAAAGTTGGGTTCTTTTTGTTCTTCTTCGTGCGTGTTGTTTGAATAGGGAAAACAAAATTTAGCAAGGGAGAATTTTAGCAAGTTAGAAATTTAGCAAGTGAGAATATGAGGGTAGTTGAGTGAAAGAGTTTGTTATTCTTCTCGTTCTTCTCGTTATTGTTGTTGTTGTTGTTGACCTTTTTGTTCTTCTTCTTCTCCTCCTCCTCCTCCTCCTCCTGCTCCTCCTCCTGCTCCTGCTCCTCCTCCTCCTCCTGCTCCTCCTCCTCCTCCTCCTCTTCCTCTTCGTGTTGCGTTTCTTGAATGAGGTTATGAAAACAAGAAATTTCAAAAGAAAATAAGAATATGAAGGAAGTGGGTGAGTTTTTGTTTTCGGGTTTATTTGCATTCTTCTTAAATGAGGTTAGAAAGAAAAGGTTTTAAATATAGTGCAGTTATGTTGACAGTGTGTGTATGTATCAACGTTTGTACGTGTTCCGCACAAGAACGGAGCAGTTTTGTCTGTATGAGAGTGCACGTCCATGCATATATTATACATGTCTTCGTCCATGCGCGTGCACGATCCTGTGTGAATGTTGAGAAGAGTTCCTGAAACGATCGATATCACCAGCACCGGTGGCACTGCTCGATCGGCGCATCATGCCAGTCACAACTGTCTTTTCTGTTTTTAATCTGTTCATTTATTAAATTACAAATAAACATTTGATAATACATAAGAATCGGTTAAGTATTACTCATTTTGATTCCTTATAAAAACATATTACAGTGTAACTTTCTAAGACATGAGAGAAAAGTGACCAGTGTAAAATATAATTGTAAGGGTTGTAAGCACTGTGAACTTATTGATGAATTGACTTGGCAATAGATACCAACACTATCTTATGGACACTACTGTCTGTCTTTCCTCTTCGTCCTCCTCCTCCTTCTCTTCCTCCTCCTCCTCCTCCCCCCTCCTCCTCCTTCTTCTTCATCTTCTTCTTCTTCTTTTGTTGTTGTTGTTCTTCTTCTTCTTTTCTTGTGTTGTTGTTTTGTTGTTGTTGTTGTTGTTGTTGTTGTTGTTCTTCTTCTTCTTCTTCTTCTTCTTCTTCTTCTTCTTTTTCCCCTGTCCCTCCTCTTCCTCCTCTTCAAGCAGACATGCTGTATTCAATATGGATCAGTCCACAATGCTTTTGACATCTCTCTGAAACGGTGAATGTTAAAACTCGCCAAACCAAAAAAAAACTGATCCCCCCACCCCTTCCGCCGCCCCCCACCGCCATCCCAACCACCACCACATCACCACACCCCAACCTCCACCCCAACCCCCGCCGCCTCCCTTCCCCCTCCCCCCAAAAGGTCACAATGTCAGCACCACAGTGTCACCCGGAGGAACAGAAGGTCTGTGTGTCAGGTCAGGGGCAGCAGCAGCAGCAGCAGCGGCAGCGGCAGTACAACAATAGCACGGCCACTCAGTGCCTTACTGTACTGCACGGGCAGCCCCGGGTCCCCAGCTGGATCAAAGACAAAATGCGGGACCGTTAGTGGTGGGTTCCAGACCATTTGTCATGGCTTTCAGGTCCAGGGCTGGGCGGAGGGGAAGGTGGGGGGGTGGGGTGGAGAAAGGGGAGGGGGACGGGGCGGGGCGGGGCGGTCCACTCCGCTCCAACCCATGGGCCGCAACCCTGTCATTACGGCGAACCCGGGGGGATGAGGGGAAGAAGGGGTCAGCGCGTGAAAAGCACGCGACTTGTTAATGAGCAATGTTTAGCGTCCACCTCCACGACCTGGATGGTCCAGTTATGTCAGTAAGAGAAAGGGAGAGACACAGACAGTCAGACAGATAGAAAGAGAGAGATGGAAAGAAATGGAGAGAGAGAACGAACGGACGAATGATTTATTGCGACCAGACCCGATTTCACCCATTCACAAGGGGCGTGGTGTGGAAGGATTGTACACGCAGAAAAGTAAGAAAACGAAATAAACATAACACACACTGTACAAATGAGAGAGAGAGGCACAGAGACATATAGAGAGATGATGAGGGTGGGGATTGAGTGAGGGAGGTTCCGTGGACAGACCTCGGGACTTGCTGACCTGTGGGTAAGCGAGAGGGACAGATACCAGTGTTGCCTCTGTACAAACTGAAACACTCTTGTCGAGGTCTGGATAAAAGAAAAAGAAATTGCCTTCCTATTCAGTGTTTCCCGTTTCACTTTACGAAAAACAGCTTAGCTGCCAAAACACAAAGTCCGTGAGGGTGTGGGTTCGAATCCTGCTCTCGACCTTTCTCCCAGGTTTGGCTGGAGAATCAAACTGTCTAACATTTGGATGAGACGATAAACCGAGGTCCCGTGTGCAGCACGCACTTGGCGCACTGAAAAAGAACCCATGGCAACTAGAGTGTTGTCTTCTGGCAAAATTCTGTAGAAGAAATCCGCTGTGATAGGTACAAGCGCGTTGGGTTGTGCTGCTGGTCAAGGCATCTGCTTAATAGGTGTGGTGAAGTGTGTATGGATTTGTATGACGCCTCCTTGAGAACCTGAAGCAGAAAGTTACGAAAAAACAAAATACTGAATACATGCCATGATGTGACATTTGGTATCTTGTTTATCTTGTTCTTTATTATTTGTTATTGTTCTTCATCTTATTATTACTATTATAAGTATTATCACATTGAAAAATAACCCTTGTATCTCAACAAATTAATGATTTTTTTTGGGGGGGATGATCATTGATGGACCAAATGTTTTGCTATGTGAATGTTGAATCACACTGATGTCGTGAAATGTCAAATATAACCTTGTGTACAAGGGGGAAAAAAATCTATAAAAAGACGAAACCATAAAAAAAAAAAAAAAATACTGACGTTGGGTAATTCAGACTTACTTAGCTCCCATCACTTGTTATTTGGCGTTCTGTTATTTGCTTTCTAAGCCAACATGTGATGTTAAACCATTGAACGGAAACGGCAAAAGCAAGAGCAGCATCTCAGCCCCATCGCTCTTCATTTGTCATCTGTTGCAGACACTTCAGGACTGGTGCCGTTGTGATAGAGAGGCCGGGTCCTTTTTGAAAGTCATCCATCCGTAGGACTATTCAGACTCGCTCTCTACACAAGGCTGTCCAGATGTCTTGTTTGTGTATACCTCCGTCTGTCTCTCTTTGTGTCTCTGTTTCTGTCTCTCTGTCCATTTCTTTCTCTCGCTCTTTCTCTCTCTCTCTCTCTCACACACACACACACACACACACACACGCACACACGCACGCACGCACGCACACACACACACACACATCACGCACACATAACACACACATCACACACACGCGCAGACACACACACACACACACACACACACACACACACACACACACACGCAGACACACACACACACACACACACACACACGCGCAGACACACACACACACACACACACACACACACACACACACACACACACACACACACACACACACACGAGAGAGAAGTTTTCATCTTTTCACGCCCGGATGGATGCGTACTGCTGAGCCTGACAGATGGGGTCTCTACACTGTCCCCGGTCCCTAACGGACCGGCGTGGAAGACAACTTCAAAACAAACGCCGCAGTGACACATGGCTGCGAAAGGCGCAGACTCCCCCCTCCCTTACTCCCTTCCCTTCACGGCTAATTGCCCTTAGTTTGGCCGACACAGTGTTGGGCAATTACACTGTCGTAATGATATATCTCGCGTGTGTGCGCCACACTGGCCACACCGCAGTGACGACTAGAAGAGATCTTGGGCCGATACGGAAATCCTCCCACCCCCACTCAATTGAACTAATAACCGGGTTTCCAAGCGGTCTGACGACAGGACAACGGGGAGGGAACTCGCAGTGGGTGACCATTAGACTTCAGAGCAAGAGGAGGAGGAGGAGGACGAATGGAGCAATCTGTATCATGAGTGAGGCTGCGAAGGCGGGTGGGGTGTGGGTGGGTGGGTGGATGGTGGTGTTGGGGGGTAGGAAGGAGAGGAGAGTCAGGGAAAAAGAATCCATCACATAATTGCAAGCTGTGTCACGCGCGGTTACGGGCAACCTGTACGCCATAAAGAAGTGGGTGGATGGGGGGGTGGGGGAGTGGATGGGAGGTGCACGGATGGAAAGGCGCCGTCACGGTGTGTGAAGAACAAAGTGATGTCTCACCATGATGCCACACACACACACACACACACACACACACACACACACACACACACATTCTGCAGCGCTTTTTTTTTTTTTTTTTCTTTTTTTGTAGGCGTGGGGGGGTAAGGGGTTTGGCAGTCTTGCGGGGAGGTGCAGTGAACATCCCCTCCAACCGTGACCATCTGCCCAACAAGGGATGAAGCTGGTTAACATAATGGTCATCATCCCTCTGACCCCCCCCCCCCCCCTCACCCCCGCCACACACACACACGCGGGCGCGCGCACGCACTCCTTTTCTACCCCCCCCCCCCCAACGCCTACCCCCGTTCAAAATATTGTTCAGTTAGATTTTAGGCTTGCCACCTTATGCTTACCTATTTTATTTGATAAAGGTTTTTCAGATGACCTGGAAGCGCTTTTTTTCTCATCTTGCAAATATCCAGGTAAGAAAGATCAAAATTCTATTTGACTACAGTTTCGCAGATTTTGGCATTCGTAGTTGTTTAAATGCATCCTTTCTGTATTGTGAAACAAAGGTATTTGTTGTACAGGACTTGTGATATCGAAGTGTTTTAAGTGCATTTTCTTATTATTAAAAAAAAACAGTTGCCATGCCTTGCCATAACTGGATTAGTGAAGACAAGTGTGGATGGGGTGCTAAGCCACAAACTGCAAGAGAGGCTGCAGTCCATTCCTTCTGTTTTTTGGAACTATCCTCACCGTACGTATTGTGCATATGTTGATGATATCCGCACCTCCACCGTAAGCAAGATGGGGGAAAGAACAGGGTGAGTAGGATTCCATAAAGTGAGATGCATTACCCAAGGTTATGCGCTTTTCTTTTCTTGTTTTCTTTTTAGAGATTAAGTAGTAGTAGTAGTAGTAGTAGTCTCTTTTCCCTCTTAAAAAAAAAGATTCATAAGTAGTAGTGGTAGTAGCAATAGTCTATCCTCGGTCGGAGACCAAGCTCTAAGCGCTTAACACACACGAAGTCATTTACACAACAGGCTGCCTACCTGGGTAGAGCTGACTGACGGCTGTCATTGGGCGATCATCATTCGTTTCCTGTGTCATTCAATCATATTTCAGGCACGCACACCTACTCACTCAGACAAACATGTAACATTTAATATTGGACGTTATCCGTGTGGTAACAACAACAACAACAAAAACTTTCACCTCGTCCGTGCATTTGTTTTGAATGTGTATTGTAACACTTCATTGCCACCAATAAAATATCATTATGTGTTATTCTGTTTCATGACAGTGTGATCAAGATCAAATTAAAGAGTGCATTATTCACTTTATCTGCAAAACAGCATGCATTGCACGCTGTGTCCTTTTTTTTCTTTTTTTAATGTTTTTTAATTTATGATTTATGCAAAAGGACTGGCTACATGGATACCGTTTGTTTTGGGGGGTTTTGTTGTTGTTGTTGTTGTTGTTGTGTGTGTGTGTGACAGAGAGAGAGACAGAGAGAATTTATGAATGGGGTCTGTGCGTGTGCGTGCGTGTGTAATCGATTTAATGCAGGTGGTCAAAGTTTCCACTGGATTCAGCCCAGATTATTATCATTATCATCATTATCACCATCATGTTCTTCACCAGCATCATAATCCTTGTTGTTGGTGCTGTCGTTGTTGTTGTTCTCTTTCATTCAGATACTTGGTCTTTGGCGGCATCAGCAGAAGAGGTGGGTATTCATATCGACGAAAGCAGTGAAAACTCTCACCGCGGCCTCAGACTCAGCCATAGGTTTTCAGAACCCCCACCCCCACCCCACCCCCCCCACCCCCCCAAAAAAAATAAAAAAATAAAAATAACAGTGCAAGGTCATATTCAGACAGACCGCGTTCCATCAGCTGTTGCAGCTACTTAAGACGCTGCGTGATACAGTCATACATTAAAACAGAAAACCGTAAGTAAATAAATAAATAAAGAGATAAATAAATAGACAGACAGATAGATAGACACAGAAATAGAGAGATTGATAGATGGATGAATTAAACTATTAGAAGGAGAAAAAAGAAAGAAAATTCAACAGGAATAAGGGAGAAAAAAAGGGGGGTACACCCATTGCCTTACACGGCTGGCAGCATTTCTGGGTTTAATGTTTTGTAAGAATATCGATTGTGTCTGAAGAATCTGTGTGTGTTGTGTATGTGTGTGTGTGCGCGCGCGCGTCTGTGTGTGTTTTTGTGTGTGTGTGTGTGTGTGTGTGTGTGTCCGCGCGTGCTTGTGCAGGGTCGATTCAATTAGTGTTCAGTAGCTACCTTTTGTCATTCGACATACACATGGTTGCCACGTACCAAACTTTCTTCAGAAAGCAACATTTGCTCAGCTGTGGAGCCGGACTAAAAGAGTGATAAATAACAACTCTAAATAAATCAATCAATCAACCAATCAACGAAGGAAGGAAGGAATGAAGGAAAGAAACGAAAAATCGCGAGTGCGACCGTCCAACTGCAATCCTCGTGACACTGAAGACGCTGAACAAGAACTTACCACAGGCATGTATCTGAAGAGTTAGGTCCTCTGTCTCCACTTTCCTTGGATGGTTACCTACGCCCCCCTTCTCCCCCCGTCCCACACCCCATATGTCGACAATATCACCTGAGGTGCATTTCGACGTAAATCCGAACGTAACTAAAGTACTGAAACGGTGGGCGAAGTGACCAGAGAGCTGTCACTAAAATTAATTGAAACTGTTTCATTTCCTGAAGATCCACGATGGGGGATGCTACGATGGTGGACTGAGAAAAACAGAAGGCAGCACATCCCGTGAAGTGAAGTGCGCACGTCTGCGTTTTGTCCTGAGTCTTCTTCGGACTGGAGCCCGATGCAGACTCTCAATCCGGGTAGGAGAACACACCTTTTCCCCGCTACCCGTCTCGCCTCCCTCCGCAGTGATATTCAAACTACTGATGAGACCACAACCCAGAGGACCCGCCCTGTCCAACAACGCAACCTCGGCAGTGATATTCAAACTTCTGATGTGTGTGTGTGTGTGTGTGTGCCGTGGAAGCTACGATACGTAGACTAGAAATGAGTGTGTGGAGGAGGGGGGTAGAGGAGGTGCAGGGTAATGTGTGTGGTGTGTGTGTGTGTGTGTGTGTGTTGGAGCTCATGTACGTTTATATGTATTTAACTGTGTTTTCATATCTGTGAAACTGCATGTTTGGTGCATATCTGTTATGCATGTGTGGGTGTATGTGTGAATGTGTGTCTTCATGTTTTACATTTATTTGCTTATTTATCATCATTGTTATCTTATTTATTTATTTATTTATTTTTATTATTATTATTATTATTATTACAACTAACTTTTTTATTTTATAATTTTTATTTATTTATTTATGTAAGCTTATCTATTATTTATTCACCTTTTTTTTTTCTTCTTTTTTTTCTCAAGGCCTGACTAAGCGCGTTGGGTTACGCTGCTGGTCAGGCATCTATCTGCTTGGCAGCTGTGGTGTAGCGTATATGGATTTGTCCGAACGCAGTGACGCCTCCTTGAGCTACTGAAACTGAAACTGATGGGACCACAACCGAGAGGACCCGCCCTGTCCAACAACGCAACCTCCGCCGACCACAAGACCCAAGCCCTGAACTTGACGTCCAGGAGCCAGTTGCATTGCTCGGACGGAAGAGCCCAGTATGGTCGTAACTCGCTACTGTGTGTAGTGTGGAAGTGACCAATGGCGTAGTTCGGTCAACGTAGGCATTTAGTCGCGTGTAACTTTCAAAAAGTTAGAACCAAGCAATGCAACTGGCACCAGGACGTCAGCCAATAGGTCAGCACTACCATGGAACACAAATTTCTTCCAAGAATCATTTCGTGGTCACAGGAAAAGTAGACTTTTTTTTCTACAAAGGTTCAGAACTTAGCGTTCGTACTTCCACTCTTTTTTTTTTCTTTTTTTAAACTTTTTTTTGTTTGCTTTGGTTTTTTTAATTGTTTTTTATGTTTTGTTTTTTTAATTATTCTTCTCTCATCCATCCATTCCACAATTCCTGCAATCATCCATCAATAGCTTTCTTTTGTTGTCGTAATATAGAGCTGCCTGCGGATGGACAGGTGATTAGAGAATAGTCATGAAGACTCCATGCAACAAACAACATGGGCTGTGACATAATTATCTTTAAGACAATGTGAGCTCACAAATTACGTGACGAATGTTTTCACAGCCTGTTCAATACAATAAAATGAAATAGAATAAAATACATATGTACAAAATATAATGGTGTGTGTGCGTGTGTGCATGTGTGTGTGTGTGTGTGTGTGTGTGTGAATATAGATACAGTTTCCTTTTTCCTTCATTGGACAGTGTTACTGTTCTGACGTAGCCCGCGTATGATAACTATCCGGCCAATTGCCTTTAGAAACTGACAACACACGTTTTGGTTTGTTTTTGGTTGTTGTTGTTTTTAAATTGTGTTGTCAGTTTCTAAAGGCAATGGGACAGTTTATCCCATGTAACAAAGGAACCGGTATTATTATGCAGTATGGGGGCATCTTCTTGTCAGTGATGATTTCACCCCAAGAATTCCGCGCCGCGTCTTTTCACCTTTAAGTAATAGCTGCTATCATTTCATCTCAACATTTCTGTCGCCACTTCTTTCCGTGTCTAGCGTCTCCCTCTTGTTTCCCCCAAACAGTTGCTATGTAGTGATACAGGATCTGAAAGAGTGTGGCTTCAAAAGCAACACACACACACACACACACACACACACTCACACGTACGCACGCACATGCGCACAAACAAACACACACACACACACGCACGCACGCACGCACGCACGCACACACACACACACACACACACACACACACACACACACACACACACACACACACCACTTAAGTTAATGAAGAAATTCTATGTCGATTGGGAGGAAATGAGTTGAAAAGAAAAAAAAGAGTGTAATTCAACGGACATATGAAATGGGAAGGGGCGGGTGAAGGGGGGGGGGGGGGTGCACAGTGTGAGGGGATAGGTGGGGGCATGTATCATTCATCAAACTTAATCTCAAGTTAGAAGGAAAGAAAAAAAGAAGAAAAAGAAATATAATATTTTGCTCAATCCCTGGTTAAAAAGTATTTTGTTTCATTTCCCGACCCGGACAAAAACAACAGCAACAATAGAACAGAACAGCTACCCCGATTACTATTTTACAGCCCTGATCTTTGACCTTCGGATGAGCGAACCTTCTCCATTATTCATCCAGTGCCTGCTGTCTGCTGGGGCAGAAGGGGATTTGGAGGGGGCTGGGGTGGGGTGGGGGTGGTGGTGTCATGACCCGTGGTTCTCTTCAGACTTAACCCCCTTCCTCTCCCCTCCTCCCTTCTATCCTCCCTCGTTCCTCTCCACCCCCTAACCCCACCCCACCCCCCTTTTTCTCCCTCTGACCACATCTCATCCTTTTAGGAGGTTAGGGCTAAAGCGGCTGTGCGATTTTTGTCTCCTTGCATCAAAAACCTCCTCCGTTTTACTGTGGCGCTAAATGGTTTTTATGACAGGAGCAAGATAAATCATGGGGGCCGGGGCCGCCCCTTGGGAGGGTAAGGGGGGTGGGGGGGGGAAGCGGGCAGCCTCCATTACAAGGATTTGGGTACACGGAAGGCCGCAGCGCCAAGCGTCTCCCAGGGACCCGGCCTGCAACTGGGCCTCATTACCCAAATAAGCTCGACACCTCGGCCCCCTGAAAAGCGCCCGTCTTGGATTGGATTTACGATGATGGCTGCACGCAATAAGACGAGACCCGATCCCCATCTATAGAAAATCATATTTCCTTGCCGGTGCCGGCCGGGGAGAAGGTTCCAGAGAGCTCTTCCACAGTGTCTGTGTCTGGGGGGCCAAGACAGAGAGAGTGGGCTGGGTGCCAGAGGCAGGCCAGTAGCTTCATCAGTCTGCCGGTATAAGCACACCCCAGAGGGAGGGGCTGCCATTACCCCCACCGATCCAAAATACCAACCTCCGCCGTTTTGTCCGTCCCTTGCTCCGGCCCCGGCCCCGGCCCCGGCCCTAGCCGCTTCTGCCCCGGCCCGGTACTAAATATTCATAAACGGTCATCGATACGGTTGGAGCTTGATCAGGAAGTCAGCCACATGCCCCACCTCTGGGACTCCTTTCCCTGGGAGGGAGCTTGGTGCTGGCTGAATATTTTTCCACCACTACCTTCCCCCTAACACCCCCCCCACACACCCATGATCCTCCCACTACCCCCTCTCCCTACCCTCCCCCCTCCCCTCCTCCTCCTCCTCCTCCTCCTCGTTGTGGCTTCGTTTTCACTCACGTTGATGGAGAAGGGGTCAGGGGGATCGGAGGCAAAATGTTAATAAAGAGAGAATCAGCTTGAACAAGTTGTCGTGACTTTTGACTGGACGTGACACGATGGATGAAGATAAATGATCCGCCTCTGAAAGGGGACACGGGGCTAGGGGGTGGGGGTGGGAGGGAGGAGGAGGGTGGGTGGGGATGGGTTTATTTTTTGTGTTGTTCTCTCCCCCCCCCCCCACCACCACCACCACCTTCCCTCCACCCTCCCCTCTCCACCCTCTCCCCATGCTGTGCTGAGCGAGGTGATATCATTGCGACGGGAGCGGTTTAGTTATGCAAAGTAAATAGACGTTTACAGACTGGAAGCGATTGCTGGGCAAACCTCATATAAATCGACGAGAGCAAGTTGTGTCATAATTCGTTCAGGAAGCCCCATCTCTCTCATTCTCTTTCTCTCTGTGTGTGTGTGTGTGCGTGCGTGCGTGTGTGTGTATGTGTGTGTGTGTGTGTGTGTGTGTTTCAACTACGACAGTTGTCGTGGGCTCACTTAGCTATGATAAGTCAAGAAAACGAGAGTTATGAAAAAAAAGAAAAAAAGAAACAATAAACACATTTTGCACTGGTGAAAATAAAGAGTCATCAGTCTTTGAAATCGGTCTCTGATTCAGTATGTTTACCGTGTGATACACAGTACAGTTTCATGAAATGACAGTGGAACATACTGTATTTGTGTCTTCTTTCCACTTGCTTGGTTTCGAAGGAATGTAGTTTCAGTTTGTTAAACTGAGAGGTCCCTTCTCGTGAGTCGCAAAGTTTGCGGATGTTGCTTTCTTGGTGTGTGTGTGTGAGTGTGTGTGTATGTGTGTGTGTGTGTGTTTACGCGCGCGCGCGTTAGTGCGTGCGTGCCTGGTGTGTGTGTGTATGCGCGTGTGTGTGTGTGTGCGTGTGTGTATGTATGTGTTGGTGTGTCCATGTAAACATTATTGACAGCATCTTGATGACCTTATTTGTCTTCATTTCTTGCTCTGTGTTTGTGCGTATGTGTTTTATTTTTGTATCCAGATTTAGTAAGTTCCAATTGCACGACCAGCGGATTCAGTCTATGCGTTGTTTAGGCATCTGCCACCCACTTTTTTTTTTCTTTCTTTCTTTTTTTCTTTTTCTTTTTTACGAAAAAGCAGGTGTGAAGTAGCTTGTATGGATCAGACCGCACTCTTTGTCGCCTTCTTGAAACTGAAACTGTGACCATAATATCTATCAGTGTGGGCGTCTCAATGCGCATAATGAATTTACATCCATGCATGCCTTGAATTAGTGTACTGATCAAATCTTCGGACTGACAGCTATTATATCTGGGAACTGTGACTGTGTGTATGACACTCACGGGAGGGGTTCACGCTTCCTTCTGAATCAGTCCGGCCTCACGTTTTCCGTCATCAGCATCGTTCATTTCTGACTGTTATGGAAGCACCACGGCAGTCTGATTGCTGTCTCAGTTGGGTATCATTGGATGATGGTCATCAGATTTTTTTTGTCGTGATGTGTCGTGTCGTGTCGTGTTGTGTGTCGTGTCGTGATATAGTATGATTTGCTGGTTTGGGTTGGGTTGGGTTCGGTTGGGCTGTAGTGTTGTGCTGTGCAGTGCAGTGTAGATTAGTTGTGCTGGTGGTGGTGGTTGTGGTGTTGGTAGTAGTAGTCATAGTCGTAGACTCATCGTAGTCGTGTAGTGTAGTGCAGTGCAGTGTAGTGTGGTGTTGTGTCGTTTTGCTGGTGGTAGTAGTAGTAGTAGTAGTTGTTGTTGTCTTGTTATCATTGCTGTTGTCATCATGAACATTATTATCACTGTATATTCTTCAGAATTCTAGTCGTCGTCATCAACAGCGTCATTACACGGTCCGTTTCATTCGCTATGCGAAAGGATGGTTCTGCAGTCGCGATGGCTGATGACGACGATATTTTCAATTAAATATTAAAAAAACAACATTTGTGTCGTATTTATTGCCAAAGGCGGTAGCTGTCTGCCTGTTTCCTGCCGTGGGCGCAAATTCCACGTCTTTTATTTATTGACGACCACTGGATATCCTCGTTCTCTGAACAGAGCGTACACGCATGGATGCATAACGCATGTGTCCGAGCAGTGGTGTGGTGTGTGTGTGTGTGTGTGTGTGTGTGTGAGAGAGAGAGAGAGGCGAAACGGAATGAAACACTTTATTTCACCAGGGTAATAAGAAATAGATAGACTGGTTTTGGGGGGCTTTTTTGTTGTTGTTTGTTGTTGTTGTTTTTTGTTTTGTTTTTTTGTTTTTTGTTTGTTTGTTTGTCCATTCAACACTGGGCTGTAGAAGAAATAGAGGATACGTAATAAACTTCATCAAAATGAACACAACAGGAAGTGATTCACACAAGAACACAAGAGAAATCAATAACAGACAGAAAGACAAGACAGGGGCAGAGAGCAGGGAAGAGACTTCTCTCTTCTTTTGTTTTGTTTCTTTTTTCTTTTCATACATATTTTTCTTCTCCCAGAACATAGAGACAGAAACATCCACCCATCCACCTAAAACAAACAACAACAACAAAAAAAACCCCACAAAAACGCCAATAAACAAAGCAAACCTAAAGCCAAAAATGTCAAATTACTTCTCATAACACTTTGCTTATTGTACCGCCATAATGTTAATAATGTAAAATTTCGGCTCCGAACCGAACCCCCCCTTAAAAAAGAAAAGAAAAAAAAAAAGATAAGGACCAGGAGGAAGACCTGTGAACTCCAACCAGCCAACCAACCAGAAGACTGACTGCCTCCCATCCTCCTCTCTTCTCCTCTAGCTCTTCCCAAGTCCTAGCTAGCTCTTCCTGCTAGCAGCCAAGCTCTGTAGAACCCCCGGGGAGGGAGGAGAGAGGTGGATTGGGGGGGGGGGGGGGGGAGAGGTGGGGCAGAAAAGGGTAGGGTGTGAGGGTGTAAGGAGGGTGTCGGGGTGGGGTCAGGAGAAGGAGAGGAGTGGAGTGTATGGGGGGGTGGTGGGGGGGGGGGGGGAGCGAGAGTTCCGACGACAGGCTCTAGGGTTCAAGCCTGAAAGGCCACCACCGGTGTGCATGGCGGCATGGAGCTGATCCTCCTCCCCACTGGGAGACCCTCAAGGGATCCGACCCCTCCGTCCGCACGGCCCTACCGACCCCCCCCCCCACCCCACCCCACCAACCCCCCCACACACGTCACCACCACCACCACCATCCAACCACCCAGACACTCTGCCTCCCGTCCCACTTCCCCTCCAAGTTCTCTCCCCTCTTTCCTTCATCCCCCCTCACCCTTTCCAGCCCCCATCTCTCTCTCTCTCTCCCCCCCCCCCCCCCGCCCCTCCTGATCCATGCCCTATCCTCCCGAAACAATCCTCACCTCGTGATCTCCCCTTTGTGTCCCCTGGAGAGTGGCGTCCCCTTTTGGTAAGCGTCGGGGCTTGTCGGGGAGTCAAAATAGAGGGGGAGGGAGAGAGGGAGAGGAACATGGAGGAGGAGAAGGGTGAGGGTGGGGTAAGTAGGAGTGGGTTTTGGGGGAGGGGGGGAGGGGTTAGAAACTTTTTGGTGGGTGAGTTTTGCTGGTTTTTTTGTTTGTTTTTTTTTGGGGGGGAGGGTGTTGGTGAGGGGTGGGGTTGGTTTTGTTTATATGTCTGTCTGAGCGTCCATGATTGTATCTAGGTTTTTCTGTCTGTCTGTCTGTTCGTGTGTGTGTGTGTGTGTGCGCGCGCGCGCGCGTGTGTGTGTGTCTCTTCTTTTCTGTGTCTGTATCTGTTTCTCTGTGTCTCTGTCTACATGACTGTCTCTGAAATTCTCTCTCTCTCTCTCTCTCTCTCTCTCTCTCTCTCTCCCCTTCACACGCCCTGGCTATCTCTTTCTCTTTGTCTCCCAGTTTACCCCTGTGTGTGCATGTGTGAACTTTCATGCCTTTTATTCTTTTAACCATTCAGGCGTTCCATTCAACAGGAATATTCTGGTATTCCATCCGCTCGCAACACCCCCTGCACTGGGCAATTTGGGGACAAAAGCCCTCACCACACATTCATTGTTATTGTGTGGGGGCTTGGGGAACAGGACAAGGAATCAACTATTTCATCCCATAACCCACCCTACCACCACCACCACCACCACCCGCCACCCACCACCCGCAACCCAACACCCACATAAATGAAAAACGATACAGGAAGAAAGAACAGGCAAAAACTGTCAAATAAGTCCTCAGAGATAACAGAGAAAGAAAGAAAGAAGGGAACAAACTAAAACGATCATTTCCGCGTTGGGGCTGAGGTTTGGAGCCCTCCCCAGAAATATAAATCATAGCATTTTTTTTTTTTTAATGAAAAGGGATGTGTGTGTGGAGGGGGGGAGTAGGGGGGAGGGTCGAGGGTGTGGTGTGTGCCTACGTAATTAAGCCTTACGTCGACCGATCCATGCGGCGAGACTTGATCTTCACCAAAGGGGTGGGGTGGGGGGGGGGTATTATAAAAGGGGAGATGCTTGTTGTCTCGGGCTGGCTTCCCGTGACAAAATCTGCTCTGGCATTGCAACAACATGAAAGCTCCCTGGGCAAGACCAATATTATCATTTCCGGGGGACACCACCACCACCACCACCCCCAACCCTACCACCACCCTCACCCACCCCCCACCTCCCTCAACCTCCTCCTACCATCTCTTTTTCCTCCCATTGTTACTTCATTATGGGCCAAACCTCTTCCGCCAGGCAAGCTCCACCCACCCTCGACTCTCCAGGGCGTCTCGGCCTCTCTCTTCCAGCACTTGGAAAAGGAGAGCTGGCTGCTTTCAGATGGATGCGTGCGTGCAGACTTTCTCTTTTTCTTGCCCCCCTGTTCTTTTTTTTTTTTTTTTTTTCTTTCTTTCTTTCTTTCTTTCTTTCTTTTTTCATCTCACCATGGTGACCGGTTAATTGTTCGGGAGCATCCGTCTGTGGTCGTCCTTTTCCGGCACCCCCTACGGGATTTACCGGACATTCCCGAGTTACTGAAAACAGGTGGAATGGAGTCTTGGAGGATCCCGAAAGGATGGGGTTGGGTTGGGGGGTGAGGAGAGGGGGCAGGCAGGCGGTTCCTTTACAAGACAAGGCCGACAGAGATAAGTGCTTCTGTTTGATTGTTACCAGCTTCTGTTTCTGTTTCGTCCCTGAGACTCGGGCGTTTGGGATCCGCTTGTCGGGGTGAGGAGAGACTGAGATCTTTTCTTGTCGACGTGGTCTGGGGATAATTGCATTGTGGTCTTCCTCAGGATGTGGCGGGCGGTGATGGTAACGATCTTTCTCAACTTTCGGCCGGCGATGGTGGTGTTATGTACACGGTGTCTTGGTGTTGTTGTTTTGTTGTTGGTTGTTGTTGTCGTTGTTGTGTTCCTGCATCTTTTGGATGACGATACCAGGATTTTTTGTTGTTGTTGTTGTTGTTGTTGTGGGGTGGGGTGTTAGGAGTAAGGGAGGTTGGGGTGGTGGTGCAGCGAAGTGTGTGAGTGTGTGTGTGGGGGGGGGGGGGGGCGGAGGGGGGGGGAGGGGGTTCTTGTTGTTAAGTCTGGTGTGTTTTCTTTGATATCTCTAAATTTTACCTGTCTGTCTGCTGGCCTGTCTACGTATGCATGTATGTATGTATGTATGTATGTATGTATGTATGTATGTGTGTGTATGTATATCTACCTCTTTTTTTTCAGTTTGTCTATCTGTATGTCTGTCTATCAATCTATCTGTTTGTATGTATGTATGTATGTAGGTAGGTAGGTAGGTATTAAGGTATGTAAGCAGGTAGGTTTGTATATATGTAGGCATGTGTGTGTATGTATCCCTCCATTTATTCAGTTATCAAGTCAGATATTTCATTTTAGTTGTATACCTTTATTTCGCCACCTAAATAATTATAAATCATCTAAATCATCTAGATAATAATATGTCTGTCTGTCTGTCTCAATCTCTCTCTCTCTCTCTCTCTCTCTCTATATATATATATATATATATATATATATATATATAGGTGTGTGTGTGTATCTATCTGTCTATCTACCTATCTTTCTGTCCTGTCTTTCTGACAGTATATATATATATATATATATATATGTGTGTGTGTGTGTGTGTGTGTTAATCACTAATTTATTGGTGTACCAGCTTCACAAGATGAAGCGTCTTTACTGTTCATAGATGTGATGAAATCATTCGATTTTTGTTGTCGCTGTTCCTTCTCTTTTACTTTACGTATTTGTTTGAATGCACGCCTGTTTCACGTGATATATTTTGTGTTTCTTTATTTATTCATTTATTCGTTTATCTATCTATCTATCTATTTGTCTATCTGTCTGTCTGTCTGTCTATCCATCTATCTGTATCTATCTGTCTTTCTGTCTGTCTATGATTTCTGTTTAACCATTTATTTATTCATTTATTTGTTTGTTTGTTTATTTATTTGTTTATTTATCTACCTATTTGTCTACCTATTTATCGTTCTATAACAATGCCAGTTCCACAAGAAGCCTCTGCCTTCAAGTGTATACATTTGTGGTGTATTTCCTTGCCGGTTTGTTCGTATATTTATCAGTTGATTAGGTTAATAGTTTATAGTGTAATTATTTATTTACTTACTTATTCACTTATTCCGTCATTTATTTATCGTTTTATTTATCTATTTATTCATTTATTCGAACCTTTGACCCTCCTGATCTTCAGATCGAAAGCCAAACGCTTTGCTCATTCAGCTACTATCGCTTCCCCCAACATTACCTATTTGTATATTTATTTATTTATTTATGTATTATTTATTTATTTATTCATTCATTCGTTCGTTCGTTCGTTCGTTCGTTCGTTCAATCATTCATTGGTTCATTTGTTCATCTGTTTGTTTATCTACTTGTGTATTATTTATTGGGAACTGTGCCCGTCGTGGTTCTCAGGCAGAGAGTCAGACGCTTCACCCTTTCCGCTATCGCCTGCTGCCAGTCTTATCTATTGAGCTGATTGATTTATCTGTGTAATGTGTATCTATTTCTTGTAATCATTTATGTTTGTTTCTGTGTTATCCTTTTTTTTCTTCTTTATCTGTTGCGTATATCACGGTGCTTCACAAAGAAGATCTTGAGTCTTGAGTCGTTGAAATTATCAGTTGGAACATTTACAAGTTTTGCATCTTTTTTTTCTTTTTTTTTTTTCAAGCCGTGTAAAGGGATTCATTGTGACTTGCTGCATGATCGATAACCTGTTACTGTTTTGTCAGATTCCAGATCTATTTATTTGTATTGTCTTTACTTTTTTTTTTTTTTTGACTCAGTGAGTCTATGTTTTAACCCGGTGTTCGGTTGTCTCTCTCTGTGTGTGTGTGTGTGTGTGTGTGTGTGTGTGTGTGTGTGTCGTGTATCTGTGTGTCCGTGGTAAACTTTAACATTGACATTTTCTCTGCAAATACTTTGTCAGTTGACACCAAATTTGGCATAAAAAATAGGAAAAATTCAGTTCTTTCCAATCATCTTGTATAAAACAATATTGCACCTGTGGGATGGGCACAAAAATTTTTTTTTAAAAGAAGCCTAATTATATGCTAACCTGCATTTACTGTTATATTTATATTTTTTGTATTCTCTAAACTTGGCACTTTGACCTGTTATTCTGACACAATCATCTATGGGTCATTATTTCATCTTTGTTCAACTATTTTTTTGCTAATGCCATGGATTTTTTTTTCTTGCAAACTCTTGGCGCCATATAATACAAAGGGAAATTACTCGTAATATGTAGGGTATAGAATATCACAAGTGAGTTTGAAGGCCTGCTCATTGTTTTGTTTTGTTCGATTCGTTTCTTCTTCTCTCTTTATTCTTTTTTTTGTCCTTGTGTTGTTTGTTGCATTTTATTAACCTGTGCTTGTTTTGTTGTGTTGTGCAAGTCCGGTAGTTCGACGTTCATAACTGTGTTTTCTTATCCTGTATGTTATTGTTTATTGTCCATATTCTTAGATATTGTCCTTCTTCTCCCTCTCCTTTCTTGATTGTTGTTGTCTTCTTTTTTCTTTCCTTTTTCCTTTTCTTTTTGTTTTGTTGTTTTCTTTTTTTGTTGCTGTTGTTGTTGTTGTCCTTTTCTTTTGTTGTTGTTGTCCTTCTTTTTGTCCTCGTTGTCTCCCTTCTTGTCTTATGCTAGAGTACACTGAGCTTTGTGTCTTGTTTTTCTCTTACATGCTCTGGTCGTTATCTGTATTTTGCTTTGTTACTGCGTTGTTGCGTATCTTACTTTTTGTTCACTCTTGTTTGTTCATTGTTTTTCTTTTTTTTTCCTTTGGGATATTTGTATGAATCATTAATTATCGTGGTCTTCTTTTTTTGTCGTGTTTGTGTCACTCTGTTAGATTCTTGCTCGCTCGTAACTGTTTTTTTTCACCTCGTTTCATCATCATTCATTTTTTTCCATCGCTCTTGTTGTTGCACGTACTCTGTTCTTCATCTCTTCTATCTTTGATGTTGAGATAACTTTGTTCTGCCTTTTTGGTTGTTTTATACTAAACTAGGTAATTTTCTGTAAGCTGGTGTTTAACTTTTCGTTTAATGGAATAGTTTTGGTGGATTCCGCTCTCCCGTTCTTTTCATTCCAAAATATGTCTGTAGCAATTGTGTTTTAGATGAATCATTAGTTACGTAATGGAAATAATTTTATATAATATTTATTAAATTTATTTATCACTATCATCACACACATTTTATATTTATGTTTTTATGACAGTTGTGACAGTTCAATAAAAAAAGTTTTATACGAACAACAATGATAATATAGGAAATGATTAAATCAACCGAAAATAATATATAATAATACATAGTATATCAACAATCAATCAAATCATCCATCATATATAATATTATATTTTATTGATTATTTTATTCTATGATGATATGATTGATTCTCTTTTCTTCTTTTTTTTTTCTTCCTTTTCTTCTTCTCTTTATTATGTTATTATTATTATTATTTTTTTCTTACAATAATTTGTTAATTATGTCTATCTTGATGATGTCATGATTGCTCATGATTTGATATGCAATTTTCATATGCGCCTATTTCTAATACGTTGTTCTCTAACGCTTTTTTCATTATTTTTTCCTTGATTACCTTACTAGCATCTTACACTATTCATTAAATTGCGTTTAGTCCTAAACTACTTGCATCAAACTTGTGTGACAATTACTCTCTCAAATAATGACATGCCAAGTACAATCACTTCTAACTGTGTACTAGCACGCCTTAGACCTTCTTTTTTTTGCAGATTCCATTTCAGCTAGGAACAATTGTTCCAATATTCTGTCACAGTCTTACGATCCAGCATGAGTACTTTAGTTTCACATCTGAGGTCGTTGGGACTCGATGCACATTAATTAATCGGGACGTCTTGAAGTAACTTTATTATCTGAAAGAATAGTTGGATAATTTTCTATACAAAGTCGACGTTTCAAAGTCAACATAATGGCTAACAACAAACCATAAATCATGCATAAATAAATAATAAACACTTAATCTAATAAATGGAATAAAATTCTTCCAAGCAACAGTACATTTTACATAAGCGAGGTATTTCGTACGCTTGCAGTGTAGCGGATAAAAACGTCTTGAGATTGATTTGCCATCTCGTGTTTGCTTTCAAAATGTCGACTATGGTTTTGGAATTTGGTCTGTATAACTATAGATCAGTAGGGAATTATATCAAATGTTACGCATTTTTTTGTTTGTTTTTTTTTATTGATTGGTTGTTTTTTTTAGGGTCATAGGGTGGTATTCATGCTTAACACATATAATATTATCCCATAGATAATACTTTGATTGAATAGTGAAATTTTCGAATATTTTGTATCATTTTTTGTTATTTTTTGTATATATAATATAATATATTTTGATGATTGTGTTGTTTGTCTGATGTGTGTTCTTCTTCTCTCCCCTGTTGTTTGTTTGTTGTTGTGTGTGTTTTTTTTCTTGTCTCATAACTTCTGTCTTCTTTTATGCCAATTCTGATTTTGATTTGTGCATGTGTTGGTTATTCATCTTTACTGTTTTCAACTATTTCTCTTAGCGGAGAGTTAAATCATAGCCAAATAGTCATTACAATATCTGTTTTGTTCTTTTAATCGTGCTAAGTAACGACGCTTACACCATCCACCAAAACATGCAGTTCAACTAAAAAGACATTGCAAACTCAAACTGTGACAAAACAACGCACCACAAAGTAATGACCTGCCAAGTACAATAAACGTAGCAAACTGTGTACGTAGACACTGGTCCTTAGAACCTTCATTTTTTTCATGATTCCGTTTCAGCTAAGAGAACGATGGTTCCAATATTTATGTCTCACAGTCCAGTTACGACCAGGATGAGTACTTTAGTTGTCACAACATGAGGAGTGTATGTCCGTGCAGTTTTCGGAGACAAGATACAAGAGTACTTTATTATCTCTAAGAAATTATTGATGATAAATTTGCTAATATAAAAAAGCGACGTTTTAAAATAGGCAAACAAAATGGCTAACAAACAAACAAAATAAATACATGCATAAATAAATAGATAAATTAATACATACATGAATAAATAGATGAATAAATTCATCCACAGAGCAACAGAAACACTTTTCCATAAGAGCGCTGATTGATCAGTACAGTTCAATGTGTCCACGGCATGTGAAAACACGTCCATTGATTATGACATATACGTGTTATGTTTCTGATATGTCGGACTATGGTTTTGGAATATATAGGTCTGTTAACTATAGATCAGTAGGGTGATATTATGCAAATGTTACCGGCATTGTTTTTTGGTTTTGTTTTGTTTTTTGTTGTTGGGGTTGTTTTTTTTAGGGGTCAGGGGGTGTATTCATGCATCTCTCATGATAATTTTTCCGCAGTTGTAATACTTTGTGTGATTGTGATATTTTTCGAGTATTTCTGTATCATTTTTTGTTGTTTTTTGTGTATATATATATATATGTGTGTGTGTGTGTGTGTGTGTGTGTGTGTGTCTGTCTGTCTGTGTGTGTGTGTGTCTCTCTCTCCCCCCTGTGTGTGTGTGTGTGTGTGTGTGTGTGTGTGTGTGTGTGTGTGTGTGTGTGTTTCTTGTCTCATACACTTCTGTGCTTCTTGTTATGCCAATGGCTGTTTTTGTATTTTGTGCAGTTGGTTGTGTCTATTCATCTTTTACTGTTTCCAACTATTTCTCTTAGACGGAGAGGGTAGCTATCTCACGTCGCAAATTTAGTCTAGAGATAATC
>NC_134877.1:15001968-15059468 GCF_041734735.1 Babylonia areolata | reverse complement strand
AAGCTTAGTGAGCCTGTTCTTGAAAGCAGGGAACCGCGCTATATAAGCCTTCTCGTTATCATTATTATTATTATTATTATTATCATTATTATTATTATTATCACTATTGTAACTATTATTATTGTTGTTGTTGTCGTGAATATTATTATTATTATTATCATGATCATAAATGTCTCTGTTTATGATGCCGTGGATTATATAATTATGATTATGATAGAAACTATCGGCACGAGGCCCGGGTTCCTGTATGTTAACGATTCTCCTCGTTTTCATGATCGGTCCGTTTTTGCCCACTTCAGCTTCACTTCGTCTTGTCTATCACAGCTGCTGGTGTAGCTAGACGTGTAAGTCGTGTATCTTTAATGTTTATCATTGTGGGTGAAATAGGTCTAGATTAAAAAAAAAAGAAAAAAAGAAGAAAACAACAACAACAAAAAGAACACGGCGACATACATAAAGTGCTCCCAAGAAATCTCTTGAAATATGTGGCCCACGTGAAAAAGAAAAAGAAAAAACAAAAACCCCGTAAAGACAAAAAATACACAGACATATATAAAGTCATATATAAAGTACTCGAGGAAATTTCTTTGAATATGTGGCCCGCGTGAAAAAAAAAAAAAATTACACAAAGACATATATAAAGTGCTCGAGAAAATGTCTTTAAATATGTGGCCCACTTGAAAAAAAACAACAACAAAAAAAAATCCAAAAAGACCCAAAGAAATGTATGAAGTGCTCGAGGAATTTTCTTTATGTATGTGACCCACGCGTTAAAAAAAAAGAAAAAAAAAGAAGAAAAAACCCACAACATAATGACATACATAAAGTGCACCTGAGAAAAGAAAAAAAATTTATTTAATGTGACCCACTTCAAAGATCTTTCAAGACTGAACAGACAGACACTGCGCCAAAAGTGGTACACACAGTGTGCACTGCAGAATATGCAAAGCGAAAACAAAAGTGTTGAACTCGGATCCTGATATTATCATTTTCCAGCATTAGGATGATGGGGGGCGGGGTGGGGGGGGAGAGGAGTTTGGGGGGGGGGGGTGCATTATGAAATCTAGCACACCTAATCACAGAGGGAAGGGAGCAACAAACACAGTGCCAGTGGACTAATAATGATGATGATAATGATGATAATAATAATGGATTCTTATATAGCACGCTGTCTAGAAATCTGCTCTAGGTGCTTTTACAAAATCACTTTTGTTTACACAACACATTACATCATTGTTACGTACACACACCAGAATGTGACTAACAAAGTAAACGCGCGCGCACACACACAATGCATACATACATTTTAACACACATATGTGCATAGCAGCTGCCTTCCACATATGCGCACACATAGGCACGCACAAACAAACACATGCACAAACAGACGCGTGCGCGCGCGCGCGCGCGCGTGCACGCACATACACACACACACACACACACACACACACTGCATACATACATTTTAACATACATATGTACATAACAGCTGCCCTCCACACATACGCACACATAGGCACGCACACACACATACACAAACAGACGCGCGCGCACACACACAGACACACACATACACACACACACACACACGCACGCACGCACGCACATACACACACACACACACACATTGTTTATTATTCAATACACGTGCAGTGTCACATAAGTCAGCATAAAATTAAAGCAAGTCTCCGCCAGCTCTTTTCTCCATCGATGGTTTTTTTTTTCGATTTTAGGCTCTTCGATTTCTCGAAATGTTTCCATCAAAGAAAAAGGTTGCTGTTTCAGATAACCTAGGTTTGACAATACGTGATGGATTCTGAACATAATAAATTGTTAGACAGGAATGAAATCATATAACTCATTGTCAGTGAACAAAATAACTTGTTAGACAGGACAATCATATAACTTATTACCAATGAACAAAATAACTTGCCAGGACATTCATATAACTCATTATCAGTGAACAAAATAACCTGTTAGATAGGACAATCATATAACTTATTACCAATGAACAAAATAACTTGTCAGTACCATCATATAACTTATTACCAATGAACAAAATAACTTGCCAGGACATTCATATAACTCATTATCAGTGAATAAAATGACCCGCTAGATAGGACAGTCATGTAATTTATTACCAGTGAACAAAATAACTTGTCAGGACAATTATATAACTTATTATCAGTGAACAAAATAACCTGTTAGATGGGACAATCATATAACTTATTACCAGTGAACAAAATAACTTGCCAGGACAATCATATAACTTATTACCAATGAACAAACTAACTTGCCAGGACAATCATATAACCTATTACCAATGAACAAAATAACTTGTCAGGACAATTATATAACTTATTATCAGTGAACAAAATAACCTGTTAGATGGGACAATCATATAACTTATTGCCAGTGAAAAAATAACTTGCCAGGACAATCATATAACTTATTACCAATGAACAAACTAACTTGCCAGGACAATCATATAACCTATTACCAATGAACAAAATAACTTGTCAGGACAATTATATAACTTATTATCAGTGAACAAAATAACGGGCTGTTAGATGGGACAATCATATAACTTATTACCAATGAAAAAATAACTTGCCAGGACAATCATATAACTTATTACCAATGAACAAAATAACCTGTTAAATAGGACAGTCATACAACTTATTACCAATGAACAAAATAGCTTGTCAGGACAATCATATTACTCGCTACCAGTGTCCTAACAAATGCCGGTTTGGTTTCTTCTTTTTTTTTTTTTTCTTTTTTTGTTTGTTTGTTTCAGACTGACCAGCGGACTGTGATCCAAGGTGGTCTGTCTTCCCGGGGAGAATCCAGTGTCACTCACGTGGCAGAGCTGGTGTGTCCTGGTTCTGGCTGCAGATATCTTATCCAGGAAAAAAAAGAGAAGAAAACCATGCCTGGAGAAGCAGCAAGAAGGTCGGGGTAGGACTGAATGCAGACCACAGAATGTTTCGTCATTATAATGATAACAATAACAACAATAATAATAAGAAGAAGAAGAACAGCAATGATACTACTACTACTACTACTACTACTACTAATAATAATAATAATAATGATGATGATGATGATAATTATTATTATTATCATAACGATAACAGTGATAATGATGGTGATGATGACAATAATAATGATATTAATAGTAATTGTAATAATGACAACAATGATGATGATGATGATGACAATAATAATGATACTAATAGTAATTGTAATAATGACAACAGTGATGATGATGATAATGATAATAATAATAATAATAATGATAATGTAATAATCATTGTAATAATGATAATGATAATGTGCATTTGTATCGTACCTATTCTCCCGAACAACTCGGGGCGCTTTACATGAAAAAAAAGTTACAAATTACAGGAACCATTCATTCTCTCTCTCTCTCTCTCTCTCTCTCTCTCTCTCTCTCTCTCTCTCTCTCTCTCTCTGTGTGTATGTGTGTGTGTCTGTCTCTGTCTCTCTCTCTCTCTCTCTCTCTCTCACACACACACACACACACACACACACACACACACACACACACGCATACACACACACACACACACACACACACACACACACACACACACACACACACACACATTACAAAATGAGTTGACAGGCATGGGGCGGTGTTGAAGAAGTAGGAAACAGAATGCTTACAGATAAGATTTCCTACAGATAATACAATTTATCTTTGATTTCCACCCCACCGAGAGAATGTTTAAAAGTTTATTCTTATACCAAAAGCGTCACAGTACAACATTGAACACACCAAAACATAATCATTACCATTATATTTCAGCCATACATTAACATGAATGCCAGAAACACTTTTGGATTAAAAAAAAAAAAAAGTGAATGATGAATAGGACAGATAGAAAGATAATACGAATGAATTGATTAATTATTTAATCAGTCCGTCATTAGAGAGAAATTGTAATACAAAGAAACCTATTGTTCAGTTTTAATCCCCTATTCCTCTCTTCGTCTTTCCTCCGTTTTTCTTTCTCGCCCCCCCACCCCCACCCCCGCCCCGCCCCCCCTTTCCTTTTTATTTTGAATATTTTCCCGAAATTATGGAATGAAGAATGCAGGTAATGTTACCAATAACCACATGTATTCAATCATATCATATGTGTACATAACTACATGCATGTATATGAATGTGTATTGTGTGTGCGTGTGCGTGTGTTTATGTAAGTTTGTGCCTGCCTGTGTGTGCGTATGTGTTAGGGTAGCTGTTAGATACACATGTATGTTAAAATGTATGTATGCAGCGTGTGTGTGTGTGTATGTGTGTGTGCGTGTGTGTGTGTGTGTGTGTGTGTGTAGTCACATTTTGGTGTGTGTATGTAACATAGATATGATGTATTATGTTAACAAAAGCGTTTTTGTAAAGCACCTAGAGCAGATTTCTGGATAGTGTGCTATATAAGTATCCATTATTATTATTATTATTATTATATCAATTACCGTTATAACACCGGGAGAAACTTTTCCAGCAGTTTAAAAGACAGACGTGTGAACAATCATAATGAAGGAACTAGGGCCGTTCCATGCATGGTCTAAAAGACCTATAATAATCACTTTACACCTACTTTAAGTTTGTTTGTGTTTTTTTTTTTTTTTTTACAGATTGCATCATCATAACAGTCATAAACTCGCATGACTGAGAGAAGCACAGTTACTCGGGCAAATATCATGATTTGCGTCCTTTTTTTTCTCTTTTTCTTTTTTTTTTATCTAAATTTTTAACATTCCCTCAGTGCCTGTTTTAGGGTTTGTTTGGTTGTTGTTGTTTTTTTAAAAAACAAGAATTATATGAACTTTTTTTTTTTTTTATAGATTCAGATCTCCACAAATTCGCCCACTCAAAATTCACACACACGCGCGCGTGTACGCACTCGCTCATTGTGAGGAAGGGCAAGTTTATTTGTTTTTGGTTGTTTGTTTGCTTGCTTGTTTATGGTTGTTTTGGGGGGATGGGGAAGGGGGGGGTGTGAGGGGGGGGGTTGTCGTAAGGGGAGGGAAGAGGCGTTGTTATTGTATACACTCCCCTCGACATACATTTTATTCCATGCAGATGTGGCGCAGCGAATATGTGTCAGCAGGCCATCTTCGAACCTAAACTGAAACCGAAAATGATACAAACTAAGGAGGGAGGAGTGAACGAAACAGTTAAGTAAAAGTAGATTAAAAAGATCAAAATATAGATAAATGAATATATGAATGAACAAATAAATAAGTAAATGAATAGATTTAAACATTTCTAGAAATGACGAAGAAAACAAACAACAACAAAAACAAACATACAACGATCAGTCAAACAACAAAAACAAACATACAACGATCAGTCAAACAACAAAAACAAACATACAACGATCAGTCACTCAACCAATGAGCCAGCCAAGTGATCAGCGCGACCTGCTGTCAATCAATCATTTAAGCATTAAATTCAGTAAATAATAAACAAAACAAAAAAACAAAAAAATGTAATTAATGACATTATATCATTTACAAAAAAAAAAATTAACAACAACAACAAGAAGATTAAGCAGCACTCAGAAATAAGCATTTCGGAGTTCTTTGTCTGTGGACGTTTCTCTGTCTCTGTCTCTCTCTTTTCTACTTGTTCTTCTTCCCTCCCCCCCCACAACACCCAACCCCCACTTGTATATGTCTGTATGTTGAGTCTCTCTTTTGTGTATGTGTCTGACTCTCCAACTATATTTTGCCCAACATTCTGTCTGTCTATTTGTTCAACAGCTATCTGTCTATCCATCCGTCTCTTATCTCTCTCTCTCTCTCTCTCTCACTCTCTCTTTCCTGATGACATTTGATTTAATTTGCGCATGCACAGAGATGGAGTGACGGGCATTATGTATTATTAAAACAGAAAGGGCGCCCAGAATTCCCTCGTGACTTCCGGAAGTCACGCCCCCGCGCGTTTTGTGACATGACTGTGACCTTGTCAACACACACACACACACACACACACACACACACATTCTCTCTCTCTCTCTCTCTCTCTCTCTCTCTCACACACACACACACACACACACACACACACACACACACAGGCAGACAGTTACAGACAAAGAAATAGACAGCAGTGGTTTTACTAGTGTAGAGCATTTAGTTGATATTATGATAAACCACCAAAAATATATTACGTATACTATAGAAATAATGGGATAAAGCAAATATTGAGCAGGGAGGGGGGATGATATCACGATAAACCACCAAAAATAAATTACGTATGCTATAGAAATAATTGGATAAAGCAAATATTGAGGGGCGGGCGGGGGAGGAGGGGGGGGTGATGTGATATCATGATAAACCACCAAAGATAAATTACGTATCTAGAAATAATGGGATAAAGCAAATATTGGGGGGAGGGGGGGGGGGAGTGGGTGATATCATGATAAACAACCAAAAATAAATTACGCATCTAGAAATAATGGGATAAAGCAAATATTGGGGTGCGGGGGGTGGGAGATATCATGATTAACGACCAAAAATAAATCACGTATACTATAAATAATAATGGGATAAAGTAAATATTTAGGGGAGATGGGGGACGCGAGTGTGGTGGAAGATAAGATCTATTTTATAGAACAAATTTTTAAAAAAAACTCTTTTTTTTTCCTGAGAGGGAGCAAGAGGCGAAACAGGCAGGCAGATAGGCAGAACAGGTATAAGATAGATCAAATAATAATAAAAACACATGCAAGAGAGATGTGGAAAAAGTATAAAGTTCACCAAACCGTTATTTTCTTCTTTCTTGCATTCTTTCTTTGTAGTTACATTTCTTCCTCACCCTCCCTCTCCCACCATACCCACATCTCTCCCCCCCCCCCCCTTTTGTTTTTTTTTTTGTTTTGTTTTTTTGTTTTCTGTCTTCAGTTCTTCCTCTCAGTCTTTTTGTGTCGTTCGTTCGTCGCTTTGTTTTTCTTTTTCGTGAATGGTGTTCAAGACGTTTTCTTTATATCTTCTTTTCTTTTCTTCTTCTTTTTTTTGGTTTTTTTTTTTTTTTTTTTTGGCATACATTGTTTTGTTTTTCTTTGGCTTTCTTTCTTTCATTCAACCTTTCTTTCGTTCCTTTTTTTTTCCTTTCTTCCTTCCGTCCTTACATTTTCCTTCTTTTCTTTATTTCTTTTTCCTTCGTACCCCGTTTACTTCCTTTTGCTGATGCTCTGTGTGTGTGTGTGTGTGTGTGTCTGTCTGTCTGTCTCTATCTCTGTCTCTGTCTGTCTGTCGCTCTCTCTCTCCCTCCCTCACTTCCACTGCCCTCCCCATCTCTGTTTCAGTGGCTATCAACGGTAGTTTTAGGGAATGAACTGGCGAAGAGGGACGGAGGAGGTGGAGGTGGGGCGGAGTTAGGGAGGAGGGAGGGAGGACCCAGTCACCTTCAACCCCCCCCCCCACACACACACACACACACAACTCCCCCCCCCCCCCCCCGTCCCCCTCGGTCTTCCCCCCCCCCCCCATACCCCCGGTTGACCACACCCACTGACCTTTGGGTGGACGTGGTGGACGGTGTCATCTGACCTCCCCTTCGCTGGGCTGACAAGCCCATCTATATCATAGTGGTGGTGGTGGTGGTGGTGGACACGCCCATTCCTCCCTCCCTTCCATCCACCTTTCCTCCCTCTCACCCCACCCCCCCCTTACCCCCTCCCACACCCCGCCGCCCCCACCACCCCCGTCCCGTCCCCCTTTGCCTGCCACCGCCTCCCTCCCTCCCTCCTTCCATTGTCTTCATACATACAGCTGCCATGGCAGCACGTGAAACTAAGTTGTTGTTTTGTTGTCGTTTTGTTTTTTTTTCCCCCATTGTCCTAGATTTTTTTTGTTGTTGTTTTTCGATGTTGAAGGATGTGGGGAAGAAATAACAAATATACAAGAAAGATGAGGAGGTGAGTCAGAAGAGGGGGTAGGGTGGGGTAGTGGGAGGGGAGAGGAGGGAGGGGGAGAAGAGGAAGAAGTGAAAATGGGAGGGAGGGAGGGAAAGGTGGAGTGAGTAAAAAAGTAGAGAGATGGAGGGAGTAGGAGAGAGAGGGAGGAGGGGGAAGAGGGAAGCAGGAAAGAAAGAAAGAAAATAAAGGGGAAAGGGGGGCGGGGGGGGGGAGGGGTGGAAAGAGGAAGAAGTAAAAGTAGGGAGATGGAGGGAGTAGGAGAGAGAGAGGGGGAGGAGGAGGAGGAAGTGGGAAGTAGGAAAGAAAGAGTAAAGGAGGAAGGAGGGGGTGGGGGGTGGAAGGGGGACGAAGTAGAAGATGGAAGGAAAGAAAGGAAAAATAGTGAACATGGACGAGGGGAAATAAAAAGAAGAAGAAATGGTTGGAAGATAAAAAAAAAAAAAAAAAAAAAAGAAAAAGAAAAATGGTAAGAAAATAATTATGACCTCAAGACAAAAAGAAGAAGAAGGATGGGTGGAATGATTAAGATAGAAAGACAAAGAGGCAGACTTGAGCGTATAATTACGGCGTACCGACGCATGTATTATTTATCTATGCATAACTTTTTGTTGGAAACGCAACGAGCTGCCTGCTTGGGAGATGCGAGGATCAACCTGTCTTATTATTGTTATTATTATTATCATTATTATTATTATTATTATTATTATCAGTATTGTTGTTGTTATCATTGCTGTTATCATAATTATTATTATTATAATCTGAGCATCATCACCACCATCATCATCATCATTATGATTATAATTATAAATATAATGATAAATATTATTATATTATTATGTATAATTATATAAGAATAATAATAGTAATAATAATACTTATTATTATTGTTGTTGTTGTTATAATAGTCATCATCATCACCATTATTATCATTATTGTTCTTGTTCTTGTTATTATTATCATTATTACTCTTAGTAGTAATAGTAGTTGTTGTTGTTGTATCATTATTATTATTATCATTCTCATTATTATTGTTATTATGATGACTATAATTATCATTATTTGTGTTGTTATATATTTCGCCACTGCGAAAAGAACACTGTCACTCAGACTGTCATTATGTGGTTCCACCTGGTACACACACTCCCATGTACTCTATCGATAGTGCATAGTTTAAAAAAAAAAATATATATATATATAAACGTATACATATTCACAGTTAACGACAGCGAACGGTTGATAAAACAGTTCACAACAATCTGGCAACATCTGACTATGAAATGATAGCTGCGATATCAGCAATGAATGGGTCATATAAAAAATATCGTTCATATTTATATCTTCTGGGTTTTTTTTGTTTGTTTGTTTTTTTGTGTGTTTTTTTGTGTGTTTTTTGTAGTTCTTGACAGTCCAATTGGAGGTGATCGACAAAAACATTTTCCTTGCAGCTGCAGTTAATAATTATATTGAAAACGTTGTGGTTTGTTTCCAATTCTAAGTGTTTAATCTTATTTCATTGATTATCCTTTTGCTGTCTGTCATGGGCATTGCGTAATTCATTTGACATTTCGGCAGCATCCTTTTTTAAACGCCTGACTTCCCAAAAATTATTGATTTTTAAAACTAGAATGTTGAAAGGGATTGTCCGCAAAGCCCTTTTTGCTTCTTCTTTTATTAGTGTGTGTGTGTGTGTGTGTGTGTGTGTGTGTGTGTGTGTGTGTGTGTGTGTGTGTTGGTGTGTCCATGTAAACTTTATTGACAGCATCTTGATGACCTCATTTGTCTTAATTTCTGAAAATTGGTTACTTCCGTATTTTTTGAAGGATGAATGTGAACTGTTTTGGGTTTTGGGTTTTTTTTTACACTTTTTTTTATAAACTTTTTCTTCGTTGCCCCTCATGAGTGAGGACAGCATAAAAAAGGGGGGGAAAAAAAGAAGAAAAAAATACACACAAAAAACGACACATGGACTTACTTTTAGCACTGATGAATACAGATATTTGTCTTGTCTTGTATTGCCTTGTATCTCCCTCTCTCTTTCTTCGGCTTTAAGTGCAGGATACAACCCAGTGTATATTCTTGGTACCTTTTCTTTTCGACTGTTTTCATTACTGGTATCCTGATGGCGACTTTGTTAGATTGTCATACCAGCACTTCCAAATTTGACTGATATTCTCGTATTCTGACGCATAGGATGAGCGTCTCATACCGCACTGTTCTGTGTGAAAAATAGTAAGCTATGCCTGACTGCGAATGATAGGTAGGATACTCAAATATTTTCAGCATAGGATGAGCAACTCAAACGGCACTGTTCTGCGTGTAAGATATATATAAGATTGGCCTGATATGTCTAACTACGTATGATACGAAGAATGCACTTTCTTTTTTTTTCTTTTTTTTTTCTTTTTAAAAATTTTTTTTTAGTAATTTGTTTTATTTAGTCAGTTGTCCGTTCTCCTATTCACTATGTTCATTTCATTCTGGTGCATTACTGTTTTCTGTCTTTCTTCTGTTTGGTTTGTTGATGTTTTCTTTAGAAATCATTTCCTTTATCTATCTATTTACCATTCTTTCTAATCATTCATTTATTATGACATGTTTGGCTATCCGTATGTTTGTTTGAACGTGAAGTGCATCCGGAAGAACGTAGTTCTACTTCTGAGCGGATGGAAGATGACAGAACAGACTAGAGATCGTGTAGAAGGAATAGTTAAAGGTTAAGGATAATGGTCCTATAGCATTTTACGGCCATCGGGGGGCAGTGAATTGATATCTACTGGATCCATGGCTCGCGGAACAGGAAGGTAGGACTCAGTCCTTTCCTTCCCGCCGTTTTTAACCTTCTCCAACCGAAGCCAGGTACCCATGTACACCTTGGCTGGAGTGAAGAAACTCGAAGTAAAATGCCTTTCCCAAGGACACACAACGCCATAAGGAAGTGGGGCCTTTGAACCTTGATAACTGGTGAACACTGCATCAGAAGTCGAACAGCCTGATAAACGATTCTGCCACGGCATCCCCTCAAGATGGAGCATTACAGAACAGAACAGAACAGAACAGAACAAAGTGAACTGTTCTACGACGTACTATGCAAACTCGCCAGCAGTGGACCCAGTTGGGGCGGTACCATCAGTTGTGACAAGAAGCCAGCCCACCTAATCCTGTCTGATATATTCGTGTCAACACGGGGCACTAGGAAGTCGGGGAGCGCGTGCAAGAGGATTAAGGCCGGAAAACAACGGGATTTGTCTCCCTTCATTCTCGCTCTTCTCGCGAGATCTTGTCATCTTCGTGGTGGGGAGGAGGGTGGTGGTGGTGGTGGTCATGACAGCGTGTTCAACTGTCTCTGGTTTCACAGAACCTGTGTCGGCTAATCGCCTGTGCCAGCTTTTTGAAATGGCGTGTTCCCTTCTACACCCCTCCCTGCCCCCCACCCTTCCCCTCTGTCCTCACACTCCTACCCCCTTCAGTCGTGGATCCCCTGCCCCCTCCCCACCCAGCCTCCACAGCCCCCACCCCCACCCCTCCTTCCCGTTTTGCAATGGCGTGCCTCCCACCTCCCCGGATCCCCTCCCCCCGAAACTGGAGACGACAAGCTCGCGTGCCTGGAGACTGGGCGCTTCGATTTGCAATCAAACAGCAAGAGTCTGGTGCGAGCGGCGAGACTCCCGTCTATTTATCATCACTGCAAAACTCATTGGAAAAGCTGACATCCCGCTCCCCGGGCCGGCCCCCAGGAGACGACGGCTTTAATTCTCTAATTCTCCCTCCCCGGGCCTCCTTGTGGCTTATTCCGCCCGACACCCAACACTGCCGGCCCGGAGACATGAGAGGGGGGTGGTTGGGTGGAGGGGGGGGGGGGTGGAGGTAGAGAGAGGCAAGGGGGGATGACTGGGGGGGGGGGGTGTATGCGGGGATGGGGTCGGTGGGACGGGGGGATGGGGGCAGGACCAACGTGGCCAGCAGGGTCCTCTTTGTGGGCCATGTCTTCTGCACTAGTCCTAGGAGACCCGTTTGTACCCCTCCATTCCCCACCCCAGCCCCCATTCTTTGCCTTGCCTCTCTCTGCCTCCCTGCTCCTCTCTGTGCTCCTCTTATTGTAGATGTATATAAGTTAGGATTGCAAAGTTGGGAACTAAGAAATTGATATGCGTATGCCAGAGAAAAGAAGAAAAAAAAAAGACACCCAAATTCTCATTCATCTTTGGCCTGCATCTCAGCTGATTCTGATATTTTCTCAGTTATATATTTCGTACCTTGTGTCTTATTGTGTCTGGAGAATATGTAATACCCATTCCCCTATTTTGTTCCTGCGTTTATAGATGCTGCTCACAAAGGTCAGAATAGTTTTGTAAGTTTTATTAAAAAATTTAAAAAAGGGATGTGTTTCCATGCAAAAGAGACAAGTAGTCGCAATTTGTTCTGCATTTATTGGCCATTCTAGCAAAAACGTTTTTTAAAATATGTATAAGAGAAATCTTATGTGAAAAATATTCTCTTTACAGATAATAATAATAATAATAATAATAATAATAATAATAAAATCGTATATGAGCCGGGATGCTGAAAGATCAATCAATCAAAATCCAAAACGCTTTATTAATCCACATGGAAATTAACTATTCTATAAAGGTATCCAGTCGCCTGATCAGCACAACACTGGGCACGTTGATTGAGGCTATTTTCATGGATTTCCCTTTTTTTCTTCTTCTTCTTCATACATACACATATGTACACTATCTTTAAGTTTGTTCTTGTTGCTATTTCATCCCTTTGTTTCAGTTTTTGCACGCATGTGGAAAGTTGGTGTGAAAGCGCATGGTTATGCGACCTTTTGATGTCTCATTGTCCGGTTCACATACTATAAGACAAGTGCATTAAAGTGTGCTCCGTACTGGGAGTGTGGTCTGGTTGAAACCTATTCTGAACGCATTTCGGTTTAATGAATACGACGTGGCTTCTCGTCTGAACCGATATGATTTCATATATCAGCGTCCCTGACGCGTGAAACGCTGTTGCTGGATGATGATGATAATGATGATGATGATCTGTGTGTGTGTGTGCGTGCGTGCGCGCGTGTGTGTGTGTGCGTGTGTTTGTGCGTGTGTGTGTGTTTGTACGTGTGTGTGTGTTTGTGTGTGTGTCTGTGTGCGTGCGTGCGTGTGTGTTTGTGCGTGTGTGTGTGTGTTTGTGTGTGTGTGTGTGTGCGCGGGCGCGCGTGTTTGTGTGTGTGTGTGTGCGTGCGTGCGCGCGTGTGTGTGTGTGCGTGTGTGTATTATGCTGTTCTTACGAATCTAATTGCTGGAAAAAAGATAGGCATGACAGAAAATGAGAGACTCTGACAGACATACGATTGGAGTGGTTTGGAAAAAAAAAAAAGAATTTGACAGTTCCTTGAGATATACTCAATCAAGCATGACCCTTTCGCCTCTCTCTTCCACACACACATCTCTCTTATTCATCCGTGTGTGTGGGTGGGTGTGTGCGTGCATGCGCGCGTGTTTTTATTCTGTGTGTGTGTGTGTGTGTGTGTGTGTGTGTGTGTGTGTGTTTCTTTCGTCATTTTTTTCATGATTTTGATCAGCACTCATTACTAATACTGTCAGTATAATTATTGTCGTTGATGTTGTCACGGTGTTGTTGTTGTTATTGTTTTGTATCAGAAACAGACTGGAAGACAAGGTTAACCTACCTGAAATCTTTATCCTTGAATAATGAAGTTTTATACTCTCTCTCTCTCTCTCTCTCTCTCTCTCTCTCTCTCTCTCTCTCTCCTCTCCCCATCCCTCCTCCCCCCCCCCTCTCTCTCGCGTTTTCCTGACCGTAGCTGTGCTCTTTGGCCCGTGGCAGAAGCTGTTCAGAACAATGTTTGTCCCCCATTTACGGAGCAGAAAAAAAAAATTAACAGCACTCCTAATCACGGCTCATCAAACATTCATACCTTGTTTTAAGCCCTTTAGTTCCCGCCCCAGGTTTTCACTGGACCTGACTGAGCTGCAAGGACCATTTCTGAAGACCCATTAATGCCCTATTAAACACTCTGACAAATGGCTTAATATTGTAGCACGCGCTCCTCAGCTAGTCATGTTTTTTGTTCAGGTATTGCCGTAGTTCTGATTCATCTTTTTGATCTTCCTTGTTTTCTTCTCTCTCTCGCTCCCTCTCCCCCCCTCTCTCTCTCTCTCTGTTTTTTGTTTGTTTGTTTCCTTCTTTTATTCTTTTTTTATCCTTCGTTTCTTTATTCCTCCCCCCAGCCCCCTTCCTTATTTCTTCTTCTTCCTTATTTTGTTATTTCTTTCTTTTTGCTTGTTTTTCTTTTTTAAATTTCATTTTGGTCTTGTCTTACTAATATTGCTGTGGTAAGGAAGGATCGAAGTAAATATTATAATTAGATAAACAAGCGAACAAAGGGACAAATAAATCAGTTCGTCCGTCCATCGGCCAATCAGAATGTCTAAGTTATTTATGTTGGTGATTTTTGTGCGCGTGTTTTTTCTTCTTCTATTTTTCGCTTTGTTTCCCCCTGATGAAACGATTTATTATGGTTAGGCTGTCCTGATATGGCGCCGTGCGGTCGGCCGAACAATAAACATCACTTGTTAAATGTTAAAAAAAAAAAAAAAGGTATATGTTCCGCTACTCTTCACAAGACAGTGGCGCATTATTCAGAACATTGCTTCTTGTCGCGCGACCCATCAGCAAGCTTACGGGTAAATAACGGACGCCGAGAAATAAAACCTGGAAACTGCCCTCCAAAGCCTGGGCGCCGCAGCAAGAATATATTATCGGCGTTGGACTTGGGATCCAGTGTTCCCCAGTGATCAGGGTTCGAGGCCACGTTTCGGCACGGTGTTGTGTCCTTGGGAAAGGCGCTTAACTCACTCAGTACGGCCAGTCCTATCTTCTCCTCTACACAGACCCATCGGATGTCCAGTGGGTGTCTGAATGACCCAGCCTTTAGCTTCCGTCGTCAGAACTGTGGTATTCTTTGTCAACATTCACCTCTTCAGTATAAGAGCCTTCCGCTTGTAATATTTTGATGATGGTAATTGGGGTGAAACGCTGTTAACGTCGTCTCTTTCGCCGTTCGTATGGAGAGAGTTAACTCGGGTTTTCCTCACTCCAGCCAGGTGTGAACTGAGTACATGACTTCGTATAGGGAAGATGGGAGGAGAGGGCTGGCACCTCGCCATCCTATTTCGGCCAAGCCGTAGACACAGTGGATATTGAATCCCTGCCTCGATGGTCGTGAAAGGCTTTTGGACCTTTTGAACCAAATTCTATTCATGTATCCTTCTGTTGACATGCACGTTGCACACAGCAAACAAACAAAATAAATAAATAAATAAATAAATAAATAAATAAAAACAGAGGGAGAATTTGGAGACGCAAATCATCAGCATTTATTGAAGACTGGCAGAGGTCCCTTTTGTCTTGAACGCACGCACGCACACACACACACACACACACACATACACACACACACACACACACACACACACACACACACAATTTTCTAAAAATATAAAATGTATATGCGGTAAGCAAATAACTGTAAGCCATCTACTCATTCATTGTCCGAGCATAAGACAGTTACTTCCAAAAGATGTAGTTGATGACTTTTCTTCCAATATTTCATTAGCCACTGAAAAGATTTTGAATGATTATTCATTGCTTAGAATGTTTTCAGAAATTTTTAACTCCAGTCCAGTTGGTATCCTCCTTTGATGTATTATATTTAATACTGTTATTTATATTTACATTGTTGTAGGTTAATACTTGTTGATATGCATATACATATTCTCCTTCCCATGACAACTCATTCAATACACACCACAACTTCTTTAGACTTTTTCTTATAATATACTTTTCCTTTGATACATAACATGAACTTTTTTTTTTCTTTTTTTTTACACTAATATTCACATGCATTCCCTTTCCTTTATACACTACTTTACTCCTTTCCGTCTAAAAACACTTATAGTGAATAGACGTTAAACTGAAGAAAACACACACACACACACACACACACACACACACACACACACTCACTCGCACACACACATACACACACACACTCACTCATTCACACACACACACACACACTCGCACACACACATACACACACACACTCACTCATTCACACACACACGCACGCACGCACGCACGCACGCACGCACACACACAAACCCGCGCTGGTCAGGCCTTCAGACCCTACCCTATGTTTGTATAAAACATTGACATGAAATGAAATAAAATAAGCAAAATAAACAAATAAGTAAATGCAAAATGAAAGGTAAGTAGAATTAGAAGGCATTAGAACGCCAACAGACATACACAGACAAAACCAATACATTGTAACATTATTCTATACCGTATGCTTATATAAAATGCAGAAAAAAATTATATCTGAATTTTATCAAACTCTCAGGATTCCAACCATCACAATCTCGTTATCTTTCTTTTCTTTTTTTTTTGTAACTTGATTTTTTGATGAAAAGGAAATTGGACAAAAATTACAATGGCACTGAAGCATCTAAAACCTAGTGTTGGGCCTTCTGCCACAATTTTTCACGAGGGATTTGAAAACAACAAAAATAACATCTAAATACATCTGTATATATAATTACGCATATTATATATTTTTTTTAAAGAAGTCTTGAAATATAATGCAAGGGGGACGGGGGGAAGTAAACTACAACTCTCATTTCCTCGGACGATAAATTTACCGTATAACAAATGCAGTCCAGTTATCAGGCCAAGAGAAAGGTCAGAACTCAACTTGATTTTTTTTTTTTCCAAAATAACAAACAGGTTAGTGGATCCTGATTGTGTAACGATCAGTTTCGATTCCTCCCTGTACATGCAAATGCAGCATTCTCTAGCCTAATTTTACAGGGTTTTGTTGTTGTTGTTGTTGTTGTTGAAAAAGCGCAAGAATTGTAGACGTTTTGTTGCAGACAATGATTATGATGTTTTGGTAACCGTGTGATGAGAAGCATTTTATTTATTTAATTCAGTGATCTTTGATGCAATGAATCGAAGTTTATGTGCAATTACTTGTAAATGGGATTTTGTTTTGTTTTTATTTATTTGTTTATTTATTCATTTATTTATTTATTCGTTTATTTATTTTGTTTTGTTTATTTTTTTGTATGCGTATTTTATGCGGTTTTTGTTTGTTTGTTTTTGTTGTTGTTAGGGTTTTTATTGCTGTTGTTGTGTTAATGTTGTTATATGTGTGTTTGTTTTGTTTGTTTTTTTAATTACATATTTGAAAATAAACACAAAACTCTATAACTAAAACAGGTGTAGGTGGGTCAGACAGAAAATGGCAAGGGAAGAAAAACAGGAAAGGAAAAAAAGACAGAAATAAGGAGATCCAAACAAACGGTAACGTTTTTATTTCTATTTTTCCTTTGTTTGTTTGTTTGTTTTGTTTTGCTTTTGGATTGTTTTTAGTGCGCATAATATTTCATGCACACAACACAGCAAATACCATTTAACCCATCGCATGCTGCTGACAAGTACCATGGTTCTCTCTCTCTCTGTGTGTGTGTGTGTGTGTGTGTGTGTGTGTGTGTGTGTGTGTGCCATTGTTGCCTTTCTTCCTTTCCATTCATTTCTTTCTTTTATAAGAATACAATTCGTCAGCCTGATCACACACACACACACACACACACACACACACACACACACACACACACTAGCTGTCTATCTATCTATCTACCTATCTGTCTGTCTGGCTGGCTGGCTGGCTGGCTGTCAGTTTGTCTGTCTGTCTACCTTTCTATCAATTTATTTTTCTCCCATGTTTCTCCTCCTCCTCCTCTCTCTCTATCTGTATACCCTCCCCCCCCCCTCTCTCAGCCTGTCCATGTAGATTTGATCTTGTACCCATGTTTCTCTCTTCCTCCTCCTCTCCCCTCTCGCCACAGTCTCTGCCTCCGTCTCTCTATCTATCTATCTATCTGTCTGTCTGTCTGTTTGTCTGTATATCGATTTATTTCTGTGAATATATGTATGTATGTGTGGATGGGTGGATGGATGGATAGATCTATCTACCTATCTATCTATCTGTCTCTCTGTCGGTCTGTGTGTCTGTCTGTCTGTCTATCAATTTATTTCTTCTATGTATGTGTGGATGGGTGGATGGATGGATCTATCTACCTATCTGTCTATCTATCGATCGATCCATCCATCCATCCATGCATCCATCTATCTATTTAGTTCTCTCTCCCCACCCCTCTCATTTTAATAATCAGCCCATGATGGTTGGGAGCTGACACGGTGAATGTAAATGCAACGGAATGAAATGCTGTAAAACTATCGAATACAAGTCATTAACATTTTGGGCAGATGTTGCCACTCTATTCCATTGCGTGTAGAGAATCGTTCGAAAAACAGTCGAGGGACTAATGACAATAATGATAATGGTGACGATGATGATAACAATAATAGTAATAATGATAATAATGATAAGAAGTGTCAGTTTAATCATAATTGTAGTGATGAAAAACATAATGAGTTATTATGACAGTAATTTATAGAGCTCCTTATCTTGGGCTAAAGGCACAAACAGGCGCGTTCAAACTATACATATGCACAATATCAGCACACACACACACACACACACACACACACACACACACACACACACACACAATGCATGCAAGCACACACATATGCACATACACATCACACACACACACACACACACACACACACACCAATATTTTTCCCTTCAGGTACCCAACTTCCATGTGCAGAAAGAAAGAACGGAGAAGGCAGGCAGGAAGGCAGAGATAGAGGGGGCGGGAGGGGGGGGGGGGGGGGGGGGGGGGAGATAAGATACAGACACAGACAGTAAAGCCACACAGACAGGCAGGCAGGGAAACCCACAGAGAGACACGAGAGCGATGAGATGGAACACGGACATACACAGACTGGAGAGAGACACCGAGCCAGGGAGAACGGAAGAGACACAGAGTGCAAGCTTACTGTTGTGGAGCGACGGACAAGACAGACAAAACTCCCAGAGCCATAAAAAAAAGGAAAGAAAAAAAAAAAGAAACAGGCAACGGAACGCAAAAGACAGACATACAGACAGGCAAGAAACAACACAGACAACAACAACAACAACAACAACAACAACAACACGCACACCAGAGAACAGAAAGCGAGCCAACTTGTACATGAATATTCCGTTAGCGGCGGCCAGCAGCAGAGCATCATCCAGTTAGTAGTCGTAGTCTGGCACCGACCGGTAGTCTTGCCCCTCCCCCCTCCACACACACACACACACACACACACACACACACACACACCCCTCCCCAAGGGAAGGGCAGACCGAGAAAACTAATTAGAGAGGTCCTCTAGAGTCTAGGTAGAGAGGAGCGGCCGGCTCTAATAGAATGTTTTGCCGACAGAGGACAAAAGCGTGCCATCCTCCTTTTCCCTCCTACCAGCCAGCCTCCCAGCGCCCACATCAGGAAGCCCGATGGCCTTTCTTAATAAATACAAAAGCACCTTCATTATCGGCCGGCACGGCAGATCATTGGCCATCACCGGACGTCATTGCATGAGTCCTCCTCAGAGACACAACCCCCCACCCCCACCCCCCTTGCCTGGCCTTCCCTTGGCGGAGAGGGTTTTAGCTGACAAGAGAGACAGACAGAGGGAGTGAGAGAGAGAGAGAGAGAGGGGGGGGAGGAAGAAGCGCGATTGGCAGAATGGGGGCGGGGGGGGGGGGGGGCGAGGGGGGCCGAGGGGGAAGGAAGGGGGTGTATTAGAATGCCATCAATTCGTAGAGTTGCTGTTGTTGTTTTGTTTTTATTTTGTTTCATTTTTTAATGTGTTTGATGATTTCCTTTTTCCCGTTTTTTTTTTTTCTTTTTCTTGTCGGGTTTTGTGCATGGTTTGTTTCGTGAACAGTGTGTCTCAAGAGAAAAAAAATCCATATGCGCACACGTACGTGCGTGCATGCGTGTACACACATATTCAGTTTAAACACAAACCCGCGCATGCGCGCGCGCGCAAAACTCCATAACACTAGTTCCCCTGTGCACTCAGAGTTCACAGAGTAGGGGGACGAAGAGCAACTCAGATCGGAGGGGATGGGGAGGGAGGGGGGGGCACTGGGTTTGTCGATTCCGAATGGTTTGTAAAGGAGTTATCTTTGACCAAAGACCCTGGGATTCACAGTTCCATCACTTTCAAAGAGGAAGAAGGAACAAGATGCGGGAAGGAGGAGGAGGAGGAGGGTGGAAAGACGGGAGTGGGAGGAAAAGGGGGTGGGGGGAGAAAAGAGTGAATTTGTAAGACATGACAGCCTCGTTGTGGCTTAACTCTCTCCATACGAACGGCGAAAGGGACGACGTTAACAGCGTTTCACCCCAATTACCATCATCAAAATATTGCAGGCGGAAGGCTCTTATACTGAAGAGGTGAATGTTGACAGAGAATACCACAATTCTGACGACGGAAGCTAAAGGCTGGGTCATTCAGACACCCACTGGACATCCGAGGGGTCTGTGTAGAGGAGAAGAGAGGACTGGCCGTACTGCGCATTCGTCAGTTCGGGCTTCGGCCACCGGAGAGTTATCGCCATTTTCAAAACTCCCATATTTGAAGAGCTGGGAGGGAGATGAATCATTTTCTGTTATCGTGAGTTCGCTGCGGTAAGTGCTAGGGGGGGTATTGTTCGGCTGAAATTCACGGGGAAAATGGACGGCTGCCTCTTTTTTTTTTTTTTTTTTTTTTTTCATTATGAATAATGATGATGGTGTCCACTCTGATATTTTCGTAGATGGCTGTATGGGCGGCAATGAATATTGTTGATGAAGTAAGTAGCTCACTGGTGACAGCGCAGTTATACATACATACATACATACATACATACATACATACATACATAGATACATACATACATACATACATACATGCATGCATGCATGCATGCACACACATATATATGTTTGTGAGTGTGTGTGTGTGTGTGTGTGTAGAAGATAACTCTAGCTTTATGATTTTTTTCGCTTGTGAAATAGAATAGTTGGGGAAAATGGGTATGACCATGTTGTTTCAAGAAACAATGCATGATTATGAGATTTCGTTTCAGAATGCATACTGTTGGTTTCGGTTTCAGATGTAGATTACTAAACAGTACATCCTTTCCGCTCACCAATCGTGAAAAAAAAAATCATGATGATAATGATGATAGAATATGTTGAAAAACCACGGGCAAGACGATGCAGTTCAAGATATTAACATCAAATACACTTTTGATAAATGGTGTAGATCATTATCATTAACCCTTTCACCGCCAGTCAATTTAGAGTACAAAATTCCCTTGTGCTATAAACACAGAAAAGACAGTGGCTAAGAATAGCTGGGGATTCCCCCTGTGATGTACAGAAAATATGGCCAATCCTACCACTGAACTTTAGGAGCAGTAGGTTTATGGATAACAGACCAATGAATGGTCACCTTTCAGTGACATGGGTCCTCTACCACGCCTGTGCGTAAATGCGAGCTTGGCGGTGAAAGGGTTAAACAGACACTGTCTGTTTCTCCGAGCCAGAGCGTCTGTGAGGGAAACACGTTGAAAGAAGTCAGACAGAAGAAGACACGTTCGTTAATTTATCTATAGTCTGTTCATCTAAGATGATGATATTAGACTGAAAATAAATGATATTATTATTATTTGGATTATTATCATTTCTGTCATAATGATGATTGTTATTATTAATTAGAAATCGACATTTCTGTATATTCGAATGAAAATGGGGGCGGTTGAGGTTGGAGGGGAGGCGGGGAGGAAGGGGGAGGGGACTAAGAAAGGAAGAGAGAGAACAGAATGTGGAAAAGATAGAGTACAAAATCTAAAATGGAGAGGGTGAGTGTCAGTGATTGGAGAAAGAAAAAACAACAACATAATAATGGAAGGGTGTGTGTGAGAGGCGGGACGGGGGAAGCGGGATTAGGACCAAAAACAAAACAAAAAATCAATAATCAAATATTGTATGCATTACTTCTGTATATTATTATTTGAAAAGAGGTTCATGTGGGGCTGACTAAATGGAGAAAATACAGCCAGGGATGGTACCACAATGTACTACTAGTAATAATAATAATGGATACTTATGTAGCACACTATCCAGAAATCTGCTCTAGGTGCTTTACAAAAACGCTTTTATTAACATAAAACATTATATCTATGTTACATACACACACCAAAATGTGACTACACACACACACACACACACACACACACACACACACACACACACACACACTGCATACGTACATTTTAACATACATGTGTATCTAACAGCTACCCTAACACATACGCACACATAGGCAGGCACAAACTTACATAAACACACGCACACACAATACACATTCATATACATGCATGTAGTTATGTACACATACATATGTATACACACATAGTCAAGCACAGCTAACGCAAAGGAAGTGGACCTGCCACAATTGAACTTATTGCTGTATTATGTACTATTAGTTGCGGATGAAGAAACATGGATATCATTTCCTTTTTTCACAAACCAGAGAGAGAGAGTACAAAATCAGAAGCAAACTATACAGCAACAACGACAACAGCTATAGCAACAATTCACAGAAACCAGACACCAGAAGACACAGTTAAACGATATTTTCATGATACACTATACAGCTAAATGATACTATCATGATACACTATCTATCAAACATGCAGGTTAATAAACACCCATACCCTCTCCTCTCATTAGGTCACGGAGAGAACAAAGCAAAAACAGTTGCAGAAGCCAGGCCGTAGACAGTGCAGTTTGGATCCTATCCATTAACTCACTCGGTACGGCCAGTCCTCTCTTCTCCTCTACACAGACCCCTCGGATGTCCAGTGGGTGTCTGAATGACCCAACCTTTGGCTTCCGTCGTCAGAATTGTGGTATTCTTTGTCAACATTCACCTCTTCAGTATAAGAGCCCTCCGCATGGAATATTTTGATGGTGGTAATTGGGGTGAAACGCTGTTAACGTCGTCTCTTTCGCCGTTCGTATGGAGAGAGTTAAAGGTGCAGAGTGATAAACACCTATACCCTCTCCTCTGTGTGCTAGCCAAGGGGAGAAGAGAAACACCAAAATCTACAGTAACTAGACACAAGACGATAGAACTAAGGGTGTTATCATAACCCTACTGTATGTTTTGTATTTGTATTTGTATTTCTTTTTATCACAACAGATTTCTCTGTGTGAAATTCGGGCTGCTCTCCCCAGGGAGAGCGCGTCGCTACACTACAGCGCCACCCATTTTTTTTTTGTATTTTTTCCTGCGTGCAGTTTTATTTGTTTTTCCTATCACAGTGGATTTTTCTACAGAATTTTGGCAGGAACAACCCTTTTGTTGCCGTGGGTTCTTTTACGTGCGCTAAGTGCATGCTGCACACGGGACCTCGGTTTATCGTCTCATCCGAATGACTAGCGTCCAGACCACCACTCAAGGTCTAGTGGAGGGGGTGAAAATATCGGCGGCTGAGCCGTGATTCGAACCAGTGCGCTCAGATTCTCTCGCTTCCTAGGCGGACGCGTTACCTCTAGACCCAACACTCGGCTTATATCACAGATTGACATAAGTTTACATTTGGGCCAACAGCAAAGTGAGAGCTGTATTATCAGTGGTTTCTCCAGTCAATGGGAAATCATTTACAGCTTAGTCTTTTGTGAAGGACTATGACTAGGAGGCAAAATTGCACTGGCTCTTAGTGCTGCAGCCTTGTGGGCTAGTTGGCCTTTGGGAACCATCCCAACGCCGACTGTCCTAAAACCCTCTTGGCCGAGAGAGTGGGGATGTACTTGGGCAAGACACTCTCCACTATAATCAAATTCTAGCCCAAATAGTCGGAACAGCAGTTGCCTCCTCTGCTGTTCTGATGGTCATAGTCGGACACGACTATCATATATATATATATATATATATATATATACACTGTATGTTGAAAATACACATTAAGAAAACACCCATATGTACCCCCTGCTCTCACTAACGAGGGAAAAACCCATAACTCATAGAAACGTGGCACAAGAATATACAACTTAGGACATTATCTTGATTCTCTCTCTCTCTCTCTCTCTCTCTGGTAAGGATGCAGGCCAATAAACATATGTACATACCCTTTCCTCTGTGCACTAACCAGAGAGGGGGAAAAAAGAAGAAAAAAAAACATAATCTACATAACCCAGTCACGATGATACAACTTATGATGTTCTTTTGAAAAAAAAAAAAAAAAATTCCATTACAGGTACAGTTTGAAAACACACCATTCTAGTTCCTCTTTGTACTATCTAGAGAGAGAGAGAGAGAAAAAAAAAACATACACAGAACCCAAAGTTTACAGAAACCAGACACTACGAGACACACACAGCTTAAGGGTAGGTCTCTCAGTGTTTATTCATCTGCAACCTCCTCAGCCGTCCACAGGCCGACAGACAGACAGACAGACAGACAGACAAAACGAGCAGCTCTCAAGCCCAGATTTCCCCCCCCCCCCCCCCCTTTTTTTTTTTGTCTCTGGAGCTCTCCGTGAGCTCTGGTCTGAATTTGGGGGCCCCATAGTCGTCGTAGTAGTGTGGCCCGTGGAGGGATGACCTCCGCGTTTGATGCCCTCGTCTGTGGGGTCTCCTCTCCAGACTCCCCGGCCCGACCGGGCGGCCGACGCCACATCAAACGGCGCCACGTCGCCAGGAGACAGCCCTCTGGAATGACTGACTGTCTGAGGGAGATCTAAAGCCGAAAGGGGGAGGGGGAGGGGTGGTGTGTGGGTGTGGGTAGATAGGGGGCGGGGGGGCGAGGGGAGGGGGATAGCAGAGGGGAGAGTGAGTGGGCATTCGTTGCTTTTTTTTTTTTTTTTTTTTTTAAGATCAGGCTGACGAATTGTATTCTTATAAAAGAAAGAAAAGAAGGGAAATGAAAAAAAGCAACAATAGCACGGAGAGAAGAGAGAGAGAGAGATTTGAGGGCTGAGGAGTGGGATGGGCGGGGGTGGAGGGTGAGGGGGGGGGGAATGAGAGAAAGAGAAAAAGGGGAGAGACGGAGGGACACAGAGCAAACCCACACACGCGCGTGCGCGCGCACAAACACACGTGCACATCCATCCTCTCCATCTCCCACGCGCTACCCCCCACCCCACCCAATCACACACGCAAACTACACAACACAGGAGAGAGAGTGCGCCGCTAGAGACAGACACACACAGACAGACATGCGGAGAGATGGTTGATGAGTATTCGCTGCTACATCTGGAGGTGCTGAAATGCACCGAGAAGAAGTTTGGAGACAATACATGCATTTGCTTTTGCACTTGAAAGCAAGATAGTTTCTGATGTGAAATCCTTTGCTGTAGTGCCGCACAGAGATAGAAGCGATGATTTGTCGTCGTCGTCGTTATTGGTAATGTTGCTGTTATTGATGGTGATGGTGTGGATGACATTTATCGTATCATTGTTGATTCGTGTGTGGTTATGGTATGGTTCCGCTGGGTGTTTTACTGTTGGTGATTATCTTTTGTACGCCTTTCCCCTGGCTATTTGTCGACATTTACTCTTTATTATTGTTCTTGGTGACGATCATGGTGATAGGTATCGATTATGATGATGAAATCGTGTTTGATGATAATATCACGAGGGCATTCAGTTAACTATCAGATTCCCCACCCCCCCCACCTCCCAACCCCCCAACACACACACATACACCCTGCAACCTGTATAATGCTGTTTACTTGAGCCTGGCTGGGCATTTGTGTAAAGTATTAGCATGATTATCATCACCCTGAGCAAATGGAAGCCAGTCGAAAGACAAGTTGTGTTTAACGAGCTGTGGCTGAGGACCTTGTTTTAGAGGCCTCTTATTCCATTATCTGTCTGCTTACTTATTTATGTTATTTATTTGTTTGTTTGTTTATTCATTCATTGATTTAATGATATATCATTAATCATATATCATTTGTTTGTGCACTTTTCTTCTTTTTTCTTCTCAAGGCTTGACTAAGAGCATTGGTTTACGCTGCTGGTCAGACACCTGCTTAGCAGATGCGGTGTAGCGTATTATGGATTTGTCCGGACGCAGTGACGCCTCCTTGAAAAACTGAACTGAACTGAACTGTTCATGACTTGGGTCTTGGTTCGCTGATTACTGTGTTGTTCGAGGGGTTTAATTAATGGTGCAAGTAGCGCGATTCAATATGTCTGTGTTGTTGTTGTTGTTTGTGTGTGTGTTGTGTGTGTGTGTGTGTGTGTGTGTGTGTGAGTGAGTGTGTGTGTGTTGTTTTAATCTGAACATGCATCGGGGGTATACGAACCCGCATTTTCCACATAACCCTCTCTCTTCGCTGTACAGGTCTTGACTGTTCGTGCGCTTTAATTAGAAGATGAGTACACTCTCGCCTCGCCGCTTTTCTGTGTGTCTGTTTTATTCCGTATCTTTCTTTCTGTATCTCCCGATCCTCTCTCTCTCTCTCTCTCTCTCTCTCTCTCTCTCTCTCTCTCTCTCTCTCTCTCTCTCTCTCTCTCTCTCTCTCTCTCTTCACTCTCTTCAGTCTCTTCTCAGTCTCTCTCTCTCTCTCTCTCTCTCTCTCTCTCTCTCCCGTTTTCTTTCTCTTTCTCTCTCTCACTCTCCAGTCTCTCTCTCTCTCTCTCTCTCTCTCCCGTTTTCTTTCTCTTTCTCTCTCTCACTCTCCAGTCTCTTTCTCTCTCTCTCTCTCTCTCTCTCTCTCTCTCTCTCTCCCGTTTTCTTTCTCTTTCTCTCTCTCACTCTCCAGTCTCTTTCTCTCTCTCTCTCTCTCTCTCTCTCTCTCTCCCGTTTTCTTTCTCTTTCTCTCTCTCACTCTCCAGTCTCTCTCTCTCTCTCTCCAGTCTCTTCTCTCTCTCTCTCTCTCTTCAGTCTCTTTTCTCTCTCTCTCTCTCTCTCTCTCTCTCTCTCTCCTTCTCCCTCCCCCCTCTCTCTCTCCGTCGCCCTCACGTGTGGAATCTACTTTGAGAAAGAGCGAGGGAGAGAGCGCGAGAGAGAGAGAGAGAGAGAGAGAGGAGGGGTGGTATGAGCGGAGTGGGAGGTCAAACGATGATATGGTTTTTTGATGGCCAAGCTTGAAAGAAGACATGAAAAGAGTCCTCCGCCGACCACTATTTTCATTGCTGCTGCCTTCACATACACACGCACGCACGCACACACACACACACACACACACACACACACACACACACACGCACGCACGCACGCACGCACGCATGCACGCATACATCCTACCCCCACATGTCCTTCCCACGTGTGGTTTATTTCAAAGCCTTTCATAGGAGGTGGTATTTACAACGGTCTGTCCATTAGAACCAAAAAAGCAGCAGTCTGTTGCTTGGGTTTGTTTTGTATTGTATTGCATTGTATTGTGTTGTTGTTGATTTTTGTTTTGGGGTGTTTTTTTGTGTTGTTGGGTTTTTTTGTTTGTTTGTTTGTTTTTTGTCACATCAGATTTCTCTGTGTGAAATTCGGGTTGTCCTCCACAAGGAGAGTGCGGCGCCATTCATCTATCTGTATATCTATCTATCAAGAATGAATGTATATGCGTGTATATATACATGTGTGTGTGTGTGTGTGTGTGTGTGTGTGTGTGTGTGCTTTATTCCCGTGTGCAAATATTCTGCCAGGAATAACCCTTTTGTTGCGGTGAGTTCTGTTGTTTGTTGGTTTTTTTGGGTTTTTTTTCTTGGTTTGTTTGGTTTTTGTTTTTTTATGTAGCAGGGGGGTGGGGGTAGTTTTTTATGTAGTTTTTTATGTAGTTTTTTTCTGTTTTGTTTTTCTCGTGAGGTAAGTGCATTCTGCACACGGGACCTCGGTTTGTCGTCTAACCCGAAAGACTAGCACCCAGACCAGCACTCAAGGTCTCAGTGGTGGAAGAGAGGGATTAAAGATCCCGGTTCGTACACGGGACTCGAACCCGTGGACACCCGCTTCCCGGGAAATCGGGCGTTTTTACCACTGGGCCACCGCTCCACAAGACCACCACTCCTGGATCAAACTAACAGCGGGTTTTGTTGTTGTTGCTGCTGTTCTTGTTTTTCACCTCCAAGTCTTCTGTTCTTCAAGCTTTTTTCTTCTTCTTCTGCGTTCGTGGGCTGCAATTCCCACGTTCACTGGTATATACGCGAGTGGGCTTTTACGTGTATGACCGTTTTTAATCCGCCATGTAGGCAGCCATACTCCGCTTTCGGGGGTGTGCATGCTGGGTATGTTCTTGTCTCCATTACCCACCGAACGCTGACATGGATTACAGGATCTTTAACATGCGCATTTGATCTTCTGCTTGCGTATGCACACGAAGGGGATTCAGGCACTAGCAGGTCTGCACATATGTTGACCTGGGAGATCGAAAAAATCTCCACCCTTTTCTCACCAGGCGCCGTCACCGTGATTCGAACCCGGGACCCTCAGATTGAACGTCCAACGATTTAACCATTCGGCTATTGCGCCCGTCTCTTTAAGCTTTCGATTACAGTGAACGATACAGCCCATTCTGAAAGTTTGAAGGAGTGCGAAATATGTTCATAAGGGGGGTACTTGCTGATTTAACCGATGTTGGGAGCGATTCGTGAACTATCTTTCAGAGTTCATCCCTGATCTAATTCACAGTTCATGTTTGATGTTGTTTGATATACTGCCCGCAGTGCTATGCGTCCACTGTGTTTATGAGCAGTTTTCCGAGCACACCGTAGGCTCTGGCTTGTTGCTGCTCTATGTGTTCGCAATGTCTTTTACTTGCTTTTGAGAATAAAATCATGTTTGAACCAACTATCGGCAAATGCTGTATACACGACACGACTCAGTGGAACTGCTGTTACTATCACCACAGTCGGTGGTTGACTAGCTACAAAGCAGCCATTCAGAGAGCGGTCGCAACGGTAGCAGCAGACGTGACGATTTGAGAAAATTTCAGTATCAAGAGAACGGTGGGAAGGAAACCAGCGTGAAATAAACCAGTTGCATAAAATTGCGCACGCTTATGATAGTACTGTGCTCTTCAATTTCGCATATTCTCTGCAGTTCATTTACTGTATATGAATTATTTGATAGTTTCATTCTCTTTAAATTGTAAACCCATTCTTTTATTCTTTCTTTTTCTTTTTTTTCTTTTTTTTCTTCTTTTTTTTTTTAAATTCAATCCAATCCAAGCATTATTCTGAAGTACCGCACGGTCGTCTTAATTCTAATACCTGCATGGAATAAAATGAGGTTTAACTTCGCCGTATTAAGTCAGTTGATACTCTCTAGTTTTTCAAAAGAATTCCAGATTTCTAAGTAGATTTTATGATCACACTTTTACAGTAGACGGTCTGTTGAATCTTTTTTTCCTTTTTTTTTTTTTTTTTTTACTCACCGCGAAAGTTATATTGAGCGTTACTTCTGTTCGTATAATACAATATTCGCGGCAATTATTCCATTCAAAATTCAAATTTGGTGTAATCTCACTTTTATATTCTTGACTCCCCATTTTAAAGAACATGGGTTTCTTTTTCGAAGGAGTATGGTATTCTGTTTCTCGCTTGACTTTTAAATGGTATTTTGCGACTGCTTTCTCTGGAAAATTATTGATACATTAAAAGACCGACGTGTACTTTTACAGAGAATATTAAGTTTTCATAACGTATGTATACCTTTTCCCGGTTAGTTTTCATAGTTTTGCCAACACACGCACGCACGCATGCACGCGCGCGCGCGCGCACACACACACACACACACACACACACACACACACACACACACACACACACACACACACTTTTTACTTCTTTTTTTTATCTTTCTTTCTTTTTTCCCGTCTGAATGCATCGATTCATCGCAGCAGCCTGTTCAAGACCCAGAAAGCTACCACACTCTGACCTGACACCCCCACCCCCACCCCCACCCCCCATACACACACACACACTCCCCACACCTCATACACCACACCACATCGCCCACCCCACCACCTCCACCACCACCACCACCACCACCACCACTGAGAGATAATCAGAAAAAGAGCCAGCGATGCCAGAACATAGTCCCTAGCGGAATCCTTTTTCTTTCTTTTTTTCTTTTATTTTTCCTTTTTCTTTCTTTTACCCCCCACCCCCCTCCCCTTTTTATTTTATCATCGCAACCCCACTTGCCCCAGCCAGTAAAGAAAAGAGAAACAGAAGAGCGAACTCTGAACCCCGAACCCCGAACCTCGAACCTCGAACCCCGAACCCCTGTTCGATTGGCAACTGAAAAAACGAAGGGCCCCATAGCCAGCAGCATCTGGCACAAGCCGGAGCGACGGAATTATGATGAAAAGATAAACGGGGCGGGAACCTCCAAACCTTCTGGGAGCCACAGGGAATAATTGTATGGCACCCATAGTTTGCCCCCCACTCCACCCCCACCCCCACCCTTTTTTTTTTTCTTTTTTTTTTTTTTTTTGTCCGGCTCTCTTTTTGTTGGTGGGGTGGCTTCTGTGTTATGGTGGGGAGTCTGCTTCTTCTTCTTCCGGCAAGAGTTGCTCGTCCGGCTGTTGTCGGACGGCCGGGATGCCCTTGTTTTTCTTTTTCTTTTTCTTTTTTCTTTTTTTTTCTTTTTTCTTGTTTTTAACTTCTCTTTTTTAAATTTTTTTCGGGGGAGAGGGAGGGAAGGCGAGAGGGGGGGGGGGGGGGGGGGGAGCGTGTCACCAGGAGGAAAATGAGTTTGAAAAGATGGTGGTATAGTCTGGTTAGTTTTTAGGAAGGTTATTTCAGTATTGATTGATTGATTGATTTATCTGTTTACTCATTCATTCATTCGTTCATTTATTCGTTTACTTATCTGTTCTCGGGTAGTCTGGACGCCTTTTTTTTTTTTTTTTTTTTGTTTGTTTGGTTGTTTTGTTTTGTTTTTATTTAACAAGGAGGTGGAGGTGGGAGAAGATGGTCGTGATCAGTAGAATGGTGAGCTCTCTTTTTTTTTTCTCCTTTTATTCTATTAATTTTATTTCATCTCTTATTTTTTCTTTTCTTTTTTTAAAATTATTATTATTTTTTAAAAGGGGAAGGATGGAGTGTTGTCTGTGTATATACTTGTTTCTCAGCGGGTTGTCGGGATGCCATTTGATCTTTTTTTTTCATTTCTTTTTTTTTTCTTTGAAAAAATTTTTTTACGAGGTGGAGAACATTGTGGAAAAAAAATTGATGAGTGTTTTTTTTGTTTTTTGTTTTTTTTGTTTTTTTTTTTTGGCGAGGTGGGTGGGGGTGGGAGTTGGAAGAGTGGCCGCCTTCAGTTATTTATTTATTCATTTATCTATTTATCTATTCATCTGTCTACCAAAAAAATATGTACTTATCTATCTAGTTATTTATTTATTTACGTGTTTGTTTGTGCGTGCGTGTCGGGACGCCATTCGTTTGCAAGGAAGTGGTAGAAAGTGGATGCGATGTTATTTGTTTGTTCTCTTTGGTTTCCTTGCTTATCATCTGTTTGCGTGCGCGATGCGCACCTGTACATTTATGTGCTCATTAAACAGTGTGTGTGTGTGTGTGTATGTGTGTGTGTGTGTGTGTGTGTGTGTGTGTGTGTGTGTGATTGGCGTTTTCCATTTGTCTTGCTTATAAGTCATTGATAATTGGCCCGCGTGCTTTTTCATTTTTGTACCCATTTTCCCCAGTGATGATATTGATTGATTGTTGTGCCGGGTGTTTTTTGTGTTTTTTTTCCCCCGATTTGCCCATATTTTGATTGGTAATTGTGCTGTGTACTTTTGATTTTTGTACCCCTTTTCTCCCCTATGTTGATTGATGTTTGTGCCGCGTGTGTAATTCATTGTTTGTACCCAGCTTCCCCTATATGTTGATTGATAGTATCAGTATCAGTATCAGTTACTCAAGGAGGCGTCACTGCGTTCGGACAAATCCATATATGCTGTACCACATCTGCCAAGCAAATGCTTGACCAGCAGCGTAACCCAACGCGCTTAGTCAGGCCTTGAGAAAAAATTTTTTTTTTAATTTATTAGAAAATAAAAAGAATAATAATAAATGAATTAAAAAAAACAACAACATAATAATAATGATTTTTTTAATTGATAAAAAAATGATAATAATGAAGAAAAAAATTCAACAGTGTGTGTATTGATTGATAATTGTGATTGATAATTGTGCCGCATCCTTTAATTCTTTTAACCCATTCCCCCATATATTGACATCAATTGTTAGCGCTCTGGACCTCTGTGCTGAGGATATGAGGGTGTTATGAATAACTATTACCAGAAGTAGGAGGCGTAGCAGTCGTAGTTGTTGTATTTGCCTGTCTTCATTCTGTTGGATTTATCTCCACGTGTGTGGCTAGATATGTAAGGATACGTGTATGCACGAATGTAAGTTTCTATTACCTGCATGCCTGTCTTGTCTGTCTCTCTTTATCTGTCGGTATGTCTTGTCTCTGTGGGAAGTGCTGCTGAATCCAGAATCGGCCTCTTCTCCCATATGAAGACACACACCGACAGATAAGCCTGCCTGCCTACTCATCCGTCGGTCCGACAGGAGACTCCATCATCATGTCCATCTCTGTTTTCTTCCTGTTTCTGTGTATACGTGTCTTATTTTCTGGTTGTCCGTTTATCTGTCTGTCAGTTTGTCTGCCTGTCTCTGTATCTGTCTGTTTTGTCCGTTATCTGTCACTTTGTCGGTCAACCAATTAGATCGTGCGTAAATTCTTTCGGTAGGTAACTAGTTGGTTGGTCAGTTTGTTGTTTATTTGTATTTGTATTTCTTTTTATCACAACAGATTTCTCTGTGTGAAATTCGGGCTGCTCTCCCCAGGGAGAGCGCGTCGCCATACTACAGTGCCACCCATTTTTTGGTATTTTTTCCTGTGTGCAGTTTTATTTGTTTTTCCTATTGAAGTGGATTTTTCTACAGAATTTTGCCAGGAACAACCCTTTTGTTGCCGTGGGTTCTTTTACGTGCGCTAAGTGCATGCTGCACACGGGACCTCGGTTTATCGTCTCATCCGAATGACTAGCGTCCAGACCACCACTCAAGGTCTAGTGGAGGGGGAGAAAATTTCATGGGGCTGTGCCGTGATTCGAACCAGCGCGCTCAGATTCTCTCGCTTCCTAGGCGGTCGCGTTACCTCTAGGCCATCACCCCACTCTGTTTAGTCTGTACTGTCAGTCAGTCCGCTCGCTGGTTCGTTTGTTAGTCACCTTGTCAGTCAGTTAGCCGGTTGTTCAGTCAGTTCGTTCGCTGGTCAACCAGAAAGTCAGTCAGTCAGTCAGTTATTTGTTTATTGTCTGTTTGTTTGTTGTTGTTTTTTGTTTGTTTGTTTTGTTTTTTGTTTTTTGTTATCACCCAAGACCCGCGAAGAGGTGGTGGGTTAGTAAGAAGATGTGAGTTTCATGATGTTTCTTTGTTTGTTGTTTGTTTGTTTGTTTGTTTATTTATTTTATTTATTTATTTATTTATTTATTCCTTTTTGTTTATTGATACTTATCTATTCATTGTGTGTGTGTGTGTGTGTGTGAGTGTGTGTGTGTTTGCCGGCTTGCTCGCTTTATTTCCGAGCGGTTGTTTTTTCCGTTTCCTTTTTTTTTCTTTTTTTTTTTCTAATTATCTGTTTTTAATTATCTATCTGCTTAAGGCCGTAACCTCTGTCAGTTTCTGCAACTCTCTCTTGTCTCTCCCCGGGGAGAGCGTGTCACCACATCGCAGCGCCACCCATGTTGGCTACAACTACAATTTTCTGCATGTAGTAAGTGCATTTTACTGTCAAGGTGGATTTTTGTTTTCCTATAGGATTTTGCCATGGAGAAGGAACCCTGTTGTTGCCGTGGGTTCTTTATATGTAGTACCAAAATATTATACCGTCTTTTTAACTTCCCTGCTGAATCTGGTCCCAAAACACCTGTAAAAAAAATTAAGAAAAAAACTATGGTGATGAAGGATAATTCATCCGTCTGTTTGAATTAATTGACAACATTCTCATTGATATGATACACACACACACACACACACACACACACACACACATATATATATATATATATATATGATAAGAAAAGAATAACTTTATTATCTCCAACTGGAGAAATTTGGTCAGGTGCATTATCACAACATAGACAAGTAAACAACATGGGGACCATAACTGTATATATATATATATAAAGAATAGATAAAAACAACAACCGAAGTCTCAGTTGGGGCTAATTTTGACACTACTGCTACCTCTACGGCTATTGCTTCTAATGGTGCTGGTGCTGCTACTGCTACTGCTGCTACTACTATCACTACTACCGCCACTGCTGCTTCTACTCCTGTTGTTACTGCTGCTGCTGCTGCATCTGCTACTACTGCATCAACTATTCCTGCTGCTGCTGCTGCTGCTTTGAATACTACTACTATTACTACTACTTCTGCTGCTGCTGCTGCTGCTACAACTAATACTACTAACTCTGCCACTATTACTGCTGCTGCTGCTACTACTAATGCTGCTGCTGCTACTACTAATACTACTGTTGCTGCTACTAATACTGCTGCTACTACTAATACCTCTGCTGCTACTACTGATGCTGCTGCTGCTGCACCACATTCAGCAGTCTGCTGACGGTGACGGCAGAATTCCTTTCCATTGCCTGTGTCATCCTTCTCGGCGTTACCATCTTGGACCGTGTCGTCGGCGTGTGTGTGTGTATGTGGTGTGTGTGCGTGTGTCGTGTGGTGTGTGTGTGTGTGTGGTGTGTGTGTGTGTCTGTGTGTGTGTGGTGTGTTTGTGTGCGTGTGTGGTGTGTGTGTGTGTGTCGTGTCGTGTGTGTGTGTGTGGTGTGTGTGTGTCTCTGTGTGTGTGCGTGTGTCGTGTGGTGTGTGTGTGTGTCGTGTGTGTGGTGTGTTTGTGTGCGTGTGTGGTGTGTGTGTGTGGTGTGTGTGTGTGTGTGTGGTGTGTCTATGTGTGTGTGCGTGTGTGTGTGTGTGTGTGTGTGTGTGTGTGTGTATTTCATCACATGCAGCTACAGATGTGACAATTTTCAGTCCCCACAGATTTCGATAAAAGCGATCGCTTTGAAAACACCGCGACCAATATCTGTTGTTGTTTTTTTATGCACAGCTGACAGTAACTTTAGCGAGCGAAGGGGGGAAAACGTGGTGTAGGATGTATGCGTGCGTACGTGTTTGTGCGTAGTGTGTGTGTGTGTGTGTGTGTGTGTTTGCGTGCCCTTTGCCCGCCAGACAATGTTGGCCTTTGTCTGTGTGTGGCCCTTCTCCGTCACCACGCCCTGTGCAGGGTCTGCTTTGCTGGGCACCGGTGTAGCAGCCTGATAGTAACCGGCTGGTTTTTGCCCCTCCAGTGGGATCTCACCTCTGTCAGAAATACTCCCCAAGCCCCCCCACTCCCACCACCCCCAGTTGGATTTCACCCCCGTCAGAACTGTCCCCCAATTCCAGTTTGATTTCACTCCCGTAAGAACTGCCCCCAGTTGGATTTTACCCCCGTCAGAACTGACCCCAGTTGGATTTTACCCCCGTCAGAACTGTCCCCAGTTGGATTTCACCCCCCCCCCACCCCCCGTCAGAACTGCCCCCAGTTGGATTTCACCCCCCGCCCCCCGTCAGAACTGCCCCTCGGTTGGATTTCACCCCCGTCAGAACTGCCCCCCAGTTGGATTTCAACCCCCGTCAGAACTGCCCCCAGTTTGATTTCACCCCCGTCAGAACTGCCCTCCAGTTGGATTTTAACCCCCGTCAGAACTGCCCCAGTTGGATTTTACCCCCGCCCGTCAGAACTGCTCCCAGTTGGATTTTACCCCCCGTCAGAACTACCCCCAGTTGGATTTTATCCCCATGAGAACTGCCCCCAGTTGGATTTCACCTCTGTCAGAACTGCCCCCCAGTTGGATTTTACCACCCTCGTAATGGAAAAAGGGTCATTCTAGGCACGTTTGTTTCCGTTAAGTTTTTCAATAGCTTGATCAAACCCATAGAAAACGGGGTGGGGGTGGGGCTTAATTTCGGTGGGGGTATGGGGGGGTTCGACCATGACTAAACACAGATTAAACACAGAGTCGTTCGAGGCAAACCCAGTATGACCCGGAGTAAAAAAAATAATTCCCAACAGGCAGGGGGGCATTTTGGAGCTGCTACACCGGTGACGTTGTGTGGTTTCCCTTCTTGCCTTCTTTGTATTGCATTGTGTGGTACTCTATTGTATTGTGTCATACTGCATTGTATTGTATTGTGCTGTATTACTTTTTTTTCAGCAGATTTCTTTGCATGATATTCGGGCTGCACTCACCAGGGAGAGCGCGTTGCCACGGTGCATCTGACAGACACAGAGAGACAGACAGAGAGAGAGAGAGAGAGCAACAACTCCATGTTCTCTCTCTCTCTCTCTCTCTCTCTCTCTCTCTCTCTGCAAGTGTATCTGTTTTGCTGTCAAATTTGATTTTTGAACAGAATTTTGCCAGTGACGAATCTTTTGTCGCCGTGGGTTCTTTTACGTGCGCTGAGTGCATGATCACACGGGACTTGGTTCATCGTCTCATCGGTGAATAGCGCGTGTTATTTATGTACCTACTATGCGCACACGCAAAGCAATACAAGTGTTTTCACGTGTGTGTGTAAGTGTGTGTGCTTGCCTGCGTGTGTGTATATGTGCACGTGCGCGCCTGCACGTGTTTGTAACACCAGAAATGACACTCGCAGTTTCAAAAGCGGAAACTGACAGTAATTTCACCTCAGTCACCCCCCAAGCAACAACTAACAGCCAAGACAGCAGACTTGGACAGATGCTATCAAGACAAGACAAGACAAGACAAGACGTATTTCAGGAAACCCCCGGGGGTGAAGGTATTGGTTCGGTGAAGGTAGCGTTGTTCGAGGGGGCGATAGGTTGTGCCCAATGTGTGTGTGTTTGTGTGTGTGTGTGTGTGTGTGTGTCTTGTTTTTGTTTTGTTTTGTTTATTTGTTTGTTTTTTCAACGGTGGGGGGGGGGGACATGAAGGGAACATATTCATGAACTAAAATGTTACATATTTCATGTAACTAACAGAAATATTAAGTTATTGTGCTCAGTTTTTCAAACTGTGGCCACACCAACTGTCTGGTTAAGACAACATTTTTTGAGGAAGAAGAGATAAGAAGAAAAAAAAAAGTAACATACAAGAGACAGAGCATTGTACAATGTATACATGCCTGAAGTGAGTGAGCATTCATCCCCAAAAACAAGTATGAAAAATTCACTGTATTGAAAAGAAAAAGAACAACACAAAACAGAAACAACAAAGACAGCAGCAAAAACAACAACAACAACAAAAGTTAACTCACTCAGTACGGCCAGTCCTCTCTTCTCCTCTACACAGACCCCTCGGATGTCCAGTGGGTGTCTGAATGACCCAACCTTTAGCTTCCGTCGTCACTGAGAATTGTGGTATTCTTTGTCAACATTCACGTCTCAGTCTAAGAGCCTCCCGCTTGCAATATTTCGATGATGGTAATTGGGGTGAAACGCTGTTAACGTCGTCTCTTTCGCCGTTCGTATGGAGAGAGTTATTTAAGCATGTTGACTCAAGAGAGATGTACCTTGTCTACCTGTGGAGTGGAGTGTTGGCCTAGAGGTAACGCGTCCGCCAAGGAAGCGAGAGAATCTGAGCGCACTGGTTCGAATCACGGTACAGTCGCCACTATTTTCTACCCCTCCTATAGACCTTGAGTGGTGGTCTGGACGCTAGTCATTCGGATGAGACGATAAACCGTCGTCCCGTGTGCAGCATGCACCTAGCGCACGTAAAAGAACACACGGCAACAAAACGGTTGTCCCTGGCTAGATTCTGCAGAAAAATCCACTTCGATAGGAAAAAGCAAAACTGCAGGTAGGAAAAAAAAAAAAAAAAAATGGATGGCGCTCCCGGTGTAGCGACGCGCTCTCCGTGGGGAGAGCAGCCCGAATTTCATACAGAGAAATCTGTAATAACAAAAAAAAGAGAAATACAAATCCAATATATTACCTCGTTAGATCAGAAGTCATTCATTATGATTTTCAAAAATATGGTTAGGTGGGTAAGCATTGTACTTGTGAATAAGGAACGGAATTCTGTTATAACGGTTGGTTGTTGGATGCTGCGTGAAGCAGCCAAGGTGGTCCATATAGTCCACGGTCCTTGACCAGTTTACACGAATTTGACCATAGCTGAAAAAAAAGCTCCCAAATGCTCCTTCATGAGCCCCCCCCCCAACCCCCCCCCCCCACACACACACACACACCCCAGCAACACCCCCCGAACCCCACCCACCGCCCCCGACCCTCCACCCACCCTCCCTCTTTCCCTGTCACTGCTGCTACTGCAGCTCTGAACACAGTGTCTCAGTCTGTTGTCGGTCACGGCAGAATGCCTTTCATTGCCGCTCATCATTACGGACCATGTCGTCGGTGTGTGTGTGTGTGTCGGTGTGTGTGTGTGTGTGTGTGTGTGTGTGTGTGTGTGCCCTTTGCAGCAAGGCGATATTGACCTTTGTCTGTGTGTGTGGTTGCCCTGTGTCACCTCGACCCGTGGGGACTGTGCTCTCGCTATAGGCGATGTCACCATGCTGTCACCACAGGATTAACCCCTTCAGTGCCAGAGGGGAAAAAAACACTAGGAAGTGGTGTTTCAAGTCATAAAGCAATATCCAAAACAATAAGCCTAAAACTTGAGAAAATGATCTGGAGATACGCCACTCTAGATAAACTGTGTGAATTTCAGCCTTCTATACTTATTTCCCTTTTTCTGATGACGTCATCAGTGACGTCACTATGCACGTGTCACATACGTGCCTGGCAGTGGGGGAAAAAAAACAACAACAAACGCACACACAAGTATTTTTTTTAATTATCATTAGTATTAGAGAGGAGCTGTGGCGGAATCGCTAAGGCGTTGGACTTCTGATCCAGAGTTCACCAGTGAGCCGGGTCCCATGCCCCGTTTCCGCATGGTAGCTGTGTCCTTGGGAAAGACACTTTAACTCCCATTTCCGCTCATCCGGCTGAAGAAGGTTAAAACGGCGGAAGGAGAGGACTGGGCCCCACCTTCCTATGCCAGTCCCTTGACACCGTGGATATCAGTTAACTGCTTCTATGGCCAAGGCTATTGGACCCTTTACCCTTTAACCTATCATTCGCCATGTGACATTCTCAAAGGAGAGAAACGAGTGTCAGTATTTCGTATTTCTGGTACAGCATTATCTATTTTAGTTAAATGCATTATCTATTTCATCAAATTGTTCGAATGTGTTTTGAATTGAAGCAGCCTTCAAAGCAATGAGAACAAGAGAGGCAAGGCCTTCAAGACTCACTTGTGATAAATTAAGTCCCCTAGCATTAATTACAGAGTAATTTCCCTTTTTTTTTACTATCTGCACTAAAACGTTTGCAAAATAAATAAAACTTCCATGCTCAGCAAAAGAAATTCCTGTTTGAATAAAAAATGATGATAATGACTGCTCTTGTTGTTGTGTCAGAATATGAGGTCAAAGTGCCAAGTTTAGAGAATACAAAAAATATAAATATAACAGTAAATGCAGTTTGCATATAATTAGGTTTCTTTTTTTTTTTTTTTTTTTTTGGTGCCCATCCCAGAGGTGCAATATTGTTTTAAACAAGATGACTGGAAAGAACTGAATTTTTCATATTTTTATGCCTAATTTGGTGTCAACTGACAAAGTATTTGCAGAGAAAATGTTAAAGTTTACCACGGACACACACACACACACACAGACAACCGAACATCGGGTTAAAACATAGACTCACTTTGTTTACACAAGTGAGTCAAAAAGAGACAAAGGAAGTAAAAGAAAGACAACGGACACTACAATATTTAAGATTAAATAAAGAAAAAAAGAACTGGAAGGGAGAGAGAGAGAGAACTGAGGGTGGGAGAGGAGAAAAAAGAATGAGAGAAACGAAAGTACGAGCATTACCATACATGATATCAGTATAATCGCCAACAAAAACAGAAATTCAAAACAAAAAGCAACTGCTACCTAAACCAAACGCTGAAATTCAACCCCAAATATTTATACCTCCACTGGCAATGCATGCACAACAAACTGCTTACATAGCTGTTTGTGGTGCCACTCTGGCCTGTGTCGACGGCAGACGACCGCGCGAGAGGTTTCGGGTTCGAACCCAACAGGTCGAGTCGAGTTCATCAGCGACCTATGTGTTGAAGTAAAGTTGTTCATGGCTCGGGTCCAGGGTCCGGGTGGCACGAGGTGATCTTTGCAGAGCTAAGTTTGCTTTGAGTAAAGAATGTTTCTAAGTATAATGGAATTTACCGTGGAGCTGGGAACATTCTTATTAAAGTTGGACAAACTGAGCGCTGCTGAGTTTGCTCATGCAACCCCCACCACTCTTGTTTTGGTGAAGGTTGTTGCATTGTTCGAGTCCCAGAAACCAATTCACACACACACACACAGAGCTGTCTTTCTTTTCTCCCCTAACTCTGTGAAGAGTGTTTGTGGTGCCGCACAGAAGAACCTTTCTTCACCAGACTCCTCAGGTTCTGTCGGCCGTGAGTCGAAGCCAGGACCTCAGCAACCGGTGATCCCATTCAGCAACAACTAGTCCCCCCAGTGACTCTAAAACAAACAGAAAAAAAACAAAAAAAACAAAAGAACAAAAACAATCCCCCTTTTTTTTCTTTTTTTTTTTCTTTTCTGTTTATCCTTTTCTCTTCATTTTTTTTTCTTTCTTTCACTTTCGTTCCCACGGGTAGAGAAGTGTGATGAAGACGAATGGAGTGGCGAAAGGCAGCGGCTCAATTCACTCAATCCCACTGGAAATTCCTCTGCTGACATGGGATTGAGAAATGGAATAATTTTTCCTAATTTCACCAACACCTTCCTTTCTGCTTTTTTTTTTTTTTTACCTTGGAGGATATTGGAGTGATGGTGGTGATGGTGCTGGAACTGAGGGAATGGGGTTGAGGTAGTGATGAGGGGGACGAGGTGGAAACACAACTCTCCACCCTACACCCCCAGTTCCCCTCCTCCGCCCCCGCTCTTTCCTTGTTCTCTTGTGTTCGGGGTGTGATGTGTGTGTGTGTGTGTGTGTGTTATCAAAGGCAAAATGCTATTCTAAGGTGGTAAATATGTGTGTGCGTGCATGTGGGTGTGCGCGCGAAAGTGTAGGGGAAGTGAGGGAAGGGGAAGTTGGGGACATAAGGGACGGGGAAGTTTGGATGTAGGGGAGGGGGAGTTGGGACGCAAGGGAAGTGAGGGACGGGGAAGTTTGAATGTAGGGGACATAAGGGACGGGGAAGTTTGGATGTAGGGGAGGGGGGAGTTGGGACGCAAGGAAAGTGAGGGACGGGGAAGTTTGGATGTAGGGGAAGTGAGAGACGGGGAAGTTTGGATGTAGGGGAGGGGGAGTTGGGACGCAAGGGAAGTGAGGGACGGGGAAGTTTGGATGTAGGGGAGTTGGGACGCAAGGGAAGTGAGGGACGGGGAAGTTTGGATGTAAGGGAAGGGGGGGTTGGGACGCAAGGGAAATGAGGGACGGGGAAGTTTGGAGGTAGGGGACGGGGAGTTTGGATGTAGGGGAGGGGGGAGTTGGGACGCAAGGGAAGTGAGGGACGGGGAAGTTTGGAGGTAGGGGACGGGGAGTTTGGATGTAGGGGAGTTGGGACGCAAGGGAAGTGAGGGACGGGGAAGTTTGGATGTAGGGGAGGGGGGAGTTGGGACGCAAGGGAAGTGAGGGACGGGTAAGTTTGGAGGTAGGGGATGGGGGGTTGTGACGTAAGGGCAAGGGGTATTCGGGAGGTATGGGAGCGGAAGAGGGTGTGGGGGACGGGGTTGAATTGAGGTATTCAGTGCTTGAATCTTAGTTTGGTGAAGGTGGCGCTGTCGAGGGGGTGATACGTTATGCCCAGTGTGTGTGTGTGTATGTCTTGTTTTGGTTTCGTTTTGTTTGTTTTTTCAACGTAAGCTGATTTTTTTTTTCTTTCTTCTTTTTTTCTTCTCCCTCTTTCTTTCTTTTTCTTCCTCTTTGATTTCTTCTAGTTTGTTTTTGTTCGCGTGTTCAATTCAGGTGTGTTTTTTTACCCCCTAAAGCGGAGTATGGCTGCCCACATGGCGGGGTAAAAACGGTCATACACGTAAAAGCCCACTCGTGTATATACGAGTGAACGTGGGAGTTGCAGCCCACGAACGCAGAAGAAAAAGAAGAGGTGTGTGGGTTTGTTTTTTTTCAGATGCAGTTGTACATCTACGAATACTATATGCGCATCAACTTTGATAAATAAGCAGACAATTACACGAACAAATAAGTAATTAGATGAACAAGAACGATCTGTTCTTCTAAATGGGGGAACAGGTAAAAAAAAAAAAAATGGTCTGAGAGTTGCATTTCATTTGTAAGAAAATATGACAACAATCTACAAGGAAACGGATAATCTCTTGTAATAATGCTGATAATGATATCCGCGTAGGCATTTACTCTCTCCCTCTCTATCTCTCAATCCATCCCCTCTCTCTCTCTCTCTCTCTCTCTCTCTCTCTCTCTCTCTCTCTCTCTCTCTACACCATCACTGTCACAAAATATATGTATTTGTTGTCAGATTAATGCGTGCATACACGCGCGCACTCGCACGCACGCACACACACACACACACATATATATATATATATATTATTGACTACATTCGCCTGCAATAAACACACCAACAAGTGTGAAAATTGACATTCTATCTGCTATTGTACACAAATATTCAATAAACGTTTTACACACGCACGCACACACACACACACACACACACAACACAACACAACACAGCAACACAACAATACATACAAACACATAATAACAACACCACAACACACACAAAACAAAAACACAAATACATAATACACAAACACACACACACACACACAACACAACACAACACAGCAATACATACAAACACATAATAACAACACCACACCACACATACACACACACACACATACACACAAACATATAACAGCACACACACACACACACACACACACACACACACGAGACGAATCCCCATAATAAACAGATCACCAGGCATACCACCCACACCGAGGGCCGTCGATGGCAACGAGTTAAGTCCTACCCCCTCCCACCACCACCTCCCTCACCCCACCCCTCCGATCCCCCAACTCCACCCACCACCAACCAACTCTTGGCATTCCGGAGCGGAGAGGGGAGAGAGAGAGAAGAGGGAGAGAGAGAGAGATCAAAAACAGAAGCACCACTCTCTTCTCTTGCCCTGCAGCAACATCCATTGATGGGCACCATCCGGCAGACACATCATCACACGACGGGTACCACCCCTCTCACAGTCTCTCCTCCGACTGTTGCAGGAGGAACTTAACTATTTGGAGAAGCGTTGGGTCGGTCCTCCTCCCCTCCCGTGTCGCATTTGCTGGCAAAACGGAGATCAAGGTACGTGAAAAGGCAGGCGTGAAACCAGAGAAGCTGGAGAATATGATTGCTATGTAGGGGGCTGCCGCAACGAGAGAGGGGGAGGGGGAGGGAGGAAATAAAAAGAAAAGGAAAATGATATCGCGTTCTCCTTTTCTTCTTCTTCTTCTTCTTCTTCTTCATCTTCATCTCCTCCTCCTCCCCCCCTCCCTTCTTCTTCATCATCATCTTCTTCTCCTCCTTCTTCTTCTTCTCCTCCTCCCCCTTCTTCTTCTTCTTCTTTCTTTCTTTCTTCTCCTTCTCCTCGTCCTCTATCTTCTTCTTTCCTTCCTTCTTTCTTCTTCCTCCTCCTCCCCTTCTCCACCGTCTTCTTCTTTATAACAGATTTCACCGGGCTCTTTGTAGTTCCACTCCAGTTCCATCCTCCCTATTGTCGTCCACTAAGTGAAGTCACCCGGACTCTGGCTCTTTCCGAGACTCCTTCATGTATCCCACACACCCGGACTCGTTTTACTCGAGATGCCAGTGGGGAGGGCAGGGGAGGGGATGCCTTCAGGGAATATCGGTATCGGATCGCCGTGAAACCACCCACTGAAGAAGACTTACGGACCACTCCTCTGTGTGTGTGTGTGTGTGTGTGTTGACTTTTCGTGGTAATATTATTCAGCAGCCAAAACGAAACCTGATGACAATAATAGTTCGAGAGGGATGGGTGGTGGGGAAGGGGGGGGGGAGGGGCGTCCCTTTACCATCATATTATTCATCCCCCTCCTAGACATTTCTAGCAGCGGGTGATCTGGGTGTTTGTCTTTTTTTTCTCTCTTTTTTTCTTTTTTTTTTTTTTTTTTTTTTTTAGTAGTGATGATACGCCAGTTTATCATGTTAGCTGTACTCACGAAAGGATAATTTTTTCTTGGAAAACAAACAAAAAAAAAAACGTCACTGGCTACATTTTGTGAGAAAACTCAGTGAAAAGAGATACATGCAAACAGAACGATAACCCATTTACTGCAGTTGATGAGTGTGCTTGTCAGTGAAGGATTACCACCTCGCTGATATAAGACAGAGGTTTTATATTTATAAATGGACCGCGTTCAGCAAACATGCGCGCAAGCACACGCACATGCGCACGCGTACGCACATATGCGCACAACGCGCGTGCACACGAACACACACACGCGCGCACGCACACACGCGCACGCACACATGCACACACACACAGCATTTGCACACATTCTCATGTAACATCGATTAATTACCACCATAATAATCCTCCTGGCAGTGTTTCCGTGTTGACAATGCACGCGGAATTCCCCGCAAAACGAATAACGCGTTCATTGGATACTGCAACGGCTTGATCTAAGTCAAAAGTTTGCGTCAGGTAAGAGTTAAAAAAATTCAATCATTGACAGTTACCATAGTTTCATCTAGAAGGAGGGGAGGTGTCAAAGCGTACAATATATATATATATATATATATATATATATATAATATTATAGTGGAGTGATGGCCTGGAGGTAACATGTCCGCTTTGGAAGCGAGAGAATCTGAGCGCACTCGTTCGAATCACGGCTCAGCCGCCGATATTTTCTCCCCCTCCTCTAGACCTTGAGTGGTGGTCTGGACGCCAGTCAATCGGATAAGACGATAAACCGAGGTCCCGTGTGCAGAATGCACTTAGCGCTCGTAAAAGAACCCACGGCAACAAAGGGGTTGTTCCTGGCAAAATTCTGTAGAAAAATCCACTTCGATAGGAAAAACAAATAAAACTGCACGCAGGAAAAAATACAAAAAAAAAAAAAAAAAATGGGTGGCGCTGTAGTGTAGCGACGCGCTCACCCAGGGGAGAGCAGCCCGAAGTTCACACAGAGAAAAATGTTGTGATAAAAAAAAAAGAAGAAAGAAATGGTGCCAGTTGCATTGCTTGGTTCAAACGTTTTGACAGGTACACGTGACTAAATGCCTACGTTGACCGAACTACGCCATTGGTCAGTTCCATACTACACACAGTTAGTAGCGGGGGTTCCGACCATAACAAGGCTCTTCCGCCCGAGCAATGCAACTACTGGCTCCCACAGAATTACAGACCTAGACATGCGTAAGACTAACCGCCATCGCAAGATTGGCTGGTCGTGTTGGCTAGTTGGTTAGTCACTTGCCTGGTTGTGGGCCAGTATGGAATAGTGGTATGGTATGGCATGGTATTGTATGTATGGTTGGTTTGATAATATGTGGTACGATTGGTTTAAGGTATGGCATAGTATGGTATGGCGTGGTGTGGTATGCATGATACATGTTATGGTATGGTGATATGGTATAGTAAGATAGTGTGGGTTTGGGGCAGGGGGGCGGGGGGGGGGGTAGTACGGTAAGGGTAGGATTAACAGGGGGAGTACGGTAAGGGTAGGATAAACAGGGGGAGTACGGTAAGGGTAGGATCAACAGGGGGAGTACGGTAAGGGTAGGATCAACAGGAGGAGTACGGTAAGGGTTGGATCAACAGGAGGAGTACAGTAAGGGTAGGATCAACAGGGGGAGTACGGTAAGAGTAGGATCAAACAAGAGTAGTACGGTAAGGGTAGGATCAAACAGGGAGAGTACGGTAAGGGTATGATCAACAGGAGGAGTACGGTAAGGGTAGGATCAAACAAGAGTAGTACGGTAAGGGTAGGATCAACAGGAGGAGTACGGTAAGGGTAGGATCAACAGGGGGAGTACGGTAAGGATAGGATCAAACAGGGAGAGTACGGTAAGGGTATGATCAACAGGAGGAGTACGGTAAGGGTAGGATCAAACAAGAGTAGTACGGTAAGGGTAGGATAAACAGGGGGAGTACGGTAAGGGTAGGTCAACAGGAGGAGTACGGTAAGGGTAGGATTAAACAGAGAGAGTACGGTAGGGTAGGATCAAACAAGAGTAGTACGGTAAGGGTAGGATCAACGGGGGGAGTACGGTAAGGGTATGATCAACAAGAGGAGTACGGTAAGGGTAGCATGAAACAGGGAGAGTACGGTAAGGGTAGGATCAAACAGGGGGAGTACGGTAAGGGTAGGATCAACAGGGAGAGTACGGTAAGGGTAGGATCAACAGGGGTAGTACGGTAAGGGTAGGATCAACAGGGAGAGTACGGTAAGTGTAGGATCAACAGGGAGAGTACGGTAAGGGTAGGATCAACAGGAGGAGTACGGTAAGGGTAGGATCAAACAAGAGTAGTACGGTAAGGGTAGGATCAAACAGAGAGAGTACGGTAGGATAGGATCAAACAAGAGTAGTACGGTAAGGGTAGGATAAACAGGGGGAGTACGGTAAGGGTAGGATCAAACAGGGGGAGTACGGTAAGGGTAGGATCAACAGGGAGAGTACGGTAAGGGTAGGATCAAACAGGGAGAGTACGGTAAGGGCAGGATCAAACAATCAATAAATCAATTAACCACTTAATAGCCTGAAACAGTGTACTGAAATTCGCCTTCAGGCTCGTCGTAAAGAGAAAAAAAAGCATCTTTAAGAGATAGTAATTTTTGAAAAGTGGAGACATTCATTCCATCATCCAATTAAAACATTTACACGACCATGGTGGGAAAGGGATGGGAGAGAGGGAAGAAAGAACGTTGCACAGTCAGCATCACAGTAGATTTATCACCAATATAAGCATAAAGGTTTGACATGCTAACATACTGGTTAATAAGTCTTGGTCTTAAAATTAAACGTTTATCAGAAATACACATACATATACATACATACACACACACACACACATGATATATATACACACACACACATGATATACACGCACGCACACACGCACGCACACACACACACACAATTGAAATTCACCGCAGAATGTGTATTTCATTATCACAATGTTCTTGTATATGTATTCATTTCGTTTGTTGTTGCTTTTCATCTGCTTGTTTCCTCTCTCTCTCTCTCTCTCTCTCTCTCTCTCTCTCTCTCTCTCTCTCTCTCTCTCTCTCTCTCTCTCTCTCTCTCTCTCTCTCCTGGTTTGTTTGGTTGTTTGGGTTTGTTTTTTTTGTTTTGTTTCATCTTTTTATTGATGGCTTCATGTAAAAAAAAAAAATAAATAAAAGCAGTTGATACTCATTCAATTTACCATCATGAAATAAAATCTCGACTTGACTTGACACACACATATATTTTTTTCTTAGTACATAATTGTGTGTGTGTGTGTGTGTGTGTGTGTGTGTGTGTGTGTGTGTGCGTGTGTGTGTGTGTGTGTGCGCGCGTAGGGGTATGATATAATGTGCTAGGGTGCTTCGTTCTTTTCCATGCGTGGTATGGTATCGTCCGCATCACTCTCCCATCACAAACAGATTTTTCTGCCTGGAATAATTCGGGTCGCTCTCCCATCCAACAGAGTGCGTCAACAAATGTGCATTATTCCTATTTTCCTTCTGTATTTTTCCTGTCTGCATATATTATACATCCACTTTTCTTTCAAAATAGATTTATCCCTACGGAATGTTTGCCACGCAGACAACTCTCATAATATAAAGCAGAATGAAACAATAAAATAAAATAAATACAAATCATATTTCATAACAGTATTTTCAAAAATGGGTTTATGAAACTAATCGCATGTTTTCAAAATGGGTTTGTGTAACTCATCGCATTTATATTTATTTTTTTGTTAAACGAAATAAAACAAAATAAAATAAGATTAGATAAACAACCATTTTTAGATCTTAGATGATTAATATAACGCTATTATCAACATGAACATGTTTTCAAAATAATTGTATGTGACAAATGATATTACAGCTTTCAAATCCGCTCAACCTCCTCCCTTTGTTTCTTTAATCATTTTTTTCTTCTTTTTTCTTTAATTCAATTTCTTTTCTTTTTTTTTCAATTCATTTTCGTTCGTTTGTTTTCTCAAGGCCTGACTAAGCGCGTTGGGTTTCGTTGCTGGTCAGGCATCTGCTTAGCAGATGTGGTGCAGCGTATATGGATTTGTCCGAACGCAGTGACGCCTCCTTGAGTAACTGATACTGATACTGTCCCCTCCGCCGCCCCCCACCCCCACCCCCACCCCGACCCCCACCTAAACCACCTACCGCATCGTCACACCTCGCCCTCCCACCCTCCCAAACCCACACCCCCCACCCCCGCATACCTTTCCAAAATGGAAAGAAAAACAAGCACAGGGTGGCCAGTGACTAGACACGACGTTTCATGTCATGCCAAAGTGAGTTATGATCAGGAACATCAGCGGCGTAGATCAGTAACCGCACATCGACAAAAAAAAAACAACAAACAAGCTCCCACCCCTACCCCCCTAGCCCCCTACCCCCACCCCCAACCCCCCTTCCCCTTACCTCCGTCACCCAACCCGTCACCCCAGCAAAAGCAAAAGATAATCATAATAATCAATAAGGTAAATAGAACAAATGGATAAATTACCAGGAAAAAAAATCAATAGATAAATAAATATACAGATAAATTACTAGAACGGCCATCAACAAAAAACCAACCACTTCCCCACCCCACCCCACCCCCCTCTCTCCCCCTATCCCCCGCCACCCTTCCCCTCCGGCCCCCTAATCCCCTTCCCACCGCCACATCCACCTCTCCCCCTAAAAAAAAAAAAAAAAAAAAAAAAAAGAAAGAAGAAAAGAAAAGAAGAAAGTACGGAGCCCAGTTCATGACAACAACAGCAACAAACAAGAGAGCTAACAGACCGACAGCAGGAAGACCTGCGTGACTTCAGCACTACTTTCTACCCGCAGACAGGTCCAGCCACCCCACCCCCACCCCCCACCCCTACCCTTACCCTTCCCCAACCCCCCCCCCCCCCCCCCCACACACACACACACACATACTACACCCCACCAGCCACCACCACCACCACCGCCACCACCACCACCTTCCAGCATAAACAGCGACAGATGTCCGACGACAATTTATTCCGCCATCGCCTGAGAAAATGCTGGCAGAATTTTCAGGGGGGGAAAGAAGGGAGAGGAGAGAGAGAGAGAGAGAGAGAGAGGAAGAGGAGGAAGGGGGTGAGGGGGGATATGGTCCCAGAAAAAGCTGTAGGCAGACTAGAAAGACAAGAGAAGGAGTCTGGTGTGGAGGGGGGCGGGGGGGGGGGAGACTAACAGATTGGTGGTGGTAGGGGTGGAGGGGGAAGGGTGTGGGAGTTGGAGTGGGGTGGGGTGGACAGCTGGACGGGACGGGGTGGGTGGGGGTGGGCGGGGTGGGGGAGGGATGGGGGGAAGGGGAAGACATCTCGAAATGACGACGACAGCTTGTCCCCTCCCGCACCAGGCAGCGAGGAGAATGCGGGATAGGATGGACAGACCGTCAGTCAGTCGCCTCAGTCGCCTCAGTCGTCGTCCGCCCTGAAGATGTTAGGGGAGACCTGCATGGAGGATGTTGCCTCGAGGGTATAATCCTATACCTGTGGGTGGGTGTGTTCGGGGGACGGGCGGGGGGCTTGGGGGGGGGGGAATGAGGAGGATGGGGGAAGGGTGAGTCGGGTGTGTGCGTGTGTGTCTGTGTCTGTGTGTATCTGTGTGTGTATGTGTCTGTGTGTGGTAGTAGTAGTAGTAGTAGTGGTAGTAGTAGTAATGATCTTCAATTTTACGTCTTGCCGTTCAAATATAATAATAATAATAATAATAATAATGGTATTTATATAGCGCTGAATCCTGTGCAGAGACAAATCAAAGCGCTTTCGCACCAGTCATTCACACGCATGCATAACTCTAAAACTGGAGAAACTAAAGACAAGGAAGAGGCAGGGAAGGGAAGGGAAGGTATGTTAGAGGTGTGTGTGTGTGTGTGTGTGTGTGTGCGCGTGCGTGCGTGTGTGTGTGCGTGCGTGTGTGTGTGTGTGTGTGTGTGAAGTAGCAGCAGTAGCTGAAGCCGTAACAGTAGGTCTTCAATTTTACCACTCAAAGTCGTGGGTGCATTAGGTGTGTGTGTGTGAGAGAGAGAGAGAGAGAGAGAGAGAGAGAGAGAGAGAGAGAAGGAGAGAGAGAGAGAGAGATCTTCAGTGCAACGTCTATTCACCAGAAGTGTTATCAGACGGAAAGAAGAGGCAGTGGGTAAAAGAGAGGGAATGCTTGTGAATACTAGTGCAGGAAAGTGTTAATTTACGTTTTAGTTTCAGTCCAGTTTCAGTTGCTCAAGGAGGCGTCACTGCGTTCGGACAAATCCATATACGCTACACCACATCTGCCAAGCAGATGCCTGACCAGCAGCGTAACCCAACGCGCTTTGTCAGCCCTTGAGAATAAATAAATAAAATAAAATAAATAAATAAATAATAATAATAATATAATTAAAAAAAATTTAAATTAAAAAAAAATAATGAAAATAAAATAAATAAATAGATAAATAAATAATTAAAATAAATAAATAAAAAAGACAACACTGATGATAAATAAGCAAATAAATGTAAAAGCAGACCCACATTCACACATACACACACATATGCATAACAGATATGCACCAAACATGCAGTTTCACAGATATGAAAGCACAGTCAAATACACATAAACGTACATCAGCCCCAACACACACACACACACACACACACACACACACCTTACCCTGCACCCCCTCTACCCCCCTCCACACACTCATTTCTAGGCTACATATCGCAGCTTCCACGGCACACACACACACACACACACACACACACACACACACACACACACAGAGGCACACTTACTTGTACAAGCACACACACATACGCCCATATCCCCCCCCCACCCCCCCACCCCCCCACACACACACATATATATATAGAGAGATATATATATATATATATATATATGCACACCCGCACGTTCCAATATTCCGTTGCTCCCACAGTGTAGGCATGCATACACACACATACCTCATCCTCTACCCCCCCTCTCCCCCCCCCCACACACACACATACGCACGTGCACAGAACTCTCCTGACACTTGTGTACACTTAAACCCTCGCGCATGCACAAACGCATACAAACACACAGACCCACACATACACACAAACACACACGCACAGAGGCAGCCGCTGATTGGCCGCAAGAGGGATGGGAAAAGATCTCTGATGCCAAGAGCGTGGCGTCTATTGTGTTGCTCAGTCTATTGTATTTTGAAAAGCCCACAGAGATTATGTTCCGTTTTGAAGAAATTTGCGCAATGTTGGTTTGGAAATGATGCCGATATTTGTTTGATTTGCAAAGCATCGTGCTCTACCTTTCATGCTAGACTTACGGCCGCTCCCTCTCTCTGCCTTAATCTCTTTGAGGCGACCGATGGTGTGATGGCCTTGTACCTGTTCTTTTTGATATTCTTTGGCTTTTATGAGGATTTCCGATTTTCCTAGATGTAGGCCGCTCGTTGTTGTTGCGTTACCAGCAAGTCTGTCAGCTCGCTCATTTCCCATAACACCTGCATGTCCCGGGCAGTATGACCATGTAAGTTTTTGAATCTGAAAGTTGCGCATTGCCTTATGCCACTCTGGGTTTCCCATTCCATTTTAAATTTTCTGTATGAGGTTCATTGAGTCGGTTAGAATCACGGCATGTTGGTTTCCGAGCATATGGATAGACGATAGCCACTGGAGGGCATATGTCACAGCTTCAACTTCCATCGTTAGGCTGGGGGTTTGTTTTGGTATGTTTTAGAGGAAATGAAAATAGTCTATTATAAGAAATAAAAAGTTTCAAGTGCGGATTGTGTGTAATAATGGAGGTGTGTATGTGTGTGTGTGTGTGTGTGTGTGTGTGTGTGTGTGTGTGTGTGTGTGTGTGTGGTAGTAGTAGCAGTAGTGGTGAAAGTGGTTCTAATAGTACTGGTCTTCAATTTTACGTCTTACCACTCACAAGTGGTGGGTAGTGTGTGTGTGTGTGTGTGTGTGTGTGTGTGTGTGTGTGTGTGCGTGCGCGTTTTTCTGTCTGTCTGTCTCTGCGTCTGTCCTTCTATATCTGATTCTGTCCATCCCTGTCTGTCTCTGTCTCTCTGCCCTGCCACCCCCACGCCCCCTTAACTCCCACACCCGCCTTTCTCTTCACTGCCTTTCTCCCAACTCCATGCTCCTTCACCCTCTCTCTTCCCCCCCCCCCTCCTTTCTCTCCGCCTGTCTGTGTCTGTCTGTCTGTCTGTCTGTCTGTCTGTCTGTCTGTCTCTCTCTCTCTCTCTCTCTCTCTCTCTCTCTCTCTCTCTCTCTTTCTCTCTCCCCTTTGCCTCCAGTATTTTGAGATGATTAACTCGTTAATTCCAGAGGGGGTTTCATCAGGGTATCATAACTGCTTTTCCTTCTGTCCCTGTGTTTCTCTGACTGTCTCTGTCTGTCTGTCGGTCCTCTTACTCTCTCTGTCTCTCCCCCTCTCTCTCTTTCTCCTCTCTTCTCTCTCTCTCTCTCTTTCTCCTGTCCTCTCTTTCTCTCTCTCTCTCTCTCTTTCTCCCCCCCCTCTCTCTCTCTCTCTCAGAGAGAGAAATATGAAAGGAAATAACAGTCATTGCACACATTTGATCATTGATAATAATGCTGCCATCTCTCTCTCTCTCTCTCTCTCTCTCTCTCTCTCTCTCTCCTCCTCCCCTCTCTCTCAGTTTCACCACCCCCACTTTCTGTCTCTCTCCCCTGTGTTGTTTTCAGATAATTAAGCCACTAATTCCGGAGTGGTTTCATCGAACGATTTTCAGAGCTGCGAGTGTGAGGGAGCATCTTCGCCTCTCGTAATGACTCCATATGCGCGGTTTATGCCCACCAAGCCCCGTCTCCCATACCCCCCCCCCCCCCCCCCCCCCCCCCCTCACCCCACTGCCCACCCCCTTTCCCACAACCGGTGCTCTGTGTTTTCATACCCGAGTGGTGTGTTCAGCATTACGTTGTGCAGAATTGCGTGTGGTATGTTTCCTTTTTTTCGGCTCTGATAAAGGAAGAAGAAGAAGAGAAAGAAAAAAAAAAGGAAAGAAAGAGATGAAGGAATAAAGAACAAACGAACGAAGAAAGAAAGAACAGAAAAGAAATAGAATGGACGGTTGAGAGAAACAAAGAAATGAACAGAATGAATTAACAAATGAAAGTAAAAAGTTGTTTTCTCTCTCTGTGTGTGTGTGTGTGTGTGTGTGTGTGTGTGTGTGTGTGTGTGTGTGTGTGTGTCTGTCTGTCTGTCTCTGTTTCTCTCTCTCTCTCTCTCTCTCTCTCTCTCTATCTCTCTCTCTCTCTTTCTCTCTCTCTCTCTCCAGCGCTCCTATCCTAATAAGTTGTGGTATCTGGTTATGCTTGTCGTGTGTATCGTGTGTACATAGTTGTAGTAACACATGTTAAATTCTGTTGTCGTCCCCTGTCCATATGGGGTTATGACCTTCAATGAATAAATCATCTGAAATCTCTGTGTGTGTGTGTGTGTGTGTGTGTGTGTGTGTGTGTGTGTGTGTGTGTGTGTGTGTGTGTGTGTGTAGTCATAGTGTTTGTCGATTTGTTAACTGTTACATGCAGAGAAAAGTAGAGGAAAGAGCCGAAAGGACCGATTATTAAAGCTAACAGTATGATCTATTAAAAAAAATAATATCTTTGAAAAGAAATCTAAAACTCATCATCCTTCACAACAGCAGACGATTCGTTTGACATCTGCAGTACTGTCTGTTGACGTGAAGTGCCTGGTGCTTTCCCTTTTTGTTTTTCAGTCCACACTGATTGCTTAGAGTGTTGATTGAAAACGAAAAATGATAAGAAGAAGAGAAGAAGAAGAAGGAGAAAGAAAGAAAGAAAGACAAACAAAAGGAGGAGGACGATGATAAAGACGATAGATACGAGGAAAGGATGAAAAATTAGAAGAAGGAGGAGTAGAAGAAGAAGAACATGGTGGAGAAGGATCAACAGGAAGAAGAAAAAAAAATCAGCAAAACGATCGTAGCAACATAAACGCCAATACAGTGATGAAAAACGAGTAGAGAAGAAAAAGGGCAACAACACGAGTAACGTGAACAACAACAACAACAACAACAACCACAACAAAACCCAGCTTTCTTTCTTTTCTTTCTTTCTTTTGCGTTCGACAGCTACGCAGTCAGGGTCGAAATCCGAGGGATGCCACAAACTCGGACGTCCGGTGAAGATCTGCAGCTACCGTCCCCCAGAGCTTGGTGTTGAGGTCAGCACCCCCAGGCCAGGACTGCTGCCGCATCTTCTCATACAGGGGGGCAGTCTTGGAGAATATGGGATGGGGTCTGGTCAGCCTGGCCGCAGTCACATAGGGATGTGGCTGCCACTCCAATCCTCTTCAGAACAAAACCCAGCAAAAACAAGGACATGGAGACAACAATTCCAGAACGGTGACAACAAGAACAAGAAAAATAAGAAGAAGACGAAAAGAAAGCACCACAAGAAGCGGATTAACAAACAGAATAAGAAGAAGGGCAGCAAGAAGAAAAAGAACGTGAAACAGAAGCAAAGAACATAAAAAATAAATAAAAATGACAAGAAGATTATGGGGAGGGGGGGGGGGCGGGGGGAGGGGGGGGAAAAAGAACAAGAAGAAGAAGAATTCTGATCCTCTCAGCAGACCAACCCAACCCTTCTCACTTTTGCTTCCTGACCACAACAACGTCCATCCATCTAGCACCCCCACCCCTGTCCCTCCCTCCCCCTAAAGATACACAGTACCACCATCAAGTTCTTCAGAGCTCAGCTTTCTGTACGCAAACGAAAGAAAAGGAAGAGTGAAAGGAGGTAGTGTTGAGTTTAACGAGCGATTGGCAGCAGAAGCCCCCTTAGGTCAAGTTGTTGGGGAAGGAAAGAAAGAAAGAGAGAAAGATGAACTCCAAAGTAACATAGCCGGCCTCCATCACCCAGGCATGCAAGCCATCCTTCTTCTTCTTCTTCTTCTTCTTCTTCTTCTTCTTCTTCATCTCCGCCACTCCTCTTAAAAGTCAGTTTGCGTGTTCCGGGAACTCTGCTGGGAGAAGGCGTTCACTTCTGGGTACATGACAACCCCTATGAGAACCCTCACACCTTGGGCCCGGCGGGAAACTACCTTCTGGCACCTTCCTCCCACCACCCCCACCCCTCTCACCCCCCCCCCTACCCATCACCTTCCCACATCCTTCCTCCTCCTCCTCCTCCTCCTCCTCCTCCTCCTAATTCCCGCACCACACGTTCTGACCAGCATATTCGTGGAACTGCAGTCATCCGTCTTCAGGTTGTCCTCACCCAGTCCCCCCCCCCTTCCTCCCTTCCCTCCCTCCTTCCCTCCCTCCCTCCTCCTCCATCACTCTCCTCTGCCCTCTTCCCCTCATCTCCTCCCTCCCTCTTTCAGCCCCTACGTTACTGGACTTGCTTTTCTTTTCTTTTCCTTCTTTCTTTCTTTCTTTCTTTCTTTCTTTCTTTTCTCTTCTTGTCCTTTCCTTCCGTGTAGCTTGGATCTCTGGGGCACCATCTTGGCCCTTGTCCCCCTTATTCAATTACATTGGAAATTCCTGTCATAAAAGGCTGGCCCCGTGTCAGTGGTCTTAATAGCCGGGCACCACACTTTCTCTGGGGGTGTTTTCGTCGCTACACTCCCAGCAGGACACCCATCACCCCCCCCCCCCCCCCCCCCCTCCACTCCACACCCTTACCACCTCCCCCATCCTCATGCCCCCACCTTCCTCCCTACCCCCTCTCCTGTCCACTAACCCCCCCCCCAACCCCCACCCCACACCCCATCCGTTGCACCTCCCCACCAACCCCCAACACACACTCCCCATCCACTCCCCCCCCCCCACCCCACACCCCACCCCCACCCCGCTCTTATTACTTCGTTTCTTCTTCTCCACCATCATCACCATCACCACCACGACCACCACCACCATCACCACAACCAATTCCAACCCCCAACCCCCATGCCCAGTACTTTAGAAGGCATATGTTTTTGCCCCCACACCTCACCCCTCGCCACCACCACCCACCCCCATTCCTAACTGCCCCCCGCCCCCCCCCTTCCCCTCCTCTCTTCCCCCCCCCTACCCACCTCTCCACCCTCCTTGCTCCAAGAGTGGAGTCCCCAGCCGTCTGATTCAGGGAGCGGGGACCAGGGAGAGGGAGGCAGGCAAGCGTGTGACCGGCCGCCAAATTCATAAATGGTGCGGAAAAAGGAAACGATATTGGACAAATACGAAGGCCTCCCTTTTTGGCCCCGCTGTCCTGGGACTTCATACATCACTGGGTCCCTCTCTCTCTCTCTCTCTCTCTCTCTCTCTCTCTGGCTCTGTGGACACTGGAGGGTGGGGGTGTTGAGGGGGTGTGTGGGGTGGGGGGCGGGGATATGGCGAGGTTTTTTGGGGGTTTTTTTTTTTTTTTTTTTGGGGGGGGAGGGGTTGAATGGGGTGCATAACAGTTGGACTGGTCCTTTCCTTTTACTTCCTTCCCTTTTTTCCTCCCCCTCCCCCCCCCCACCCCTCCATAAACGGAACCATGACTGTGGTGAATGTTATTGTATTGTTGTATCGTATGTTATGGTATTGTATTGCATTGTATGGTATGGTATTGAATTGTAATGTATTATATGGTATTGTATGGTATGGTATGGTATGGTGTGGTATTGCATTGTATTGTATTACATTTTGGTCACAGCAGATTTCTCTGTGTGGGACCGGCTGCCGTCCCCCCTCTCACCCCCCCTACCCCCCCCACCCCCCACCCCCATCCCCCGCCTCCCTCCCCCCCGAATACGATATATAAAAAAAAATCAATGGAAAGAAAAAAAAATACAACAAAAACCCAAAATCATAAGGACCACCCATTGTCATAAACCATTTACTTTAATAATCATAGATCACAGAAAGAGAGAGAGAGAGAGAGAGAGAGAGGGGGGGGGTGTCGGCGGGGGGAGACAGAGAGCAGGACAGCACTAGTGAATAACACAAAGGACCCTGCGGACCTGGACAGAAAAAGAACACGACCATTTGAGCGAAAGCTATGAAGTCGAAGAGGCAGAGATGTACCTCCCTCCGTCCCTCAATCCCTTCCTCGTCCTCCTCTCTCTCTGTCTCTGTCTCTGTCTCTGTCTCTGTCTCTCTCTCTCTCTCTCTCTCTCTCTCTCTCTTGTATGCACACACACGCGCGCGCACATAATCATAAACACATACACACACACT
>NC_134877.1:14904468-14996968 GCF_041734735.1 Babylonia areolata | reverse complement strand
ACAGACCTTCTAGTGCCTGAACCCCCTTCATGTGGTTATGCGCGCAGACTATCAAATACGCACGTAAAAGATCCTGCAATCCATATCAGCGTTCGGTAGGTTACGCCGGAAACAAGAACATACCCAGCATACCCCCACCCATCCCCCACACACCGAAAACGGAGTTTGGCTGCCTACATGGCGGAGTAAATAAACGAAATGGTCATACACGTAAAATGTTACACGTCTGCGTACGTGTGTGTGACTGAAACTCGATCGATTGACACAGGAAACGAATGATGAGCGCCCAATGATAGCTGTCTGTCGGCTCTACCCTGGTATGCAGCCTGTTGTGCAAATGACTACGTGTTTGTGAAACGCTTAGAGTTTGGTCTTCGACCGAGGGTATTATGCGCTATACAAGTATTTGTATTTGTTTGTATTTGTATTTGTTTTTATCACAACATATTTCTCTGTGTGAAATTCTCCCCAGGGAGAGCGCGTCGCTATACTACAGCGCCACCCATTTTTTTTGTATTTTTTCCTGCGTGCAGTTTTATTTGTTTTTCCTATGATAATGGATTTTTCTACAGAATTTTTGCCAGGGACAACCCTTTTGTTGCCATGGGTTCTTTCATGTGCGCTAACTGCATGCTGCACACGGGACCTCGGTTTATCGTCTCATCCGAATGACTAGCGTCCAGACCACCACTCAAGGTCCAGTGGAGGGGGAGAAAATATCGGCTCAGATTCTCAGATTCTGTCGCTTCCTAGGCGGACGCGTTACCTCTAGGCCATCACTCCACGCTAATAATATCCTAATAATCTGTCACATCAGTGTTTTTGCTGGTGTTGACTTAGGAATGAATCCTTACTATTACGTTTGTTTCATGCTTATGTATTATGTGGATTTTTTTTCGAAAGCTTGAAACTTTCAACTACAGTATGAGATCATTGCTGTGTTGTGTTGTGCAAGGATTAAACGCTGACAGAACAGGGTAACTCTCTCTCCTGTTAAGCCGGTCAGAGAAAGAAAAAAAGCACAAAACAACACAAACAAAAACAATGAAGTCGCTGAAATTAAACAAAAAACACACGTAATCATTACAAAGAAAAAGAAATAAAGTTAGACAACATTTCTGTGGATTTAATAAGAAAAAAAAACAAAATGATAAAAACTGACAGCCAGTGACTATTGAAAGTCATTCACGTATCTGAAAGACACTTCATGACCAGGGTTTCCTCAGATGAATGCAGGATGGGGGGGGGGAGAGAGAAGTGGAAGGGAAGGTAGTGGGGGAGTGGATGGGAGGTCTGGGAAGGAAACACACTCATTACTTAGTTAGTCATCATGACAATGCGTAACGAAGTGGGTTGTGGTTGGAAGAAGAGACAGATCATCAGAGACCAGAACGGGAATGGGGGGGGGGGGGTGGCGGGAGGGAACGCACTGTGTAACGGCACGGTGTAACGCAGACACTGGCACAATACCAAGTACCAAAGAAGGTAGTGGACGCCGGGACAACGTTATACGAAGCTCATAGGCGATCGATACTGTTCACTAAGGAGTGAGGATGGGGGGGGGGGCAGGTCCACATTGAGGCGTTCTGCCTGGAGGCCTCCTTGTCAGGTGTTTCTCGGTCGTCCTTTCTATCTCTCTTCCCTTGGAGATCCACTCTGTGGTGTGTGTGTGTGTGGTACCGGACAACATCTCTCTTGTTTACTGCCCAGTCGACCACAAGACGGCAAATGACACCCTCAGGCTAACAGCACGTCATAAAGTTATCCAACAAGAAGCAGTAACATAAAAAAAAAATCTGCAAAATAGCTTGTAATTTGAAGACCCGACAAAAAAAAAAAATTACACAAAACAGTGTTCTTTTGATCTGTATCTACCTCGATAAACTCAGTATTGAAATCAAATGAAAACGATCGAAAAGAAGAGTATTGTTGTAACCTTAAAACAAAGTGGCTTATTGGTATAATACATGCAGAAAACAGTTGATGGGTTTAAAAGAGGTAGGACTTTTGTGCCCATTGTGAATTCCTCTTCTTCCTGTCTGTTGGCCTGAGAATAGCAATGTTGCTGAGAACGTGCGCCCGTCTTGTCTGATTTTAAATGTTGTCGTGGTTAGTGTATTTTGATCATTCCTTAGTTTCCATAGCCCGTCGAAATCTGACATGGATCACATGATGTTTAACACGGGTAGTTCATCTCCTCCATACGTATATGTAGGTATACATGAAGGCAGTTCAGGAACTTGCATGTCTGTATATCTGTCGACCTGGGAATTCAGAGAAAAAATAATAATTCTCACCATACAATGCGGTGCAATACAACACAACTCAGTTCAAAACAAAGAAATACAAGTTAACGTAACACATTACAGCATAACGCCAATAACAACGAAATACAAAATCACAAACTCAGTCCACGAAATAATTTCTTCTGCGGGGGGGGGGGGGAAGCAGTATAGTATCATCATCATCATCATCATCATCATCAGACGGCCATTTTCAAACGCATCATCATGATGCTGGACTTTGATTAACCCATTCTCATCTGATCACTGATCTTCATGAGGAGCAATCACAGTCCATCCACTCAACTTCACACCACATGAGGAGAAAAAAAATATGTAACCCAGCTTCTTCAAGCATGTATGTTATGCTCACTTATTCACTGAGCTTCCCTTACCTACACAATTCCAGATGGAGAAGATGGCTAATAGAAAAAAAAAACGGAACATCTCCAACTGAAAAAAAAAAATCCCCCAAAAAGGTTAAAGGAAGATGAAGAAAGGAAATAACATTAGAGCTTAACACACTACAAAGTCCCACCCGGGCCCTACGGGAAAAGCCGGCACGCGTGGCTTTTTCAAGTTTTTACGCCGTGCAGGATGAAAATCCCGAACACTTTTCGGAAATTTGTATCCCCGTAGGACGGAGCCTCTTTGAAGTTGGACTAAGCTTTTTCAATCTCCCTTATTTTCCGTAATAACAAACAAACAAATAAACAAAACAATAACAAAAAAAAAAAAAAAAAAAAAAAAGGTTGGGTGGGTGGGTGGGTTTTTTGGTGGGTGAATGATTCAGAGTGGTGTGTGTGTGTGTGTGTGTGTGTGTGTGTGTGTGTGTGTGTGTGTGTGTGTAATTGCGTTGGTGTGTGTGTGTGTGTGTGTGTGTGTGTGTGTGTGTGTGTGTGATTGCGTTGGTGTGTGATTGCGTTGGTGTGTGTGTGTGTGTGTGTGTGTGTGTGTGTGTGTGTGTAATTGCGTTGGTGTGTGTGTGTGTGTGTGTGTGTGTGTGATTGCGTTGGTGTGTGTGTGTGTGTGTGTGTGTGTGTGTGTGTGATTGCGTTGGGGGGTTTGTGTGTGTGTGTGTGTGTGTGTGTGTGATTGCGTTGGTGTGTGTGTGTGTGTGTGTGTGTGTGTGTGTGTGTGTGTGTGTGTGTGTGTGTGTGCTCCCATGACCACAATAGCGTACAATATGTATGTGTGTGACACGCAGAGAGAAGCTGACAGGGTGTGCGTGCGTTGCATGTGTGTGTGTATGTGTGTGCGTGCGTGTGTGTGTGTGTGTGTGTGCGTGCGTGCGTGTATGTGTGTGTGTGTGTGCTCGTGCTTGTCTATCTGTGTGCATGCGCGTGCTTATGTAGTGTGTGTGTGTGTGTGTGTGTGTGTGTGTGTGTTGTGTGTGTATGTGTGCGTGCGTGCGTGTGTGTGTGTGTGTGTGTGTGCTCGTGCTTGTCCATCTGTGTGCATGCGCGTGCTTATGTAGTGTGTGTGTGTTGTGTGTGTTGTGTGTGTGTGTATGTGTGCGTGCGTGCGTGCGTGCGTGCGTGGGTGTGTGTTTGTGTGTGTGTGCTCGTGCTTGTCTATCTGTGTGCATGCGCGTGCTTATGTAGTGTGTGTGTGTGTGTGTGTGTGTGTGTGTGTGTGTGTGTGTGTGTGTGTGTGCGAAAGAGAAAAGAGAGAGAGAGAGTGAGATACAGAGGGAGCATTGTCAGTCAGCCAACCTATCAAATAATTGCTTGGATAAATAAAAATAAAAAATCATTTATAAATAGATAAGTGAATAAATGAAGAAAGAAAGAAAGAAAGAGAACAAAAAAAATAACAAAAAGCTTTGTTCATATCTCCTGTCCACTGGCAGTTACCGTTAGGTAGGTAGGTAGGTATACCTGTTACCCGTTTATTGCACATCCTCACCCCCCCTGCCTACCTGTCTGACTACCCCAGGTCCCTTCCTCCCGCCCCCCCCACCCCACCCCCTCTCTCTCTCTCTTCATTTGTCTTCCCCATTCTTATTCTTCTTCTCTCTCTCTCTCTCTCTCTCTCTCTCTCTCTCTCTCTCTCTCTTCATTTGCCTTCCCCATTCTTCTTCTTCTTTCTCTCTCTCTGTCTCTCTCTCTCTCTGTCTCTCTCTCTCTCTTCATTTGTCTTCCCCATTCTTATTCTTTTCTCTCTCTCTCTCTCTCTCTCTCTCTCTCTCTCTCTCTCTCTCTCTCTCTCTGTCTCTCTTCATTTGCCTTCCCCATTCTTATTCTTCTTCTTCTCTCTCTCTCTCTCTCTCTCTCTCTCTCTCTCCCTCTCTCTCTCTCTCTCTCTCTCTCTCTCTCTCTCTCTCTCTCTCTCCCTCTCTCTCTCTCTCTCTTCATTTGTCTTCCCCATTCTTATTCTTCTTTCTCTCTCTCTGTCTCTCTCTCTCTGACTCTGTCTGTCTGTCTGTCTCTCCCTCTCTGACTCTCTCTGACTGTCTGTCTGTCTGTCTCTCCCTCTCTCTCTGTCTCTCTCTCTCTCTGTCTCTCTCTCTCTGACTCTGTCTGTCTGTCTGTCTCTCCCTCTCTCTCTGTCTCTCTCTCTCTCTCTCTCTCTCTCTCTGACTCTGTCTGTCTGTCTGTCTGTCTCTCCTCTCTCTCTCTGTCTGTCTGTCTCTCTCTCTGTTTCTCTCTCTGTGACTATGTCTGTCTGTCTGTCTGCCTCTCCCTCTCTTCATTTGTCTTCCCCGTTCTTCTTCCTCCTCCTCCTCTTCGTCTTCATCTTCTTCTTTCTCTGTCTGTCTGTCTGTCTGTCTGTCTCTGTCTCTCTCTCTCTCTCCCTCCTCTCAGTTGCAAAATGCGTCTCAGAGGCAGTCAATATTCGGAAAAAAAAAAGAAAATGATCAAAATGCCTGTTAATACAAAGTATGTGCAAAACATTAATGGTTTCCCAAATATTTATTTTGAATGGAAAACAAATATAAGCAGATAGTATTGGCAATTTCTGATGGTCAGTCTGATGATGATGTTTTTTTGTATAATTTATTGGTTGTTGGGTGTTTTTTTTGTTTTTTGTTGGGGTTTTTTTTGTTTGTTTGTTTTTTATTCATGTGATCTTCGTAATATTTTGTGTGTTAGTGTTTTTTGGTTTGTTTTACTTCCCCCCCCCCCCCACATGATTGGATGAAACGACACTGTAACCTCCCCTTGTATCCCCCCTGTCACATGGGCTGATAATCAGGCTAATGATATTAAAGTGTCAACTCTCTCTCTGTCTCTGTTTCTCTCTCTCTCTCTCTTCTTTTTCTTCTTTTTTTTTTTTTTTGTCTCTCTCTTTTTTTCTTTTTCTTTTTTTTGTCTTTTTTTTTTGTCTCTCTCTCCATTCTCTCTTTCGGTATATCTCTCCATATTTCTTCGATTCTGGAATCTCAGTGCTAAGAATATCATTGTCAACCGCAAGAGGTTAAGATGGGGTTTTTGTTTGGTTGGTTGGTTGGTTGGTTTTAGTTGTTTTTATTATTATTATTATTCTTATTATTCAATTCTAATTCGATCATCACTGTATAGCACTGTGTATCAAGCGGACACCAAACAAATACACACCAAAAAAGAGAAAATGACAATATTGAAGTTTACCACACAAACACACACACACACACACACACACACACACACACACACACACACAACCGAACTCCGGGTTATTCCATAGGCTCACGTTGTTTATACACGTGAGCCAACTAGGCCATACCTGGATATAAACAACAACAACAACAAAAACAACAACAACAACAACAACAACCGGAAACAGAAGAAAAAAAAGCTGCATAGCCTGACGTCTTCAAACCCTCACCACCCTCATTTTTTTTCTTTTTTTTTATTATTATTTTATATCATCTCTCTCTCTCTCTCTCTCTCTCTCTCTCTCTCTCGTTTTTTTTTTTTTTTTTTTTTTTTTAATTCAGATATTTCTTTACCGTTGCTTTGCCGCCTAAAAGGTGAGTGCGATGGCGATACGACTTGTCGAAGGTGAAGCTTGGATGACGTTTTTAGTGATAAGGACACCTGCCCTGCCTATCACTTTCCAAGCCTCGCAGCGAGAACCCCGTGTCGTACCCCATGCATCGTTACCAATCCACGCCTTTTTCTCTCTCTCTTTTTTTTTATCTTTCTTTTCTGTCTTTCCTTCTTTTTTTTATCGCTTTTTCCCCCCTCTTGGAAAGGGTTGTACGGAGAAAATGGTTGAGAGAGAGAGAGGGAGAGAGACAGAGACAGAGAGAGAGAACGAACGAATGAATTTTTGTTATATAATGAGGGAAGTGAAATAAGAATGCAGATACTTTTTTATTTTTCACATCCAGCCGTCAGGGCAAAGAGAAATTGTATCAAAATGTTCACACACACACACACACAAAAAATAATAAAAATAACAGAGAGAGACAGGGAGAGAATGAGAGAGAGAGATTGAGAGAGAGAAACAGAGAGAATGAGAGAACGAGAGATAGAGACAGGGAGAGAATAAGAAAGTAAAACAGAGAATGTGTGTGTGTGTGTGAGAGAGAGAGAGAGGGAGAGAATGAGAGAGAGAGAGAGAGAGAGCCAGGGAGAGAAAAAGAGAGAGAGAGCGAGCGAGAGGTGGGGGTATAACGGTTTGCCCATGGTGGTAGGGGTGGTCCTCGGTGCATCCTTCTTTCTCCCACCCCCCCCACCCCCCCCTCCCCACCCCACCCCCCGTCCCCTTCAGCCAGTTCTTTGCACGAAGCGGGGTGAGTCAAGTCCTTATGAAGCTGCTTGCTCCTTTGCTTACTTGGAGTAGATGAATACTTCAGGCATGGAGGGCATGGTAAGAAGGAGGGGTGGGGTGGGGGGGTTGGGGGGGAGGGGGTGGAAGAGGAGGGGGCCGGAGGAAGGGAGGCAAGTGGTGTAGGGGTGGGGATGGAGGTAGTGATGGTGGTGGTGGTGGTGGTAATGGTTGTGATGGTGTGGATTCTGTAGCTTAGATATACATGTAGGTGGTAAAGAGAAAATGGAAAAAAAAGGGGGGGAAATTTAATCTATCCTCCGTGCAAGGGAGGACGGAGAGGTAAATGTGTGTGTGTGTGTGTGTGTGTGTGTGTGTGTGAGTGTGTGTGTGTGCGTGCGTGCGTACGTGCGTGTGTGTGTGTGTGTGTGTGTGCGCGCGCGCCCACGCGCGCGTGTGTCTGTGAGTGTGCCTGTGTCTGTGTCTATGTCTGTCTGTACGCACGCGCGCGCGTGTGTGAGTGCGTGCGTGTGTCTGTCTGAGTCTGTGTGTGCCTTTGAGAGAGAGAGAGTGTGTGTGTGTGTGTGTGTGTGTGTGTTTGTGTGTGTGCCCGCGCTCGTGCGCGCATGTGTATGTGTTTGTGGGTGTGGGTGTCAGGGGAGGGGGCTGGGCGGAAGAGGAGAATCGGAAAGTGGGAGTTGAGGGTGGGGCAGAGGAGAAAGAGTCGGGATCACTACAAGGAGTGACTGAGAAAGCTGTGGTGGTGGTTGGTGGTGGTATCGAGATGCTGACCAGTGCGTTGTGAGTTAGGGGGCGGGGGGGGGGGGGGGCGGGGGTGGAGCAGGTGCTTCTTGCTGAGCTCAGTTTTAACGTACTGCAGTTTTCTTCGCCCTCTTCTTCTTCTTCTTCTTCTTCTTCTCAACGGGGGCGCCGCACAGAAGAACTGTTCATCAAATTCCTCCGGGTCTATCGGTTGGGTGTCAAAGCCTGGGTCTATGCAGCTGGTTTTCCTGGCCATTTTGCGATGTTGTCAGTACGTCAATTTTGTGTGGTAGAAGTTGTGGCGGTAGAAGTGGTGGTAGGAGTTGTAACAGTAGTAGTAGTAGTAGTAGTAGTTCGGGTCAGGTCAGGGGCATAGCCCTTGCTACTGGTACCATGTAACCCAGTACTACCTGCCGCATGTGAAGTCTCCCAACGACGGATCAGGCGGAGGAGGAAACCTTTCCCAACGGCTGTGAAGGTGGAAGAGGATGACCAAAGGGCAGGGGGGGAGCTCTTATCATTGGCTGGAAGTCCCCGTAGGAGACGGAGCTCCGAAGAAAAAACCTGCATACAGAACTGACTGGTTGACCATGTCTCCAACACAGTCATCCCTGAAGCACAGTGCGGCTTCCGCTCAGGCAGGGGAACATGTGACATGGTGTTTGCTGTACGCCAGATGCAAGAGAAGTGCCGTGAGCAGAACAAGGAGCTCCACATGGTCTTTGTAGACCTGACTGAGGCCTTTGACACGGTGAACAACCATATTCTGTGGAAGATCCTCCTAAAGTTCGGCTGCCCAGAGAGCCTAATCCAGCTGATTGCGTCTTTCCACGATGGCATGCAAGCGAGAGTACAGGAAAATACTGACATGTCGGATCCGTTCCCTGTGGTAAATGGAGTGAAGCAGTTCTCCATTCTCTTCTCTGCCATGCTGATTGACGCCTTCCAAGACTGTGACCGGAGCATCTACATTCAGTTTCGCACAGATGGCAAACTTTTCAACTTGCGGCGACTCCATGCCAGGTCCAGGGTGTTTGAGGCACTGATGAGAGAGTTCCTCTTCGCTGATGACTGTGCGCTTGCTGCACACACCTAAGAGGACATGCAGTTCATTATGGACAGGTTCTCAACCTCCTGCAGGCGCTTTGGACTCACCATCAACCTCAGCAAGACCGAGTCCATGTACCAACCGGCTAGCTCACAGAACGCCAGTGCCTCTCCCCCACCTGCAATCAAGATCAATGACACAGAGATCAAGTCAGTCGACAAGTTTTGCTACCTGGGCAGCACCCTATGCAGCAACGGAGCCCTTGATGCAGAAGTGACGCTGCGCATCGCCAAGGCCAGCTCCGCCTTTGGCAGACTCAACAACAGGCTGTGGAACAACAAAGGCATCAGGTTCAGCACCAAGATGAAAACCTACAGAGCTGTTGTGCTGACCACCTTGTTGTACTGCTGTGAAACATGGACGACGTATCGCCGTCACATTCAACAACTTGAGCAGTTCCACCAGAGATGCCTACGAAAGATCCTCGGCATAAAGTGGCAACACAGGATCTCCAACCTCCAGGTCCTAGAGAGGAGCGGCCTGCCCAGCATCGAAAGCCTGCTGATCCAATGCCAGCTACGCTGGACAGGACACGTTGTCCGCATGACAGACAGCAGGATCCCGAAGATGCTTTTGGCCAGCTGAAGGAAGGCCACCGTGAACTTGAAAGACCCTGCAAGCGCTTCAAGGACACCTTGAAGACAAACCTCAAAGCCTGTGACATAGACATCGCTTCCTGGGAAACTGATGCCCTTGACCGCTCTTGCTGGAGGATGCTGTGCTCTAGTGGCATAAAGACGTTTGAAAACAAGAGAATGCTGGCCATTGAGGAGAAGCGTGAGCGAAGGAAGCAGGGCTCAACTTCTGGAGACATTTTCCCTTGCCACACCTGTGGGAAGTGCTGCACATCCAGAATCGGCCTCTTCTCCCATATGAAGACACACACCGACAGATAAGCCTGCCTGCCTACTCATCCGTCGGTCTGACGGGAGACTCCATCAGTAGTAGTAGTAGTAGTAGTCTTCCATGTCTTTACACTCCAATGCGACATTAGACGGTGGTTGTTGAGGAGGGATGGGGAAGGGGGAGCAGGTGAAAGAGAGGGGGAGTGGAGAAGGGCTGTGTATGTGGGTATTGCGTTCGTCTAAATCATACATCATATTATGAGTCTTTTGTGGTAGCTTTTCAGTAATTTCAGCCAATATTTTATACATCTAACTGCAGAAGTAATATAAATAGGATATCTGTCTCTACGTAAACCAAGTCATTTGGTGTTCTTATGTCAACCCCAAAACTTTAGTTCGAAGAAACGTACCGATTGACAGTATAAAAAAAAATTAATATAAAAAAAATACAAAAAAAGCTTTCCCAGAACCGTATTTCACAATAAGTTGTATTTTGGTATAAAAGATTCATAAAAGGTCCAGAGAGTTGTTATTCTACACAAATAATTCCTTCATGACGAGCACCGATGTATTCTTTGCTCTTCTAGAAAAATCCTTACATGCAGCCACATGTTTAGTGGAGTGATGGCCTAGAGGTGACGCGTCCGCCTAGGAAGTGAGAGAATCTGAGCACGCTGGTTCGAATCACGGCTCAACCGCCGATATTTTCTCCCCCCCCCCCCCCCCCCCCCCCGCCCCCCCCCCTCCACTAGACCTTGAGTGGTGGTCTCGGCAGGACGCTAGTCATTCGGATGAGACGATAAACCGAGGTCCCGTGTGCAGCATGCACTTAGCGCACGTAAAAGAACCCACGGCAACAAAAGGGTTGTTCCTGGCAAAATTCTATAGAAAAATTCCACTTCGATAGGAAAAAACAAATAAAACTGCACGCAGGAATTTTTTTTTTAATGGGTGGCGCTGTAGTGTAGCGACGCGATCTCCCTGGGGAGAGCAGCCTGAATTTCATATTGGGAAATCTGTTGTGATAAAAAGAAATACAAATACAAACTTGGTTAGAGATGAGAAGGCATCTACATACATTCACAACCGACAAAGCAGTACCATCAAAGAACAATTTTTCCTTGCCGCCAAACACCCACTTTCCTAAACACAACAATATTACTTTGATTTAGATTAACCCATAACTGTAGTTTATGAGCGACATTTTCTAAATTATTGAGCTGTGTTTGGAAGCCTATAACTGTCTCTGAGAGCAGAACTATATTGTCAGCCAGTAATAAGATAAATGATTCAGTAACGTCAACTGTAAACGTAGCATCATGCTTTCCCTTTTCGATGACTTCTATTGCAAATTCATTTAAGGATAACAAAAATAATATAGGACTGCAGACATCCCCTTGTTTTATTCCTCTTGTACAATTTGTATAACCAGTAAGTTTGCCTCCACGTCTTATTTTCGGTTTAGCTACACTATACATATTCCTAACATATCTAATAAGTTTCCCCGAAATTCCATTTTTGATCAGATAAGGCCAAAGTGTGTTGTTGTTGACGACGACGACGACGATGATGATGATGATGATAGAATCAAATGCCTTTTCGAAATCAATAAATGCAACATAAAGTTTGCGATTAAATGAAATTTGTTTTCGGGTAAATGCCAAAAGGGTGAACATACAATCAATTGTAGAATACCCCCCTATTAAACCCAGTTTGATATTTCCCAGTATTATTTGGGTTTGTGTATTCCTTAAGATGTCTGTTAATAATAGTACTGAACAGCTTGCTGCTAATGTTTTATAACAATAATTATACATCTATAATTATATGTATCATTTATATTACTCTTCTTATACAGATGAAGAATTATAGATTCACACCATACTTCAGGGAAAATGCCCGTATCAGATAAGATATGAATTTAACGAAAAAGTTAATGATTTGCTCTCTCTCTCTCTCTCTCTCTCTCTCTCTCTCTCTCTCTCTCATGCCATCTCATCTCATCTCCACCGCGAGATTGTGCGTGTTTATCCTATTTCTGTAGATTATCGTAGATGTGTATTGTGCGGAGGAAAGTTATGAATGTGTTGCGTGAATGTGTACAGGGCAGCAAGTATGGGAGGATGCTTTCTTTTTATGTCAGTAGTGTTATGAGTATGTTGCTCACGTTATTAAATTATTTGAGTCTTGACTCTGTGTGTGTGTGTGTGTGTGTGTGTGTGTGCGTGTGTGTGTGCGTGCGTGTGTGTGTGCGTGTGTGTGTGTGTGTGTGTGTGCCACACACACATACATGTACATACATACATACACACACTACACGGCCACCCCGGAAGCCATAAACAACCACTCAGACCTACCTCCCCGATAGCTGACGACAACAGAGCGTGCCAGAAATGACGCAAAAGCCCTGACGACTCGGCCAGATGGCAAATGGCGCTGCTCTATCGAGGTCATGTTTTATTGGGCACAATGAAAGTGAAAATGGACAAATTACGCCTTCGCTGGAACTGGCGAATAAATGGGTTAAGCAGAGGAGGAGGCATAAATCCCTCCAATACTCAGATTATATCCGTGAAGGAAACAGGTCCTGGACCTCACTTGAAAGCTACGGATGACGAGATATCAAGAAGAGGCGAAAATGAGTTTTTTTGTTCAGTCGGGGCCGGCAGAAAGAATGCTCCCCCCCCCCTTCCCCCCCTACACTCTCCCCCCCCCCCCCTCTCTTTTTCAAAGAGCCCATGACTTTTTTATCCGGCCGTTCCGAGACAGATGCAGTCGCTGTTTATGGGGGGTTTGAAACCCGGGTTTGCTGGATGATGGATGCTGCAGATTTGGAGATTAAAAGAGAGAAGTGTTAACTCGGCGATAAAATAAACGTCGGAGCATAACTGCCGTACGGTTTGATGGCCTGCAGGGTTGTAACGAATGCATACACCCGGCTAAAAACGGATTAATTTGGATCTCCGTAGATGACGGATTTGCCAAGTGATTTTTTTTTTTTTTTAATCGTTAGACTTTCAATCTGAGGGCTGAGGGTTCGATTCCGGAATCGGTGCCTGGTGGGTTAAGGGTAGAGAGGGGATTTTGTGTGGGGTTTTGGTGTTTTTTGTTCTTGTTATTCGTTTGTTTGTTTCTTCCGATCTCTCAAATCAATACACGTGTACCGCATTCTGATACCTTGATCCGTTTCGTGTGTATACACACGCGAAGTTCAAACTTTAATCCGCACGTTAAAGTATAGCATGTCGGTGTTCGGTTAGCATGCACAGCCCCGAAAATGGAGTACGGCTGCCTGCATGATGGGATGAGCACAGTCATATATGTAAGAGCCTACTAGTTGATATGAGTGAATGTGGGAGCTGCATCCCATGAATATAGCAGAAGTCCATCTTAATGGACTTCTGCGTAGAAGGATTAGCTAATGAAAACCGATTTGGTCGGGATGTGGATGTGTGTGTGGTGTGGTGTGTGTGTGTGTGTGTGTGTGTGTGTGTGCGTGTGTTGGGGCGTGGGGGGGGGGGGGGTAGAGAGAGATGGGTTGTAAAGTAGATCATACGTAATTCTTCCACATTTTTCCGCTTTGAATAGATAGGTGTATGTATCAGAATCACAAAAAAGATTGGACTTTTCTTCCTGTGAAAATGTTATAAAAAGATTGGACTTTTCTTCCTGTGAAAATGTTATATATATATATATATATATATATATATATATATATATATATATATATATATATATATGTAAAGAAGTATGGATGAGACGGTGACGTTTCCATTTCATGAAAAGAAAAAGGTAAGGGACTTTTTTTTTTTTTTTTTTTTTTTTTTCAAATTAAGAAGAGACTTGTCAAAACTCTTGCTGATCTTGATGATCGACTGGTGTGGCAACAAATACGGCTCGGTTTAAATGGATCTTTATTCCGAGAAAACATGCGTGTACACAGAAACAGCAGAGCAGCAACAGCTTTTATCGTGAGGAAGCATGTGGTCATTTATTTTTTGTTTCACTTTTGTTGGGCGGAGTCCGTGAGGGTGTGGGTTCGAATCCCGCTCTCGCCCTTTCTCCTAAGTTTGACTGGAAAATCAAACTGAGCGTCTAGTCTTTCGGATGAGACGATAAACCGAGGTCCCGTGTGCAGCACGCACTTGGCGCACTGAAAAAGAACCCATGGCAACGAGAGTGTTGTCCTCTGGCGAAATTACGTAAAATGAAATCCACTTTCATAGGTACACAAATATGCAAGCATGCACTCAAGGCCTGACTAAGCGCGTTGGGTTATGCTGCTGGTCAGGCATCTGCTCAACAGATGTGGTGTAGCGTGTATGGATTTGTCCGAACGCAGTGACGCCTCCTTGAGAAAGTGAAACTGAAACTGAAACTGGGCGGCTGGTGAACATTACACAAATACGGTTAATACTGAAATTAATATTTTCCAGTTACATACACATGTCACTTACTGACGTCGATATTTCTTCTGTTGAGCAGCCGTGACTAAGATCATGCTCAAAGGCATGATAGTAATGTAAACAATTTCGTTGTCAAGTCACTGTTCACAACATATAAGAGAGATAAAAAAAAAAATTTTTTTTTAAAGTTAAGAAGTAATGAGAACAAGGAAAGAGGTAAAAAAATAGAGACGGAGGGGGAATCACATTGTCGACGATAGATTACAATTAAATGGAACAATTGGTTAAAAAAAAAACAACAACAAAAAACAAAAAAACTGGAAATTAACTACGGTTTCCTCGGACTTCTGACTGTCCCGTAACAGCCCTGGTAGGTTGCGAGATGAAGATGGCAGGTTTGTCATTCGTCTTGATGCAGAGGTTGCTGGTCCTTAAGGTAAACGGCAGCAGTAGTGGTCTCCCCTTTCGCACGCGCCTTCCCAGCGTTTATTCGTCCCGAACAGCCGGCGTTGGGAGGGAGTTTGTTTTTATTCGCCTGGCTACCTACAAACTGCATGTATGTTTTTATGCCGGAGTTGTTTTAAATTCCACTGAGGTTTATTTGCAGATCCGTGTTGGGAATGTCTGTTTGTCTGTCTCTGTCTGTCTCTCACTCTGTCCCTCTCTCCTTCCCCCTTCTCCATCTCACTCTCTTCCCCCCCCTCTCTCTCTCTCTTCCTGTCCCCACTCTCCCTCCTTCTCTCTCTCCCCTCTCCCTGTCTGCCCCCCCCCCCCCTCTCTCTCTCTCTCCCTCTTCTCCCTCTCTCTCCTCTCTCCTTCCCCCTTCTCCATCTCCCTCTCTTCCCCCCCCTCTCTCTCTCTCTTCCTGTCCCCACTCTCCCTCCTTCTCTCTCTCCCCTCTCCCTGTCTGCCCCCTCTCTCTCTCTCTCTCTCTCTTCTCCCTCTCTTCCCTCTCTCTCTTCCCCCTCTCTCCCCCCTCTCTCTCTCCCCTTCTCTCCCTCTCTCCCTCTTCCCCCTCTCTCTCCCCATTCTCTCTCCTTCCCCGCTCTCTCTCTCCCCCTCTCTCTAATTTCATATTGTTTTGATAGGACAGTTACTGTCTCTTTTCCCTCCACCGACACGTAAAAGACATTGACTTGCCGAGACAAAATTCTATTTGATTCTCAGACGCGGGGCAATGAATACGAGACGTGTTTTTTTTTTTTTTTTTTAGACAATAAACACCGGATCAAAAAGCACCCAGTCACATGGCTTTTCAGTCATAAGCGTTCACGATGTCTGTATAGTATATACAAACGGTTGCCTGACAATGACGTACACAAAGATGTGCACGTGGAATAGCAGACATTTCCTTTCAGACTCACTTTATTTAAAGAGAAAAACACTTGAACGCGAAAGTCTACATAGTCAAAGATTGTTCATTCTTATACCACCCCTTTTTTGTGGCGTGGAGGATCATAGTTAAAAAAAAAAAAATAAATAAACGAAAATGCAAAATCGGTTTTCATGTTCTCAATTTTTGTGCGACTTTCATGGAATCAGTCACAATTACGGCTTGTTGATTTGAAAGCGCAGATGTGGATGTCAGCCACGTATCACAACTTCAGCTTTCATTATCAGGTCGGATGTTGTGACATTGCTACGTGGCTTTATCTGCCTAGCTTTCATTATCAGGTTGGATGTTGTGAGGCTTTATCTTCCTAGCTTTCATTATCAGGTTGGATGTTGTGAGGCTTTATCTTCCTAGCTTTCATTATCAGGCTGGATGTTGTGACATTGCTACGTGGCTTTACCTTCCTAGCTTTCATTACCAGGTTGGATGTTGTGACATTGCTACGTGGCTTTACCTTCCTAGCTTTCATTATCAGGTTGGAGGTTGTGAGGCTTTACCTTCCTAGCTTTCATTATCAGGTTGGATGTTGTGAGGCTTTATCTTCCCAGCTTTCATTACCAGGTTGGATGTTGTGAGGCTTTATCTTCCTAGCTTTCATTATCAGGTTGGATGTTGTGAGGCTTTATCTTCCTAGCTTTCATTACCAGGTTGGATGTTGTGAGGCTTTGTCTTCCTAGCTTTCATTATCAGGTTGGATGTTGTGAGGCTTTATCTTCCCAGCTTTCATTACCAGGTTGGATGTTGTGAGGCTTTATCTTCCTAGCTTTCATTATCAGGTTGGATGTTGTGAGGCTTTATCTTCCTAGCTTTCATTATCAGGTTGGATGTTGTGACATTGCTACGTGGCTTTACCTTCCTGTGTTGTTGCTCTACTATGTTTTGCAGTGAATCCCCAACCGGGTTGATCTTATGTGACTAAGTCATCTCAGGCTGTATATATATATATATATACACGATAATATCCCCTTCCATGCTCATTTCTTCAATAAGGTAGCTTGTGTTTGAGGTGTGCTCGGTATTCTTCCCATTCTTCTGTTTCTTTATTGCAAGAGAGAGCTGGACTTTATACAGGAATCTTTTGTCCTGGTGATTGTGTGCTTGTGTTCGTATGGTGACTTGTTTTTTGCTTGTGTGTGTGTGTGTGTGTGTGTGTGCGCGCGCGCGCGCGCGTGCATAACAGGGAGAGGTGGGGGTATCGGTGGGGAGAGGGGTAGAAAGAACACGCGGGCACATGCTCGTGGGCACACACAGACACACACAGACACAGACACACACACAGACACACACATACACAGACACACACATACACAGACACACATACACACCTCTCACCTCCTCCTTCGCTTCTTCCGTCCCTCCCCCTTCCCCCACACACAACCCCCCCCCACACACACACACACCCGTCCCCCATTCTTTGTTTTCTTAACAGCATTGAAACAAGACCACATGTGAAAATTTCGCAACACACACACACACACACACACACAAATAAAAATAACGCGACAAGACAACAAACCACAAACCAAACCTCACACCAAAACGAACACACCCAGAGGAGCACACACACACACACACACACAGGCCTGATCTGCCCTCCCCCCTCCCCGCCCCCCCCCCACCCCCCCTCCTCCCCTGCCGTGCTTTTTTGCTCACCGCCTCCCTCTGTGCTGCTGGTAACAACAACAATCATCACCGGCTGATGCGCTATTGTAAGCAAAGACAACACAAGAACGCTCTTCACCGCTTTTTGCCTATACAAGGACCTCGCTGTCAGACTCCCCACCCCGCCCGTCCATCCAATTCCCCCCCTCCCCCCCCCCCCCCCCCCCAACGACCTCGCCTTCCAACTCCCCATTTGTCAGTGGGCCCGGGTGTGAGATCGCACCATTACCACTAGACAAACAGGAGCGACGGCCCCACCAAGATAAACAAGTTAACCCATTACTGCCCTTACAAAGGCGCCCAGTTAAAAACGACATCATGCAAATTGGGCAAGGGTTAGACAGAACAAACGGACCTTGCCTCTCCCGGGACGTATACAGTTGCTACCCGTTTTTTGTATTTTGGTTTTTTTGCTTCTTCTTCTTCTTCTCCCTCGCTCGCTTTTTTTTTTTTCTTCGTTTTTTTTTGTGTTGTTTTTTTTTTTCCCCTCGCGTGGACGAACGAATGGGTCCCTCTGGGCGTATGCAAATGGGTCAGCGTCTGCGCGCCTTGAATCATAATCATAACTTCTGGGGTGTTCGATGGTCGCGGGACCGGGGACCGAGACAAAAAAAAAAAATAATAATAATAATAAAATAAAACGAATGGTTTCCTGACTTGTTGGTTCCTGGCATCGATAGACGGACTGACTGAACCCATTTGGCTGCTTCTACTGCTTTCTCTTCCTTTTTTTTTTTTTTTTTTTTTTTTTTTTAGCTTGTAGGACCATCATCCTTCTGAAGTTCTTTCACGTCAAATATGATCATCGATAACAATATATCTTTATTGTTACTGTCCAGCTTTAAAAAACTGAAGAAAAAAAAGAACCATTCGTCCTTTTGGTCATCTCCGCTGCAAATATTAAAGCATTTAGCTGATTTAAAACTTAACGTTTGTAGCAAAACATCACCACTATCCACAATATCTGCTGTACGCGTATACATAACTTCTTCTTCAGAGTTACCAGGTCATACACACAGACGGTCAGTCCGGAAGTAAATGACGAAGACCGCAGTCCGCTGGAGCTCTGTCGCCGTTCCCCACATCTTGTCCTGGAGCTCTGCGGGACTGGGGCACATCTGGCACCCAGCTCTTCGTGTATCTATGCAAAGCAAAAAGGAATTCATTATAACGGATTTTTAGTTTTTTCCCCATTTATAAAATCTCTCTCTCTCTCTCTCTCTCTCTCTCTCTCTCTCTCTCTCTCTCTCTCTCTCTCTGTCTCTCTCTGTCTCTGTCTCTGTCCAAAGCACAAACTTTTCTCTCTACCTGTGTCTGTCTGTTTATTTGTCTGTAGGTAACAAAAATAATTTTAATCTGATTATTGACTCACTTGTGTAAACAAAGTGAGTCTATGTTTTAACCCAGTGTTCGGTTGTCTGTGTGTGTGTGTGTGTGTGTGTGTGTGTGTGTGTCTGTGTGTCCGTGGTAAACTTTAACATTGACATTTTCTCTGCAAATACTTTGTCAGTTGACACCAAATTTGGCATAAAAATAGGAAAAATTCAGTTCTTTCCAGTCATCTTGTCTAAAACAATATTGCACCTCTGTGATGGGCACAAAAAAAGAAAAAAAGAAGCCTAATTATATGCAAACTGCATTTACTGTTATATTTATATTTTTTGTATTCTCTAAACTTGGCACTTTAACCTCTTATTTGACACAACAACAAGAGGAGTCATTATTATCATTTTTTGTTCAAACAGGAACTTCTTTTGCTAAGCATGGAAGTTTTATTTATTTTGCAAACGTTTTGGTGCAGATAGTAAAGAAGGGAAATTACTCTGTAATTAATGCTAGGGGACTTAATTTATCACAAGTGAGTCTTGAAGGCCTTGCCTCTCTTGTTCAGTATCTGTTTAACTTGCACGATTTTTTAAAGAGTGGTTTTTGACAACTGATCAAGTTTCAGCTGCTGTAAGTATTTCAAACCAACCAACCATGGAAAAGAAGTGGTGAGGGGAGGACTACTACAAGGCAAGACAAGACACGACAACGTCCATTCCTATTAACGAGGGATTTAAATAGATAAGCAGCAAGGGTAGTACACGCTTTTGTTATGAACCCAGAACTCGCGAGTAGTTTCACAGTTCCGAGGAGGTGCCAGAGCGCGCAGACTGATCCATATACGCTGCGCCACATCTGCTGTTTGGAAAAAGAAAAAGGGGGTGGAGAAGAGCCGATGTCTGACAAAAAAAGACTCCCCCCCAAAAAAAAAATAAATAAATAAATTTAAAAAAATAAATAAATAAATAAAAATATAAAAACAACAAAATAAAAACGACAACAAAAAAACACACAAAGAAAACCCAACAACAACCAAAACGCAATACGAAAAAAAAAAAAAAAAAAAACCCCGCTGAACAAACGCGAGCAAGTGGTTGTAAATGCTGGGGACACGTGAAACTCGTGCAAGGAGTGAAAAGAGTGCGAAGTGTGAGACACGAGAGGACTCAGTGTGAGCAATGGTCGGGTGTCCGGATGTATTCGCGAAACAGCAAACCCCGAGTCATTGGACACAAACGGTCTCACTTTCCACTGGGCTGGTGGTGATGGTTTGTGTTTTTCTTGGATTTGGTTTCCAGAGGGGGTGAGTTAGTTATTTATTTGATTATCTTTGTTGTTGCTCGTTGTAGTAGACCGGCCCGACGACCACACAGGGCCAAATTATAATGGCTGCAGAAGTGAATCGTGTGTGTGTGTTAGTCATTAATCACAGGAACACACACACACACACACACACACACACACACACACACACACACAGAGAGAGAGAGAGAGAGAGAGAGAGAGAGAAGGAGGGGTGTTTGGAAAAAGAAAGAAAAACTACACAAGTAACAGTACGAAGGGAGAGACTTTAAGACAAAGATTATTTCGTTTGAAATCTTGGAACGGTTGACGTTTGGTTGGAATGTAATGGTGGCGTTCAGTGTCGAGATTTATTTCCTGAAGAAAAAAAAAGTTGCAAAAGGTGGTGGTGGTCTTTTGTTGTTGTTTTTTTCCTTTCTGTACAGATGTTATTGGTGACATTTTCATGGTTTGTGGGACCAAAAAACGAAAAAACTAATATGGTGGCACGTTAGTTTAGCGACTGAATTCGCATCAAAATAGAGTAAGAAAATGTACAAAATGAGTGGAAATCCACTGAAAATGGGTTACAACATAATATACTAATGGTGATGTCTCATACATGCAACAGAACTGCCGGTGAAATAGGTTCCTGACTTTAGGATGCTAAGTGGAGTGATGGCCAAGAGGTAACGCGTCCGCATAGCAAACGAGAGAATCTGAGCGCGCTGGTTCGAATCACGGCTCAGCCGCCGATATTTTCTCACCCCCCCCCCCCCCCCCACCCTCCACTAGACCTTGAGTGGTGGTCTGAACATTAGTCATTCGGATGAGACGATAAACCACGGCAACAAAAGGGTTGCTCCTGGCAAAATTCTGTAGAAAAATCCACTTGGATAGGAAAATCAAATAAAACTGCACGCAGGAAAAAATACAAAAAAAATGGGTGGCGCTGTAGTGTAGCAACGCGCTCTCCCTGGGGAGAGCAGTCCGAATTTCACACAGAAAAATCTTGTGATGAAAAGAAATACAAATACAAAAATAATAGGACGTCATCGATGTTTATAAGCCCCCAGTGGCGGCTTCAGTCAACAGGTGTTGGTTAGAGTTCACTGTATGGGGCATTTCGCGTCGTTCTAATGCCTGACTCCTGATTAGAATGGGTAAATGACGTGTCTGCAATTCCCCGTTTCACAACAGCGCATTTATGTCCTTTCTTACGTACCTGCACTATAAAACGCGCGAAATACTATCAATAGGTCCCTGGTTTGGGGATTCTAAATTAAGATTAAAACAATTACCGGATGCACTGATTTCATTTTTGATGAATTGTAAACGGAAGACGCTTGACTGCTGTCACAGTAGCTTCTGTCTCCACCTGATAGCAGTCGTGCTGAAACAAAACCCCGGTTCAAATCTGCCCTTGGATTACGAATCGGCTTTCGTGGATATCCAGGTTACGGTGTGTGGTGTGTGTGTGTCTGTATGCATGTGTTCACGCGCGCAAGTGGCTCTGATTTCTACATGCATGTGTACATGTATATAACTTGAAGGGAGGCAGGATCAAAGACTGAACGAAATCATTGTGAAAGAACTTAGAAAACGCTGACCCTTTCGCGGCCCTCACTTACACCACTTTTTTTTTCTTTCATCGCCCGTTCTCTGTGTGTCTGCCTGTCTTTCTGTGTCTCCCTCTCCCCCCCCCCCCCCCTCTGTTTCTCTCCCCCTCCCTCCCCCTGTTTCTCTCTCTACCCCCACTCTCTCTCTTCTCATAGAGCAATGATGGGTATAAATGGTTCTATTCATTTAAATCAATTTTTCAAACAGTGAAATATGTCAAGATCGTAAAAAACAAGTTGCATAGAATCTGCTTTGCGAGGCTCAGATTGAGAGCTCTTCGACTGAATGCCAACAGAAGATGGTTCGATTCAGACGTGGCAACATCCCCTTGCCCAATGTGTGGCGAAAACCATTTCATATTTAACTGCAAAAGATACAAAGAACTGCGAAAAAAAACTGTACCCTTTTCAATACAGCTCTAGCGCAGAGAAAAGATTTGTTCGGCATACTGATGACGGAAAATGAAGATATGATACTCTCACTAGCAAATATGTATCCGAGGAAGTTTAAATGATAGTCAGTCGTGTCCGACTATGACCATCAGAATAGCAGAAGAGGCAACTGCTGTTCCGACTATTTGGGCTAGAATTTGATTATAGTGGAGAGTGTCTTGCCCAAGTACATCCCCACTCTCTCGGCCAAGAGGGTTTTAGGACAGTCGGCGTTGGGATGGTTCCCAAAGGCCAACTAGCCCACAAGGCTGCAGTACTAAGAGCCAGTGCAATTTTGCCTCCTAGTTTGAGAGTCATAGTCCTTCACAAAAGACTAAGCTGTAAATGGTTTCCCATTGACTGGAGAAACCATTGATAATACAGCTTTCACTTTGCTGTTGGCCCAAATGTAAACTTATGTCTGTTTTTCCATTCTGTTCCATTTTATTCGTTTTGCACCATTTTTGTTTTGAATTGTACCTACTATGTCACTAAAGTTTAAAGTTTAACAGATAATGACATTAAACATTTCAGTGTTAAGTGCTCTCTCTCTCTCTCTCTCTCTCTCTCTCTCTCTCTCTCTCTCTCTCTCCCCCCCCAAAAAAAAAAAAGCTTAGACTCAGTGACGTCAAGACAGAAGCCATACGTATAGGCAATATGTATTTCCAGACAGTTTGAAATAACACACTGTCCTTCTCTTACATCTTCACTGGTTACCCAGCCAGAACAGAATTCAGTATAGAAATATTAGCTTATCTTCACTTCGAAGGATCTCCATTGTCATTTTCATCTCACCTTTACATTTACACTCCTTCCCGTTCTCACGGATCTTCTGGGCAAAAGCTGCTTCGAGTCTCCAAGTCTGTTCAAAAACATCTGGTCAAAGGGCCCTTCAGTACCATACTCTTTTGTCTGGAATTCCTTTCCTCTCGATCTTCATCACTCACCAACTCTGTCCTCTTTCAAAACAAAATAAAACTACCTGTTCAACAAGACGAATGGATGTGACGAAGCATAACCGTCTGGCTGCCTGTGTCTGTCTGCCTGTCTGCCTGTCTGTCTGCCTGTCTCCCACGGAACCAAAGCAACGAAGGAAGCTTCACAGCATTTGATTCTCAATCCTCTTTGGTCTTGGATTAGTGCAGTTCTCCTCTGTCGTCCCCTCCACTTTCTACCATCTCTGACAGCCGTTTCTAACGTCATGCTTCACGCTGTGAAACTCTTTAATCAAGCTGTGTCAGCCTGTTTGTGTGTAGAGTGCCCTTGTTTGTCTGCGTTTTCTCCTGGGGGTTCCAGTCAAGTGCTTTCTTGGTGCCAACAACCCGAAGTGTCTTTCAGAAGGTAAAGCAAAGTTTCCTGATTGATGAATTTACAAGTTCAGAACTTCCGACATTTGAGGAAGAAAACCTTCTTCCATATGTATCGAGAATTAGAGAGCCTTTATCGACGACGAGCAGTGTTGGACTGTGTCCGATCGAAGCGGATAGTGTGTCCGGCCCATTCCCATCTTTTATTCCTGACCTGGGATTAGCACTGTTCGTTAGGAAAACGTCCACAGGGTCTTGTCAAGCATTTCTTCAGCTGAAGGATCTGTCTGAGGCACTTGACGCTAGTGTGATCCTATCTGGAGCAATGTTGGGTCACTGTCTTTTGTCAGCTACAATTTCTTTTCTGAGGGCAACAGAGCCAGTCAGAAATTTCCCGAGCCCTGCTACACATTGCTGTTGTCACACTCAGCAATGCCTGATCGGTGAAGAAATGTAATCGAGCATCGTTCCCCGCTCTGACAGACATATGGACGTACTGACCAGAACGGGAAACCCCTGTTGTAGAGAGGTCGTGTAACATGTACATCTAGTAACGTGTTGCTAGGTGTGTTAGGATTGCCTTACCCACCTTTGTGGCTGTCTTTTTCCTGCTAGATATGCGTGATGGGATACGTAAGAAAAAAATGCAAATATTTTCAGTGTATCTCTTCGCCTTGTGTTTTTTCCCCCGTTTTTTTTATTTTTATTTTTTTAATGTCATCATTGGCGGAGCAATACTAGAAAGTTTATTCTACTCTGAGTTGCGGAGAGCTTGTTTCAATGTTCCGTCGTACAGACTGGTGATAACAGATACCTAGTTGGAACTGAACAAATAAAAACGTAAGAGAGGAGGAGTTAAATGGTGAGTTTGGGGAAACCGGATTGTGGAATGGAAGACGGATGTTTGAAATGAATATTTATATTTGTATTTCTTTTTATCACAACAGATTTCTCTGTGTGAAATTCGGGCCGCTCTCCCCAGGGAGACCGCGTCGCTATACTACAGCGCCACCCATTTTTTTGTATTTTTTCCTGCATGTTTTATTTGTTTTTCCTAGCGAAGTGGATTTTTCTACTGAATTTTGCCAGGAACAACCTTTTTGTTGCCGTGGGTTCTTTTACGTGCGCTAAGTGCATGCTGCACACGGGACCTCGGTTTATCGTCTCATCCGAATGACTAGCGTCCAGACCACCACTCAAGGTCTAGTGGAGGGGGAGAAAATATCGGCGGCTGAGCCGTGATTCGAACCAGCGCGCTCAGATTCTCTCGCTTCCTAGGCGGACCTCTAGGCCATCACTCCACATAAACGAATAGAAGTACAATCAAAGACTACTGCTTTGAGTCCAAGAACTGAGAACATCATTCACGTGTAAGTGGTCACGCTCAGTGGGGGTATGCTTTGCTGGCTTTCCCGGGGTGTTTGACCAATCTACAGGAGATGAGGTATTTGACAGGAGATGAGATGTTTGACGAATCTATAGATGAGGTGTTTGACCAATCTACAGGAGATGAGGTATTTGACAGGAGATGAGGTATTTGACAGGAGATGAGGTGTTTGACGAATCTACAGGAGATGAGGTGTTTGACGAATCTACAGGAGATGAGGTAATTGACGAATCTACAGGAGATGAGGTATTTGACAGGAGATGAGGTATTTGACGAATCTACAGGAGATGAGGTATTTGACAGGAGATGAGGTGTTTGACGAATCTACAGGAGATGAGGTATTTGACGAATCTACAGGAGATGAGGTATTTGACAGGAGATGAGGTGTTTGACGAATCTACAGGAGATGAGGTATTTGACAGGAGATGAGGTATTTGACGAATCTACAGGAGATGAGGTATTTGACAGGAGATGAGGTATTTGACGAATATACTGGAGATGAGGTATTTGACGAATCTACAGGAGATGAGGTATTTGACAGATGAGGTAATTGACGAATATACAGGAGATGAGGTAATTGACGAATCTACAGGAGATGAGGTATTTGACGAATCTACAGGAGATGAGGTATTTGACGAATCTACAGGAGATGAGGTATTTGACATGAGGTAATTGACGAATCTACAGGAGATGAGGTATTTGACAGGAGATGAGGCATTTGACAGGAGATGAGGTATTTGACGAATCTACAGGAGATGAGGTACTGTAGTTGAACATGCAGTCATTATCTGGCATAACGAATGGCGGTCTTCCTCCAAGAGAATTGAACGGCTCCCATTAGCTGTAATAGAGGGTTCAACACTGCCCAACGTATCCGCCCCCCACCTCCATTTTATTTTTAAGGCCTCTGTAAGGTCATTCTCCAATGCCGGGAGGCTTGTGCGCCTGCTCTTTGGTTTCCTCCATTGTCATGGTTAGCGCGTGTGTGTGTGCGTGTGTGTGTGCGTGTGCGCGCGCAACATGTTTGGGTGTGTGTTTTTTTAACTGTGAAGAGTACACGAGAGAACGACAATAAGTTTGAAGTCTGTTAAAGTACTGAGAGGAAGCCGTAAAAAGTGCAGTTTGTCTTGAAAAGAAGTGTCTTATTTCACCACGATTTCGGACTGCTTGATATTTTACTTGACTGGAGTTCCTTTCAACATAATTATAATCATTATCGCACAAGCTTAAGCTTTTGAGTTTGGTTTATTAATTAAAGCTGATCTGCCACCTCCCAGTGGCCGTAACTTGCTGCCACTGTGCACACACTGATCTCGACCTCCAGATCCCTCCCTACCACCCACCCACCCCCACACACACTCCTCCCGCCTCGCAGCCCTGGGGTACACTTTCTTCAACCTCCGTAAACTTTCCATTCTCGCTCGATTATACAGCATCGTTCGTGTCCAAACTAGATCACAGATGCCATCCTCGATTAACTTTTTTTTTTTTCTTTTTTGTTGTTGTTTGCTCCATAAACGGTTGCTCAGATCCGCCTGGCTGCCGGGTACAATAAAACTGGCACTGCCACATAACTCATCGTGCTGCAGAGACGGGGGAAACAATTGTAGAAAATCTATTGGATTAAAACGGGAGGGCCGGAGCCGCTGATAAGTAATTGAACGTCACAGACCGGAGCCCCTAAACCACACTCTGTGCCCCTCCGGGCGGCACCACCACCCCGCGCCGCCAACTCCCGTGAGATGCCGTGTGCATCATTGCGCCGCGGGTCGCCGTTCATAAAGCCGACATCATAGCGCTCGGCCCATCTCGCTCCGTGACGTGACGGGGACAGCGAAGATGGCAGTCCCCGAGCGGCGACAAGGGTGCAGACAGGGATCTTGATTGCACCCGGCGTGACGGCCAGTCGTGTGGCCACCAAGGCCTTGCTTGTCCGCCCAATTACTGGCCCCTGAGTCCGTGAGGGGAGGGCACCCGTCCCTGGCTCCATCATCGTCCAGATGCCGGTGTTGATAGCGAACGTAACGTACAGCCCCGAAAGTCCCAAAACAGCGACTGCGTTAGAAGCGAAAGGCACTGAAGATTGATTGGTTTTTATTAAGTACGGGACAGCGGGCGTGATATATATGTATAGGATTGTACTCCCAGATAGCGGGAATGGCCATAGGGACGGCTGTCCTGAGAGGGACATCACTTTTCACCGGCTCTGTACAACTGATATTCACTGGCCTTTAAAGAATTCGTTCGATAAAAGCCAGAAATAAATGGGCTGACTAAAATGAATCATCGTATTCTGAAATTGCATCCTACTGTTGCTATATGGATGGAGATTATGATTATTACATAGAGGTGGAGGGAAAGAGGAGACAAAACAATGGATCAGGCCTGTTGTTCAGGCCGTGGAGCTGAAAGCGTGGCAGGGATGGCCGAACTGTCCAGAACTGGAGAGGCAATCTGTGCAGACCTCGACGACGACCGACAACACTGGAACAATGAATGAAGCCTTTCGGTGCGACACAGATTTGACCCGGATGGAGTACGTGCGTGACCTCCGCTGGACAGAAGAGAGGGGAAGGCGACTCGGACATTATCAGTCGGGCTTGTCACTCACGACTACCCAGGCTTTACCGCCAAGGATAGCCCTTAGCAAGAAAGACATCATGATGTTGAGGAGGAGGAGGAGAAGGATCACATAGCCACTCGGATCAGACGATGAACAAAGGTCCCGTATGCAGCATGCGCTTAACGCATGTTAAAGAATCCACGGCAACAAAAGGGTTGACCCTGGCAAAATTCCAAAGAAAAATCCAATTTGTAAAACAATTCCACTTGCACACAGAAAAAAACGGGTGGCGCTGCACAATGGCGACGCGCATTAGCCCGAGAGATCAGTCTGAATTTCACACAGAAATTTGTTGACAAAAACCAGAAAAGTGCAATACAGTACAATATAGTGCAGTTACAGTACAGTACAGTACTGTGCAGTGTGTATTGCAACGTATTACAAATAGCCTGCTTTATTGTGCCAATATTTTTTAAATATAGAAAACATACCCGTCACATTTACTGGAGATAATAATAATAATGTACATTTATATAGCGCCCTTTCTCTCGAAGAGCTCAGGGCGCTTTACACGAAAAAATATTACAAGTTATTCACAACATTCATGACCACTTTCTCAGCCCTCCGGGCCCCTCCCCCCCCCCCCCCACACACACACACACTCTCTCTCTCTCTCTCTCTCTCTCTTTCCCACTCTTTATGCATCCAAAGTGGTGTTGGAGAACAAGGAAGCTGAGAGTGCTTGTAGATAGGTTTTAAAACAATGAGTTTTAGTGATTAGCGGAAAGCAGAAATAGAATCAGATGTACGGATATGATGAGGAAGGTTGTTCCAGTTGTCAGGAGCAGCAAAGCACGTTCACCATAGGTTCTTGTATTGACACGAGGAAGTTTCAAAAAGTAACAGTCAGGAAGAGCGGAGATTTCTTGCGGGAGTATAAACACTGATAAGAACAATATACGTCAGATATACTGAACAGATTTATAAATGTTCTGTGATTTTTCATAGCTGTAAATAAAACTGCCAGTTTTTGCTCACTGTAATCAAATTAACGTGGACAACTTCAAACCAGTGCAATGTTGCTTGATGTTAATTCATATCAGCCAACACATCGCTGGACACACACAGGGTGCTTAGATGCAGACCAATAAACTACTCGGTCTGTTTTAGTATGTCCACAGAACGACAGAAGACGACATAGCCAGAATCAAATTGGGAATATATATATATAGATCGCCTTGTCCACAATTTCAAAATCTCTAAATGTATGCCCCGCGAAGACGAGAGACAGAGGCAGACAGGCAGGTTGGCGGGTAGGTAGGCAGACACATGCGCGCGCACGCGCGCGCACACACACACACGCACAAACACATACGTACACACACACACACACACACACACACACACACACACACACACACACACACACACACACACACACTGAACACAGAGAGTTGTATCGTGATCTGTTTGGGATAACAAAGCAAAACAGCCCCGTCTGTACTTTAGATCGGCATTGTAAATGTCTTGAACTGGCAAGATACTCTCTGAACAACAAACTGACACAACGGGGGACATTGAAGCACTTCCCTCCCGCCAGAACAGTGGGTCAGTCAGTTTCTTGTCATGTATCCCCTGTATCCGTGCCCCCCGCCCCCATACGCCTCCCCCACGCCCCCCTCCGCCTTCCCCCACCCTCCCTCCAAACACACACACTGATCCACACCGAGCAGCCTTTGCCGATGGGGTTCTGAGAGTCAGGAGTGAGTGACAAGCATGTCTGATAGCGTCCCAAGTTGTTTCCCCTTGCCCTTGTCCGGCAGAGGGCACACGTGTAATCTGTCCGGGTCACAAGGGTCGATCGATGTCTTCAGCTCATGGATCCGCGACAAGGCCTCCTTAAGGGGGTTGGGAATAGGGGTGCAGCCCTATAGCGCGAAGTGTCCGAAAGCGCGAACGTTGGGTAGTTCGAAAGCGGGACATTGGACACTTAATAATAATAATAATAATGGATACTTATATAGCACACTATCCAGAAATCTGCTCTAGGTGCTTTACAAAAACGCTTTTGATAACATAAAACATTATATCTATGTTACATACACACACCAAAATGTGACCACACACACACACACACGCACGCACGTACGCACGCGCGCACACACACACGCACGCACACACACACACACACTGCATACATACATTTTAACATACATGTGTATCTAACAGCTACCCTAAGACATACGCACACATAGGCAGGCACAAACTTACATAAACACACGCACACACAATACACATTCATATACATGCATGTAGTTGTGGACCTACCACAATTGAACTATTGCTGAGGGAATAGGTGAGTTTTGAGACGAGATTTAAAAGATGCGAGGGAATCAGAATGACGGAGGTTCTCAGGGAGCTTGTTCCACGTCTTTGGCGATTGAAAAGAAAACGATCTGTGTCCATAGGTCTTACTTCTGACGTGAGGTATCCTGAGAAGTCGAGTATCAGAGGAAGAACGGAGCTGGCGAGACGGGGTATAGATATGGATGAGTTCAGAAAGATACTTTGGGCCAGATCCGTTGACTGCAGAAAAGGTCAGAGTGGATAGCTTATAGTCTATTCGATCAGAAACAGGCAACCAGTGGAGAGACTGAAGAAGAGGAGAAACATGGTCAAATTTAGAAGCTCTGCAAATGAGTCTGGCAGCGTTATTCTGAATTCGTTGGAGTCTAACAGGTATTTGGGAAGGCCGGCCAAAAGAGAGTTGCAGTAATCCAATCTTGAGAGAACCAGAGAGCATACAAGTGTCTTGGTTGCATCGGTTGAGAGATAGTGGCGGATAGAGCTGATTCTACGCAGTTCCAAATAGGCAACTTTACAGATATTCGAAATGTGCTGTTGGAAGGAAAGAGACTGGTCCAGGATTACACCAAGACTGCGAACAGAGGGAGAAAGTGAAACAGGTGTGCTATTGATCAGAACAGTCAGGAAAGGAAGGATGTTGACGAAACTTCTTTGGACAGGTTATCATCAATTCAGTCTTATCATTAATTGCAGCTTGTTGAGAGTCATCCAGTCCTTTAGGCCAGCAATGCACTCCTGTGTTTGAGTCACCAGTGCATCAAATTCAGCTATGGAAGCCGACTGATAAAGTTGTGTGTCATCAGCAAAGCTCTCATGCGACATCGCATACGTCGACGACGTAATCATTATCCAAAAGCGAACCGATCAAGTAATCGTAAGTGAATATTCCGTTCATCCGAGTTCTTCTTACAAGCGATTCTTGTGCGGCGGTTGACAAGAGACGGAGGGATGGAGGGAGAGAGAGATACGGATACGGATGATTTATTCATTGGGCCATAGCTCCTGTGAAGGGGCAAACAAACATCTGTTGCGTCACAATTTGTTTGAACAAACACGAAAACACAAAAATCACATGAAACGTATTACGAGGATGAAAATTCTCTAAATTAAAATGTTTTATGTCGGAAGAAAGGACAAATTCCACGTATCATTTTGCTGTTTGGACATCATTAAGCACAATTTAAATGTACCAGGTTGTCGGTAATATTTAGCTGGAATATAATCTTTCTCTTATCCCTTTGAGAGCTGAACAGCTCGAAACAAATGAGACGGAGAGAGAGATTTTGAACTTTTTTTTTTTTTTTTTTTTTTTTCCAAAACATGAAAAGTCATGTTGCTAATTTGTCATCTCAATGCCTTATAGCCGTGCGAGCGAGCGCGCGCGCGCGTGTGTGTCACTTTGGCATGTACGCTAATTATTAAGGTAGAAAATCTGGTAACACAGCAATGCAATGCACAATTATTTTAGTTTATTGGCCTGGACATATGGATATCCGCGGTATACAGTAAAAAAAAAATAATAATAAATAAAATAAAAATAAAGTTTTCAAAATCATTGTCATTGCCCCCACAAGGATCAGTCATTTGCAATTTAGGGACAAAAGCATTCGGCGCTTTTGAGCTATCTTAGAGTGCGCTTTTGAGCGACTTCCTTCTTGTACACAAGAGACTGTTTGGGGGGGGGGGGGGGGGAATGAAACGCTCGCGCTTTAGGGCTGTCGCCATCTGCATCAGAGAGGCCGTTCCTACTGACGGACAAGTCATCATCGTTAGCAGTGCACGACTTGTGCTGGACTTGCTTCATTGGTTTTAATTCAATATCGTTTCGGAGACTCTAAGGCGGTACATGTCTTGATGAATGACTACGGCTCAAAATGACAGCATCCAGAGGAGTGTCACGTGATGCTGTGTGTTTTGAAGAGGTGGCGCCGTGGCGGAGTGGTGTTGGGCTTTGATCAAGGGTTCACCAGACACCAGTGTTCGATCCCCCCCGTTTCGGTATAACTTTGTGTTCCTCGGAAAGGCAGTTTACTCCGATTTTTGTTTTTCCACACTCCACCCAGGCATTTATGGGTAACTCATTTCGGTTTGGGAAGGTTTCAACGGCGGATGGAGAGGACTGGGCCCCGCCTTCCTATGCCTAGCCCTAGACACAGTGGATGTAAATTCATTGCCCCGATGGCTGTATAAGGCTGTAGTACATTTAACCTTTAACCTATTTTTGAAGAAAGCATTTTTGTGTGTTTTTTTGTGGAATACTCTGACAGTATTAGTGTTCTTCGATTTTGTCTCTTCTTCAATATCAAATGTGTTCGTGCCGCGTCTGTATTTTTGACCAAACAAATGACTCAACGAAATATCATTTTTAGTCCCACTCCCACTCACAAAGCGAAGAGACAGACACAGACTGATAGAAAAAAAAAGAGAAACAGATCAATGAAAATTATATTAGGAAGTAACTGATCTTTTTTTTTTTCTTCTTTTTTTCTTTTTTATTGTTTATCTAATAACATAATGGTTGACAGATGCTCGGACAGGAAACCGGGCAAAGTTTGCAAATCTCAAAGTTTGGACGTAGTTATTTTCTTAGACTCAACACCAGCAAAAGTTTCCAAGCCACTAACGAGTCACTCCCCTCCATATCATGGGAGTGGTAAAGGACGGAAAAGATCCACACAAAAAAAACCGATAAAAGGAAACGGAGGGGGTGGAGGAGGGGTGTTAACAAGACGAAAGGGCTAGAGAAGGTAAAGAAAAGCCGAGAGGCGATGATGATGACGAAACAAGAGTAAGAGGGAGGAAATGCAGTATGAAAGAAATGTGTTTAAAATCAAATAGAATAAAAGACGAAAGAAAAGCATCACGAGAAAGGAAGGAAGGAAAAGAAAAAGAAACAAAGAAATCAACTCGAGGAAAGCAAAAGCAGCAAAGAACCCTGGCTTCTGAACGTTGGTGCAAAGGAATAGGGGGTGCAAGAAGGGGTGGTGGTGGAGGAAAAATACAACAAAGTGGGGAGAGAAAAAATGGAACGACAGAAAAATGTCTGTTTACAAGTGCAGACAGAACTCTATCCGCGCTGTTTTGAATTTTTAAAAATGACAGGAAAGTTGTAAGGAGGAAATGGTTTTGGAAAAACAAGTAAAAAGGAAGAAAAGAAGAAACAAAAGTACAAAGAAAAAAAAAGGATCGTGACAAGAGAGGGGTGGGGAGGGGAGAGAGAGAGAGTGGGGGGGGGGGGAGGAAACAACAGAGCACACACAAAAAAAGATGAAATAAAATGGAAAAAAAAAACCAGGCTTCCACGCAGGCACCCAGCTAAGACCTGTCCAGAAACCCAACAGCCGTGCACGGACTGGCAGACCCTTTGCAAAGATGATCTCACTCCCATCCCCGTTACCGCACCCCCTACTCTCTACCCCTCCACCACCACCCCCACCCCCCTCCCCTCCCCCCCACCCTCCAGGCCCAAACCCAAGGACCGACACCGGACCTCTCCCCGGGGGACGGGACCTGTCCGAAGGAGGGGCACGGCCGGTGATCCCTATCGTAACTCTATTAGCATCAGGGGGCCCAGGCGGCTGCTTCGTCGTCGTCGTCGTCCTCGTCGTCGTCCAATGCCGTCCATGGCTGCTGCTGCTGTTGTTGCTGCTGCTTTTTCCTCTTTGCTTTTTGTGGGGTTTTTTTTTAAGCGACAAGACATCTTGGTGTTGCAACCTGCCTGTTGTCTTACCCCACCACATTTTTCTAAATATTGTTTACACACACACACACACACACACACACACACACACACACACATATATATGGGTTAATATATATATATATATATATATATATATATATTAACCCCGATGTCAAATCTGGAGCTACCATGGCAGAATGGGTTTGGTATTAGACCAGAGTAGAATAGAATGTTTTATTGTCATAAAACCTTAAGGTTTATAAGACACAATAAAACATGAGTATGTTATGATCAAAAACAACAACAAAAAAACAACAACAATGAACCCATTTCGCCAGTAGTGTACACCAGTGATGAGAGTTCGAGTCCCCGTTTCGGCACGGTGTTGTGTCGTTGAGAAAGGCACCTGACTCAAGATTTTCCTCACCCCACCCAGGTGTAAATGGTTTTCCTGACCGGTTGGGCAAGGAGGAAATTTGCGGAAGGAGAGGACTGTGCCCCGCCTTCCTGTGCCGAGCCGTAGACACAGTGGATACGAATTCATTGCCTCCGATGATCTTACAAGGCTACTGGTCCTTTAACTTGTTCAACCTTTAATAAAAATCTGGCCAGCCCAGATTAATTAACCACGGGGTCAGTGAAGGCTAGCCTGGAAAGCCCTGCGGAAGTAAACTGGTCAGTACTGACCCCTTCCAGCTGGATTTAACCCCCCCACCCCCCTCCTAATGGATGTAGGGTGTCATTCTGGACCAGCTTGAAGTGATGACCCTCGGTGGTAAGTTTGGTCCAGTTGGAACCAATGCAGGCAGTTAGAGCAGAATATATTACCCGACGTTTCCTTTGCTGCTGCTAAGTTGTAACAGACAGGAGGAGAGTAAAAGTTAGCCCAGAACTCCCCCCCCCATTATTATAATTTTTTTTTATCAATAACTTTATTAAACCCGTTAAAATGGGTAATTTCCAAGGAGAGTCGTGTGTGGGGGTACGGGTGGGGTGGGGGTAGGGGTTCCATCTTGACTGAGCCACAAATGACGTACCCCAGGGGTCATTCATGATCATGGGGGCAAAATCCAGCAAGGGGGTATGGTAGTTTCAGGCTGCTACACCGGCTTCTGTGACCTGTCGAGTCCTGCCCCGCTGGTCGGTTGGTCGGTGGAGGGCTGACTGGCTCCATCCATGGCCCGCAGGTCTGAGGGGCAACTGGTCTTGTCCATCTCCCGGAGGCCCGGCCATAGAGATGGAGGCGGCGTTGTGGATTTTAATGGGAGGTGTGCGATTTCCTGTTTTGTCGCCTGCATGGGAGTTTCTCTGGAGTGTTGTGACTGCTTCTAGGGTTGTGGCTGTATTGAGTTGCAGGGTCTCTGTCTCTCTCCCTCTCTCTTGTGTGCGCGTGTGTTTCTCTCTTTTGAGATCATTTTTCAGACGAAAAAAAGTAAAGTTCAAGTAATAACTAAGAAATGGCACAGAAACGGACTGACTCGATTCAGACCCAGAACTGCAGGCCAAAATGCGAACAATGATAAAGAAAATAACGGTTATCTGCTGACACCGGCGTCCGCATGGTCTCCTTGTCCTATGTGTTGGTGCATTAGTTGAAGATGAAATAGAGAGAGAGAGAGAGTGTGTGTGTGTGTGTGTGTGTGAAAGCCTTACGAGGATTTTGGAAAGAAATGTGTAATTTTTCATGAAGAAATTTCAAATAAAATGGACCTAAACAGCATGATTCTGATAATTGAAGAAATGATATCACTAGCCAAATTTATCGCTCTTACGTTGTTGGAAAAAGCAATTAACTTTGGAAGCTTTATAGTTATAGGACATAATTACTGCCACTCTAGTGCCCATTCGATGACATATAAATTGTATGTTTCTCTTCTTTTTCTCATAAAGTTGGATGATCGAGTTGTGTCATATGATCTTATTTGCCTTGTGTAAGGCATTAAGGACTGAATAACTAATGCGTGTATGTGTGTGTGTGTGGTCAAGATTTTATTTCATTATGGTAAATTGAATAAGCAACAATTGTGTTTTTACATTAAGCCATCAATGTGTGTGTGTGCGCGCGCGCGCGCGCGAACTCTGTGTGTGTGTGTGCGCGCGCGCGCCCTCAGTGTGTGTGTGTGTGCTTGTTTCCGAATACAACATTACAGTTGTATGGTGTACAACCAGGCAATCCTTCAACAAAGCACGAGTGTCATTGTCGGTATTCACCAAATTCATAGCTGCGATTTACGTTTTCATTATTATTTTTACTCCATTGCAATGTGTTCATTTCTCTACATACCGCCTTTATTTTTGTCTGTCCATAAATTGTTCCCCTTGCCCAAAAGGATAGTATTATCAACAGCAATAAAACGTGTGTGTGTGAGAGATATAGTCTGCACATCTCTGCCTGTCTTGTTTCTATCCCTCTGTCTCTTGTACCCTCTCTGTAATGTGCTTGTGCATGTGTATTGCTTTAACAAGACAGCGAGAGATCTTGTTTTTAATCCTGTTTTAATGTGATATTACTTGCGCAGAAACACACGTGTTCCCAGAACTTGTAATATTCCATTCAACGGCAATGAAAAACCAAAGCATCGTTTTGTGTTTCAGGCGCAGATTACATTCCACTGCCAAACGTATTAACAGAAACGACAGCCAGACCAACCTCATCCTGAGACAGTGTTATTTCTAAGGCAGCGTCGTCCAAGCGCATGTTCACAAAGGTAAATTAGTTTGTTATACAATTGAAGGAGGTGGAAAGAACGCAGCTAACATGTGAAGGTCGGGGCAGAGCATAGCTAATATATATTTGTGGGAGAGGGGAAGTATATCGCCTGCATAGAAATGGAAGAGGGGGAAATTTAAGCATGAGCCAATCTTGCATATTTGCAGAAGGGAAGACAATAGCCAATGCGCACTTGTGGGAAGTATTTGTATCTGTCGGAGAGGACGAAGGGGCTTATATGTTTGTGGGAATGAGGCAGAGCATTGCTCATAAATGTCTAACAGAGGGGATAGAACCTTCATTTTTTGTGCAAAAGAGGGAAGGGCATAGCATACACATTTTGAGGGAGCGAGGACGCAGGGGAGAGAATAACTTACATATTTTTGTGGCAGATTGGGCAAATGATAGTTTACATAAAATTATTTGAGGAGGGAGTGGAGGTCTGTAATTTCTATATTTGTGGGAAATTTGTTTTATTTTTTAAAATTAAAAAAAAAATCTTTATTTAGGGGAGAGGGCGGACAAGCCATGATTCAGATAGAGCACAGCTTTCACATCTGGAGAGGGGCTTAAATTGTGTAACAAGTCTGTGGAAAAAAAAAAAGAGCACATGCTTATATATTTGTGAGACAGGGGTGTGTGTTGCAGAGCCTAGCTTACATATATTTGGAGAGAGGGGATGGGGTGGTTCGTTTTACTTATATATATGTGTGAGACAGGGGGCAAGGTAGAGAATAGCTTACATATTTGTGAGAAGGGGTTGTGGTAGTAGAACATAGCTTATATATCTTTGGAGAGAGGGGGGTTGGGATGGTTTTACTTAAATATTTATGACAAGGGGTAAGGTAGAGCATAGCTTAAATATTTGTGAGATGGGGAGGGGGTGGTAGAGTACAGTATACATATTTTTGGAGAAAGGGGGGTGGGCACGTGGTTTTACTTACATATTTGTGATACGGGTGTGTGGTGGACAGCATAGCTGTATCTACGAGACACTGAGGGGATGTGGAGAGAATAGCTTACATATTTGTGAGACGAAGGGGTGTGGTAGACAGCATAACTTAGATATTGGTGGGACAAGGTTGTGTCCGTGGGGCAGAGCATACTTAGGTATTTGTGAGACAAAGTGGTGTGGTAGAGAGCATAGCTTATACATATATTTGTGGGACAAGGCTGTGTGGGGTAGAACTCGGCTAAAGCATAACTTACATTTGTGGGAGAGGGGGAAGAGCATAACCTTTTTCATCTGACAAGGCCAAGTTTGGGAAACGTGGCACACTCTGTGGCCCAGTTTGTTAAACTTCACACACACACACACACTTAAAGTCAAACATCTTTTATTGAAGGCTATTCAGGAAAGGACACTTTCCAAAAAAAAAAAGCTGAACAGTAACAGCAAATATTAAATATAGCACAACAAGCTGAACAATAACTGCAAATGCAAAGTACTATATCACACATTCATTCTGAGCAAATCTTGCAAAAACGGAATGGACGGATGATATCGCAAGCACTGATTTTGATGCGATGAACATTTCGAAAAAAAAATTCTGCAAAAATACCGATATTGTAGATCCCAGAAGATAAATGAACAAAGATAGAAGAAGAAAATAAGAATGTTCAAATGAAACTAATAAATTCAAGTAAATTAATATTCAGATAAGACTCAAAAAGACACTCAAAGATAGAAAACGAAAAGACAATGTTCAAATGAAATTAATAAATTGAATAAGTAAATTAATGTGCAGATAAGAATCATGAATACACAAGTACAAAACAATAACAAAACACACAGACTGACTCAAAACAAAGTAATCTGCAAAGAGTAATTATGAAAAACTATAAACCTACCAAATATCTTGGGGAAAAAAGACACACACATACAATGAAATAAACAAAATAACAGAAGTACATACCAAAGTAAAATGTTTAGGCATAATGAAACAGTTGACAAATATACAAGTACAAACCAAAAAAAAAAAAAAATCAATGAATGACCACAACATTGGGATCTTTCCAGCAGCAGTTCTTCAATCTCAGCCACTAAGATAACATGAACATTTAAAAAAAAAATCTGCCCACTTCTGGGGTCCTGGCATATAAATGCAAAGTGAAAAACCAGTCTTTGTAGTCACACTGCAAATGAATCAGTCTTGCAATCACACAGGAATGCTACCAGCTGATAAAAAAAACACCCCCCCCCCCCCAAAAAAAAACAACAACACAGAACGTTGTCATTTAGTTTCCCAAAGATCCAATCAATCACTTAAACAATCCTGTGTGTCAGTTCTTATTCCCGATACTTATAAAGCTCCTATCTTCAGTCAGAGACCAAGCTCTGTGCGCTTTAAAAAACGAAGCTACATTTGCATAGCAGGCTGCCAGTCTGGGCACTGCTGGCAGCTGCTTTTAGGCACCCACATATTTACACCTGACAACCGCTTGAGGTGGTCACAGTGTGTGTACTCCAGTTGAAAGTGAACAATGTAAGATGCTCAGCAACTGATAAAAGGAATCTGACAGCCTCCTTTGGAACTGAGCACACAAGTTTTAATTTGGGTCAATAAGCAAATTGTTCTCATAAACCAGTAGTTGGACAGAACCATTTAATCCTCACACATGAGTGCACACACACTTTCAGATATAATGTGCATTCAGCAGCCTCTTTACGCACAGTCAGCATAACAATACAAAACACCTATTTGAGGCAAAAGCAATCTGCAGACATTCTAACACAGGGGAGAAAAGCACAGATTTCTCAGTAGTATTCAGTGACTTCCATTTCATTAAAGTATTCCTTCTTGTTCAGTGTCCATAAAATTCAAAACAAACAAAAACTGCTGACAAAGCTGCAATAGCAGTAACCCCCACTAGCACACAGCCTTAGGCAAGCAGTCAGCACACTTCAATCAACTCTGAGGACAGCGCCTCACTGTTTAGTTCAACACAGGCGATTCTTTGAAAGCACATTAATCAACCCTATAGGAAAACGCTTCGCTGTTTGGTTGAACACCAGTAATTTATTTGCAAGCAGAGATTAATCAACTATAGAATGTCTTGAAGCCAGCCCTTCTTCAGCTTATTATGCACACATTTGCTGAGAATGACACAAAAGAACAAACATGAGAGATGGGCGGAAGAGAGGGAGGGAGATGGGATGAATATACAGAAAGGAAGGAGACAAATGTTAAAACGGGTATGTACCGTGTTGAATACAGAGAGAAAGCCACATATAGTGCCTGGAGCAAAGAACTCAACAAAGGGAATGGTGGGGATTCAAGTTATAGCTATGTTTGCAGGGGTTTTTTCCCCCCTCCATCACCAACACACTGAGAGGCACAGGAAAGGCTGAAACAGAGAGAGGGAAAGCAATTGACAATTTGTCAAAAATGCGCCAGTAAATGAGACTAGAGGATCTTCCAGAGCTTAAACACAGATAAGGGTGATATTTTCTTTAAATTCTTTATGAATAAAGAAAAACGTGTTTAGTACCACTGACATTTTAAGCATGTATGCCACACATTTCTAATGCCCGTCTATATAGTGCAGCAGGAGCCAGCTGATACTACGCCAATGTTTGCCATGTATCATGTCCTATATGAAAACCCCTTGTGTGCTCCAGGGGACATCATGATGATGATGATAGAAGCTGGGCGCCAGACGGGGACATGGTGTGGCTGACTGAGCGGGGTGTGGCCTAAGCAAACAGGTCTGGGAACTTCTCTTTGTCAATGGCAGCGTTGTACTTGTCAATCTCCTCATTCTTCTTCTTCAGGTAGTCCACAATGAAGTCTTTCATGACTGCATGGGAATTAAGGAAGAAGATACAAAGACAGAATATACTATCTCTAAAAAAAATTTAAAAAAAATTAAAAAAAAAAAAAAAAAAAAAATTTTTAAACTTTTGACAAAGTTTGCTGGTAAAAAGGTGACAGATAAAAGAGCTTAGGTGTTGCATCCATAGAATTATGCCAAATTTGATATTGCTCCCTTGTTTCAATAAAAACAATAATTCATAATAAATAAATCCCCAACAGTTTTAACTCCTGCAATATATGATATACCTAGTAATATAAACTGTATAAATATCAGATAAGTAAAAGGGAGTAAACAGACACAATTGGAAAAACAACAACAGCGCTCACATCATTGTTAGAACACTCATTTCAATGACATGTCACTAAGACTTGTAATTAAATAAGTATATGTTTCAGGCTGGCAGGAAGGCAAGTCAACCTGTGATTTGGGCAGGTCCCATTTTCTGCAATCACTACTTAAATTGATCTAGTGCCTTTCCATATAAAACATGCATTTAAACACTAAAACGTACATACCCCTGCACGGACATGCAACCACTCACAACAAACGTTCATACACAAAACACATTAGACAATACTAATGTACATAATTATTATGTCTTGTATGCGGGGCTCTTTCATCATTTGTCATGACAAATTTGTGAGCGACAGCAAGGCAGCCAAATGTCAGAAGCTGAGTTATTCAGAATGCATGCATACACATGCTTGATATTAGCTTATAACAGACTGTTGCATGTACATACACGCATGTGCACACGCAAATGTGCACAAACATGAACTTACAAGCAAATATATTTCATGTGGTTGTGAGCAGGCAAACACACACATACTCACTCCCCAAAACATGTACACACATAACACACAACCCAACTACTGGACTATGACTGTTAGTTTGTTTTTTTGTTGCCGCTTTATTTTGGTCAGTTTGTGTATTTTGATACAAAATGATTAAATTCCACTGTTCTAGTTAACCCCTTCTTTCTCTGCATATCCTTTCTAGCACACGGCATCCTGCGCCGCCCCTCCCACACACACAATATCACAAGAAACTGAAACACACACACACAAACATGTATGCAACACATATTCCTAAAAAAACATGTGTGTGTGAGATGCAGTAGAGGACGACAAGGATACAGGGGTGTGTGTCAGACTTCTGCCCAGCCATGCTGACAAATTGGGTGCCGTTGTAGAACCAGCCTGATGGCAGGGGCTCCAGATGATGGTCCTTCTGCACGCGCACGTGCACACACATATATATATATGATCAGTAAATAAACTTCTGGGGGAAACAAAACAATTAAATAAAAGGTAACATTCCACAATTATATCAAAAAAGAACAAGACTCTCCCATATCTGAGCTCAAGGAAAACTTGGCACAGGAATAGCTATGTGCAAAGTATGTTTTAAGTGCTCAAGATCTCCAGAGGCAGATACTGTCACTGTCCTGGCAATCCACTGCAAACGATAAAGACTTCAGTGACTGGAGATGACAACACAGCCCCTAGGCGGACACAAAAATGAGACCACACTGTGAGTGTGCAGTAGCTGATGGTAGGTCTTGTCTCCTTTCTTTAGGGATTGACCCTTTTTGGTCAAGGTCTGGAAGATTGCTCTCCTCAAACGCCAGAGATCTCTTGAAGACAGCCAGTCGCAGGTGCTGTAGTCATTGGAATGCTGCATGTTCTAAAGGAAGCTTTCAGTCTTTCAGAGTACATGTCCGACCCATCTAAGCTGGAATTTCATGGTGACATCTTCAATCGCAGTCTTCCTTGCTCTGCGAAATACCTCTGTGTTGGAAATTCTGTCCTTTCAGATGCCCACCCATGATCTTACATAAACATCTGAGGTGAAGCTGATCCAGTGCTTTGACCCGTTTTTCCAGTGCTAGAGGGTCATCAACTAATGCCAAGACTGGGCTCTGTGGTATGTCCTGGATGGCCTGCTGAGCAGATGACTGAATGATCACTCCAAGACTGTATTGTGTCGCTCTTGTCAGTGCCGTCAGCTGAGCGTACAGGTGCCGTGAAGTTTGAGGGGGGGTCATACACAGCACATAACTGCTGTAGTTCTGCAGCCTTTGCTTCCAACCACTTGTCCTCAACTCAGTTTAGACTTTGGCCCTGAGGTACTAGAGGCGGTCATGATCGCCTGGTGACTTTGTCTCTTGAGCCAATTTGTAAAAGCTATCAAACCAGTCCTGATGTTTCAATTCTGGACAGTTAAAAATGAGTTCTGCAGACTATATCCTGGAAGCTGGCCCAAGCTTTCTCTGATTTGCCCTCTGCTGGTGACCTCCAAAAGAAAGAGGCAGATTCACCAAGAAAAAAGAAAATGTGCAGAATCTGTGGTGTATTAGAAAATGCATATCCATGTCCAACAAATGTTTTACATATGATTATTCACAAGCAGCTTTGCTGGACAAAATGTACATGAATGTTCAAAAGTAATCTTTTATAACTCTGCCGATTTAAAAGTTCTGTTAAACACACTGATCTTCAACTTGGTTTACAAGATAAATGCCATAAAAGCTTTATCACTTTGGTTTTGTCATCATTATACTTTATTGTCATCACAATTCATGAACAAAAGGATCATAACTCTTTACTTACATGGATTTTGTTCATCTCAGCTCTTGGAATGTCAGCTTTTGTCATGTGCTTCTTCTTCTCGGGTTTCTGCAGAAAAGAGAAATTTTAATGTAAAAACACCAGCAGACATGTCTGGTACTAAAACAGCTTGGGTGAATTAGAATGTTCAAAGCACTGTTCTTTATCTATCCAAACAATTTAGCCCTCCAACACATACATCCAAAGAAAGCTATTCATCTTAACAAGTCGACCTTATATGGCAGTTACATTGAAAATGTTTGATTAAGATTCTAGTCTTGCAAAGAATTTTCTAGATTTAAATGTCACAAATGAATTATAAAAGTAAATATCTATGAAATCCACTGTAATGAACATAACCCACAAGCACCTAGGATTTGGAATAACATGCACACACATACATAAAGGTTCTACACTGTTGCGTAAACAATGCCCTGGAAGCATGTCGAGTTGAACACAGTTATCTATGAGATGCAACCATGTCTGTAATGTTTTTTGAAAGATGCAAACTGCATCTGAAAAATGCTTGTAGACAGACAGGTAGGCGATTCCCTGCTGGATACCACTAGAAGGAAAGCTCAGCACAGAGAGCCCATAACACTCCTGACATACTCCATCCCCTCCCTCCAAAACCTGCATGGCAATGTCGTCGCCGCCGCCGCCACCACCCCTGCCCCCTCCCTCCCCCACCTGCATGGCAATGTCTCTGTCACCACCACCATCACCCCTCCCCCACCTGCATGGCAATGTCCCTGTCACCACCACCACCCCTCCCCCACCTGCATGGCAATGTCCCTGTCACCACCCCTCCCCCACCTGCATGGCAATGTCCCTGTCACCACCACCATCACCCCTCCCCCACCTGCATGGCCATGTCCCTGTCACCATCACCCCTCCCCCACCTGCATGGCAATGTCTCTGTCACCACCACCATCACCTCTCCCCCACCTGCATGGCAATGTCCCTGTCATCTCAGTGCCCCACTTGTTTAGCAAGGTCCCTGTCACCACTACCATCCCCAACCTGCTCACCACCCCCACACCTGCATAGCAATGTCACCACCAGAGTATCCCCTCCACCTCCCCTTCCCAACCTGCTTGGCACAGGTGCGGAGCCAGTCCCTGAGGGCGTGTTCCTGGAGGCGACAGCCGGTGAAGACCATGTAGTAGTGGTGCTGGCCGCGGATGAAGGGCTGGGAGTGAGTGCCCACCGTGTGCAGCACCAGACTGCCGCTCAGCACCGTGAACTGGAGGTCCACCGTCGTGTTGGAGTCTGGGGGGGGGGGGACATATGTCATATCCCATTATGATACCTTTGTAACAATTAAAAAATAAATATTTTTAAAATTATTATTTATTTAATTCTTTTTTTTTTCTTTTTTTTGTACGCTTATAGATGACTTCAAGTTTTTGCGCCTTATACATATTACAATTATTATTAGTAGTTCTTTTTTTTATGTATTTATCTATTATTTATTTACTTTTTTTTCTCAAGGCCTGACTAAGCGCGTTGGGTTACGCTGCTGGTCAGGCATCTGCTTGAGAGAAGTGGTGTAGCGTATATGGATTTGTCCGAACGCAGTGACGCCTCCTTGAGCTACTGAAACTGTAACAATTATTCATCTTTACATCACACTATAATTCAAGCAAGTTCTAAACGTTTTTCCAAAGCCAGTACTTAAAATGAATCAGATATACATATAAAAAGAACTAGAAACATATGTAAGAATCATCTGCTATCCCCAAAGTCTCATTACTGTAGGGGCACCACGGATGACCTGGCAACCAGTTCTCTCCCTGTTCCTGGTCTCTCTGAGGGCATTACTCAAGTCTCCTCAGCCCTGTTCATTCTACAGTATTGTCCTCTCATCACTTTTTCCATCTGCTTCTCCCCTTTCCTTGCTAGATGGTCTTGGCTAGTCCTGCTGTTCGTCAGATGTGCCCATACCACTTCGTTCTGGATTTCTTCACTGTGGTAAAGTCTTCAAATGATCCCATGGTTTGCCCGACTTCTCACTTCTTCATTGGTGATGTGGTCTCTGTAGGAGATGCCAAGCAGTTATCAAAAGCATCTCCTCTGTGGCATGTATCCTCTTCTACACATCAGTTGTCAAAGTCCATGGCTCACAGGATTGTTCAGATGACCAAGGAATGCGTCTAGTATGATCTCTGAGTTGAGTGCAGTGTTCTAGTCACTCCAAATGGTCTTCACTTTTGTCAGTGCTGCTGTTGTTTGCAATCCTCAACATTTCAGGCTTTGGTCCCCAGTCTGTGACTTTTGATCCCAGGTACTTCAAACTGTGGACTGTCTCCAGTTCCTCGCCACTGGCTCTGTTGTCAGTGCTGATGCTCTTGGTGTTGCTAGTCATCGGACTGGTCTTCTCTGTGCGGATTTCCATTAAAAAAGCATGTACTTCTGTACATGTGGTATGCTTGACCATCTATGTAAACATGTATGTATATGTGTCTGTATGTGTGTGTGTGCGCACATGTGCACACATATCTGTATGCCTAAAGCTTTTTGTTGCATTTTTGGTATGCATAATAAGTGAAACATTGATGCAATGCATGATCTAGAATATCATGTGTTGTGAAAAGCACCAAAAGCAGTTTTCTGGATAGAATATCATATAAATACTGGTTATATACTAAATTATATTATTAACATTAGTAGTATGAAAGTTTAGTCCAGTGAAACGTGTGACACACCTGCGAAACAGACCAGGCCATAGATGTGATAGATGTTGCCCTCAAAGGGGAACTTGGACAGGGAGCCAGGGAGAGCTGCACATGACAACACAGTGTATTCAGCATCGTCCTGTTCAAATAGGAAGCATTCGGAGAAAAATTATGTTGGACTTGTACATTAATTCATACACGTATGCACTCACTCTCTTACAAACATTTTCATGATAGCAAACAGGCACACCCACATACACACATTTATATACTGTTGACACTGTTCTAATTATTCTTTCTTCTATATATCCCTTTCACACACACACACACACACACTACATGTCTAACAAAAAAAAAAACAAGTCACTAAAAGTGAAAACACATTGAGTTAAAAGGACAAACAAGTGCACGTCATACAAAGTGTTAAATGGTCCAACCCACCTTTCATGTGCTGCATGAGCTTGGCCCTTTCCAGAGGTCTGGAGAATTTCAAGATGACATCGTTCATGTCCAGCGACCCTCTCAGTGGCACAATCTTCGTCTGCAGCTTCCTGTCAGCAGGGGTCAGAAATGATGATAATGTTAATAATGGACCCTTATTCAGCACTCTTTTTTTTTCTCAAACAGAGCTCAAAGCACTTTACATGTACAGAAACTCATTAATAATAAATACTGAAATGTAATAAATTAATTTACACAAATTTCAGACAGAGACCAGGGGGTTTCAAGGTGTATATTTTCTTCCTGATTTTTAAAATGGCTGAGGAATATAACAGACTGGAGTGCTATGGGCATGTCTCACAATCAGGAGGACTTGCCAGGCAAGGCACAGTGCAAAGAGGGAGAGGCAGACAGATAAAAGAGACAGAAAGACTATATCCCAGAGTGGACAGGCCTGAGAGAGAAGAGGAACAGGGAGAACTGGTTGACAGGTCATCAGTGGTGCCCAACCTGTGGTCATAAGACTGCAGAGTAGAAGAAGAAAACAATTTCATGCAGAAATGGGCACCATAGGCACGCTTAGTACAAGACTAAGACAAAAATATACGAGATCAATACGTTCACAAAAATGTATTGTTCTGTATATAATATTTTGATATGGAATTGTCAGTATCCAGGGCAATACTATGCTTTTATTTCCAATGCACAAAGTAAGTATATATTTGTAGGTATTCATCTGTAAAACTTTGAATATAAATTTTGAAAAAAGAATTCTTGCTTATGTGGCTATCTGTTTCTGTGTAGATGCATCTCTCTCTCTCTTTTTTCTCTGTGTGTGCATGTTTGTATGCCTTTGTAAAGGAGCAATTATGCATTCATGTATGTGGAGGTGTTGGGGTGGGTGCGCACTTGTATGTGAAAGTGTGTGTGTGCATGTGAGAAGAAACTACATCACTGCTACAATGTTGATTCACATGAACAAGAATAATAATAATAATATTGTGCCTTTCATTAAAATACAACAATGCTCGAGGCACATCACACATGTAAAATATAACATAAAATGAAAAACTCTAAACAAAAATCACAACCACAAATAAAAAATATATTTAAAAAAAAAACATTCCATGTGAACAACACATTCACCCCCATCTTCTTTATTAAAGAACATTTTCTTGAACTTGCTGGTTTTAAACCGACCGTTTCAATGGGGAAAAAAATAATCATTGACAGTATAAGCTTCAGACTGATTTTTTCAATTAATATTCCTGCTTTTCTTCCTCATAAAGCTACCTCTGTGTATATAAAATTATGTAGTTATTCATCACATAAAGAAATGAATCAACAACTTTTCATATCTACTGCACAATCATTCAAATAAACCTGAAATGGGCAGTGCTGAAAATATATACCCGTTTCATGGCGTGTTTATTCAAATTATTTCTTTTTTGTTCTAAGAGGTGTGTAATAAGAAAATAGAATTAAAAAAAAAAAAAAACCACCCCCACAAAAAGGGCTTTTTGTTAGAGAGATTTTTTAAAGCAGCATATATGCCTGACCCTTACATAAACCCAACATGCTGGTCAGGCTCTGAGAGTGTACCCTAACTTTGTATAAAACATTGACAAAAAGAGAAATAAAATAGAATAATCAAATAAAATAGAATAATCAAACAAAATAATACAGAATGATTAAACAAAATAAACAAGTCAACAAATTACAGTTTTACAAAATTAAAGGCAGGCTCTCTACATAGATGGCAAATGACTGAAATGAAAATGTGTGGTGGTTTCATTTTTTTTTTCTTCCTTCCTTTTTTTGTCTCAGTTATTGGAGAGAAAAAAAATCTCACTTGCCATATGTTTTTTGGTTTTTTTTTTATGTGAAAGGTGTTTTTGTTTTTTGTGAGAAACAAAGAAAAAATTAATGAGAAGAAGTTAAAGAATGGAAAAAAAAAAAAAAAAAAAAAGGAAACTGACCATCCAGGGTAGAGCAGCAGTCTAGCACGAACCATCGCAGGCTGGTCAAAAGCCGACTCTGACACCACCTGATCCAGATCTGTGCTCCTGTCATCCAGCATCATGACACTGATAGTGATGATGATGATGATAGCAACAATAATGATAATGTAGATTAACACTCTCACCTGATCCAGTTCTGTGCTCCTGTCATCCAACATCATGACACTGATAGTGATGATGGTAACAGCAACAATAATGATAATGTAGATTAACACTCTCACCTGATCCAGTTCTGTGCTCCTGTCATCCAACATCATGACACTGATAGTGATGATGATGATGATAATAGCAACAATAATGATAATGTAGATTAACACTCTCACCTGATCCAGTTCTGTGCTCCTGTCATCCAACATCATGACACTGATAGTGATGATAGCAACAATAATGATAATGTAGATTAACACTCTCACCTGATGCAGATCTGTGCTCCTGTCAACCAGCATCATGACACTGATAGTGATGATGATGATGATGATAACAGCAACAATAATGACAATGTTTTTTTGGTTTTTTTGTTGTTTTTTTGCTGCCCCATTATCTGCACCGTTTCAGTGGCATTACTCCCACGCCGCTCATATAGATTCCCCCATACACGGCCACACCCGGGTTCGTCCTTCGCAGTTCCAGCGTTGGCAGTCCACAGGGAACCATCGATGTTAGGTCGCCAGGAGGCCACACACCAGAAGAGACCCTGCACTGCTGCTGAGTCACTTCGGTGGTGTTCAGTGGTGCCTTTTCTGTTTTAACGTACTTAGGACACCACCTACTAAGCCCCCTACTAACGACAATAATGGCTTAGTCGCGGAGCCAGACTGAGTGAGCGTCCCTCCCAGAGTGAAGACCGCCACCATGTCCCTCAAACAACAGCCTCCCATGAATCTGCCGACACTGACGACATTGACAGGACTCACCCCAAGCACGGAAGTGGAGGGGTATCGAAACTGAGGTCACCATGAGAGCAGGGCATGAAAGGCCACAGACTTTGAGACTTTTGTTTATATTGGTGACGATGAAGGAGGAGGAGGATGACGATGATGATGACGATGTTGCTATGGAGGTCCATTTTGGTTTGGGACTGCGTGACAAGGCTGTACTCTACGCTTCCTGTCATAATGATATCCCGGCGTTAACCAGGCCCGAGAGATACAGGCACTTGCAGTGTTGGTCAGGTAATTAGAGCAACACACCCAAAGACGCATCCTTGAAGTGGATGACACTCGACTGTGTGGTCCCAGTCTCCCCATTTAAGCCCACAGCACACTCAACTCTGGGTAGGAGCCGGCCACAGGCCGAAAAACCCACCTCCGCTGGGATTCGAACCCGCGTCCTCCCAGCCGTCAGTCCGCGACGCTAACCACTTCGCCACGGCGGCTGGTAACACATAACACTCTCACCTGATCCAGTTCTGTGCTCCTGTCATCCAACATCATGACACTGATGGTGATGATGATGATGATGGTAACAGCAACAATAATGATAATGTAGATTAACACTCTCACCTGATCCAGTTCTGTGCTCCTGTCATCCAACATCATGACACTGATAGTGATGATGATGATGATAATAGCAACAATAATGACAATGTTGATTAACACTCTCACCTGATGCAGATCTGTGCTCCTGTCAACCAGCATCATGACACTGATAGTGATGATGATGATGATGATGATGACAGCAACAATAATGATAATGTAGATTAACACTCTCACCTGATCCAGTTCTGTGCTCCTGTCATCCAACATCATGACACTGATAGTGATGATGATGATGATAACAGCAACAATAATGATAATGTAGATTAACACTCTCACCTGATCCAGATCTGTGCTCCTGTCATCCAGCATCATGACACTGATAGTGATGATGATGATGATAGCAACAATAATGACAATGATGATTAACACTCTCACCTGATCCAGATCTGTGCTCCTGTCATCCAACATCAGGACACTGATAGTGATGATGATGATGATAACAGCAACAATAATGATAATGTAGATTAACACTCTCACCTGATCCAGTTCTGTGCTCCTGTCATCCAACATCATGACACTGATAGTGATGATGATGATAACAGCAACAATAATGATAATGTAGATTAACACTCTCACCTGATCCAGATCTGTGCTCCTGTCATCCAGCATCATGACACTGATAGTGATGATGATGATGATGATAGCAACAATAATGATAATGTAGATTAACACTCTCACCTGATCCAGTTCTGTGCTCCTGTCATCCAGCATCATGACACTGATAGTGATGATGATGATGATAACAGCAACAATAATGATAATGTAGATTAACACTCTCACCTCCCAGTCAGGCAGTAGTGACATTCACAATAAAAGTCATCCTTAAGTACACGTACATTCTAATACAACTGCCATACATAAAACAAGCTTGTGCACACACAAGCACACACACACAAATACAACTAATGTGGAAACATGCAAAGTGTGCACACACACACACACAAATACAACTAATGTGGAAACATGCAAAGTGTGCACACACACACACAAATACAACTAATGTGGAAACATGCAAAGTGTGCACACACACACACAAATACAACTAATGTGGAAACATGCAAAGTGTGCACAGACACACACAAATACAACTAATGTGGAAACATGCAAAGTGTGCACACACACACACAAATACAACTAATGTGGAAACATGCAAAGTGTGCACAGACACACACAAATACAACTAATGTGGAAACATGCAAAGTGTGCACACACACACACAAATACAACTAATGTGGAAACATGCAAAGTGTGCACACACACACACAAATACAACTAATGTGGAAACATGCAAAGTGTGCACACACACACACAAATACAACTAATGTGGAAACATGCAAAGTGTGCACACACACACACAAATACAACTAATGTGGAAACATGCAAAGTGTGCACACACACACACACACAAATACAACTAATGTGGAAACATGCAAAGTGTGCACACACACACACACAAATACAACTAATGTGGAAACATGCAAAGTGTGCACACACACACACACAAATACAACTAATGTGGAAACATGCAAAGTGTGCACACACACACAAATACAACTAATGTGGAAACATGCAAAGTGTGCACACACACACACAAATACAACTAATGTGGAAACATGCAAAGTGTGCACAGACACACACACAAATACAACTAATGTGGAAACATGCAAAGTGTGGACACACACACACAAATACAACTAATGTGGAAACATGCAAAGTGTGGACACACACACACAAATACAACTAATGTGGAAACATGCAAAGTGTGCACACACACACACAAATACAACTAATGTGGAAACATGCAAAGTGTGCACACACACACACAAATACAACTAATGTGGAAACATGCAAAGTGTGCACACACACACACAAATACAACTAATGTGGAAACATGCAAAGTGTGCACACACACACACACAAATACAACTAATGTGGAAACATGCAATCTGGAGTAACAGATGGTAACTCAAACCATGGCATAGTAGTTGTGTGTGTGTGTTGTTGCTTTTATTTTCTTTGCACTTTTTTTTTTTAGGGGAGGGGGTCAGGGGCTTTAAACAATACGTTCATCCATCCAGCTAATTCAATTATCACACATTTACATTCCATCATGAATACTGACTGATCGACAGACAAAACTGATGCATCAGCCACAGTCTCCAATAAAACAAGACATCAATACAGAGAGGCTTACACTGCACCAAAGGAAAACACTATCTGTTGCTGAATTCAGCAGTGGGGTGCTGAGTGGGGGGATGGTGGGTGGGGTGTGCAGGAGGGAAGGAGGAGGAGGAGAGGGAGGGAGAACATAATATTACATCAAGCATTCCACAGTTTCTGTTTCTCAAGAAGGCGTCACGGTGTTCGGACACAAATCCACATTCACCACACCACATCTGCTGGGTAGATGCATGACCAGCAGCACAACCCGACACACTTAGTCAGGCCTTGAGCACATGCACGCGCGTGCGCACACACACACACACACATTTCTGTTTAATAATTACGATGTAATAATTAATTGCAATGTTTTTAAAAGCGAATATGTGAAATGCTTTTATTTGAGAACATATGTTTATTACTCTTGTTTAATCAAGTAATCTGCGTGTGGGGGGTGGTGGTGCAGGTGTGTGCTGATTATCTGGTTGTGGTTTTCCGCAATTCATCTTTATTCTTATCTATTATAATCAATGTGCAGTATAGTAGGCTATGTTTATAATTATATTCAAATAATGTTTCTTAATTCTTTCTGTTTTTACATTAAGAATACTAGTTATTACCTGCAGTGTGTGGATGTATGTATGAAACGATGTATGTGATATTTTTTACATTTGTATCTTCGTAATATTCGTAAAAGCTGTTGTTGACTTTTACAGCTATGGTCCCCATGTTGTTTACTTGTCTATGTTGTGATAATGCACCTGACCAAATTTCTCCAGTTGGAGATAATAAAGTTATTCTTATCTTATCTTATACACACATATGTGCACCTATCAGAGCGGATTTGTTCTAGAATTTTGCCAGAGGACAACACCCATGTTGCCAGGGGTTCTTTTTCAGTGTGCCAAGTGTGTGTTGCACACAGGACCTCGGTTAATCATCTCATCCAAATGACTAGACACACTCAGCCTGATTTCTCCAGTCAAACTTGGGAGGGAGAAAGGGCAAGAGCAGGATCCGAACCCCGACCCTCACAGACTCTTGTGTCGGCAGATGAGCACCTTAACCATTCTGCAACCTTCCTCTGTGACTCCACAGTCCGCACATACCTCTTGTTTATCACACACACACGGAAAGACTGACCCAAAAAGAAACAAGAGAGGCAAGGCCTTCAAGACTCACTTGTGATACACTGAAAAAAAAACCAAGCTTTTTATGTACTGTGTATATTTTCAAAATGTAATGTTTAAGATGAGAAAGATCAGTTTAAAGCGAATTAAGTCCCCTAGCATTAATTACAGAGTAATTTCCCTTTTTTACTACCTGCACCAAAACGTTTGCAAAATAAATAAAACTTCCATGTTTAGCAAAAGAAGTTCCTGTTTGAACAAAAAATGATAATAATGACTGCTCTTGTTGTTGGGTCAGAATATCAGATCAAAGTGCCACGTTTAGAGAATACAAAAAATATAACAGTAAATGCAGTTTGCATATAATTAGGCTTCATTTTTTTTTTTTTTGTGCCCATCCCAGAGGTGCAATATTGTTTTAAACAAGATGACTGGAAAGAACTGAATTTTTCCTATTTTTATGCCAAATTTGGTGTCAACTGACAAAGTATGTGCAGAGAAAATGTCAATGTTAAAGTTTACCACGGACACACGAACACACAGACACACACACACACAGACAACTGAACACCGGGTTAAAACAAAGACTCACTTTGTTTACACAAGTGAGTCAAAAAGGGGACATTCCATGGGAGGAAAGTTAACAATCACCTTTTGATCTCCCCTGACTCGGCCAGCAGGAGAGCGACGTCAGAGTTGACGCTGCGGATCAGGCTCTGAATCTGGTCCAACAGAGTGCTCTGCACACACACACACACACACACACAATTATCTAACAGACCACAGAAGAATTCTATAGAGGCACATCACATGATCTGTGCTCTCAAAGTTGATTGGCTATCCAAAACTGCAAGCAACACAGGCGATAAAGAGAGCCTTTTTTCAACTTTTTTGCGTAATATTTTTTTGTTTTTGTTTTTTGTGAGCATATGATGGCATGAGCGTGTGTATAACATTGTACAGACTTTGGTTGCTATCAACTGAAGAAATGGAGGACAGCACATATTTGCTGCTTTTGTCCATGTCGATTGCCTTTGGCACTGCTCGTGATCCAAGATGGCCGCGGAACTCTCGAGCGGTCTTTTAGCACATGTAATAGAACCCACAACAATCAAAGGTAAAAATCCAATTGAGAGATCCAATTTGGATATTAAAAAAAAAGCAACTACACTTGCAGACAGAAAGGAGGAGTTTGTATTATACTCCATGTTTGGTGTTTACATATACTTACCATGTCAAACTGATGCAAACTAGGCCTATGGTTTGCTCTGTTTGGCCAAATTTCGCGCAGCTAACAGTGAAAAGACGCCCCTCTTAGTCTGGCCCGCTCTTAGCCAATCAAACGCCTCTAACAGCTATAAACAAAAAAAATGGAGGCACCGCATTTTGCCCCACATGCTCGCCTCAGGGAGAGTCGCCCAAATTGCACAGAGAAATCAGTTCTGGGAGACAGACCAGTAAGATCATGTCTTCACTGGCATGGGGACCTGGGGCACCAGAAGTGACAGTAAGTGCAGTATATGTACCAGAAGGAAAACACATACCTAACTTAAAAAGACTTGTAAGCAAGTGCTCAAACAAATATGACAGGAATTCACTTGAGATTCCATATACTCACATGAATAAATGCATGTCATCTACCCATACTGATATATACACAATCACATACACATGCATGTACACACCAACACCAACACACACACACACACACACACACACATGCATGTACACACCAACACACACACACACCAATGCAGGAACATGTATACCAGCACACATAATTCTTGTGAGAGAAAAAAAAAAAAAAGAAGTGGGGAAATTTTTAAAAAATAAAGAGCAGCCTGAAATTCACACAGAGCAATCTGTTGTGACAAAAAGCAAGACAATACAATTCAATACAATACAAAAAAGACACCACACAGTTGTTGGTTTTTTGTTTGTTTTTTTGCTGCCCCACCATCTGCACCGTTTCAGTGGCCTTACACCCACGCCACTCATCCCGAGCCCCCCATACACAGCCACACCCAGGTTTGTCTGTCGCAACACAGGCATATACACACAGGACAGTGCTAACAGTACCACCACCACCACTCAGCCCAGCTGACCGATGGACAACACAGACAGCAGTGAGGGTCACACTGACCACCACCCAGCTGACCGACAACACACAGACAGCAGTGAGGGTCACACTGACCACAACCCAGCTGACCAACAGACAACACCACAGACAGCAGTGAAGGTCACACTGACCACCACTCAGCTGACCAACAGACAACACACACACAGCAGTGAAGGTCACACTGACCACCACGCAGCTGACCGATGGACAACACACAGACAGCAGTGAGGGTCACACTGACCACAACCCAGCTGACCAACAGACAACAACACAGACAGCAGTGAAGGTCACACTGACCACAACCCAGCTGACCGACAGACAACACACAGACAGCAGCAGTGAGGGTCACACTGACCACCACCCAGCTGACCAACGGCAGTGAAGGTCACACTGACCACCACCCAGCTGACCGACGGCCGACACAGACAGCAGTGAGGGTCACACTGACCACCACCCAGCTGACCGACAGACAACACCACAGACAGCAGTGAAGGTCACACTGACCACCACCCAGCTGACCAACAAACAGCAGTGAAGGTCACATTGACCACCACCCTGTTGACCAACGGCCAACACACAGACAGCAGTGAGGGTCACACTGACCACAACCCAGCTGACCAACAGACAACAACACAGACAGCAGTGAAGGTCACACTGACCACCACCCAGCTGACCAACAGACAACACCACAGACAGCAGTGAAGGTCACACTGACCACCACCCAGCTGACCGATGACCAACACACAGACAGCAGTGAAGGTCACACTGACCACCACCCAGCTGACCGACAGACAACACCACAGACAGCAGTGAAGGTCACACTGACCACCACCCAGCTGACCGACAGACAACACCACAGACAGCAGTGAAGGTCACACTGACCACCACCCAGCTGACCGATGACCAACACACAGACAGCAGTGAAGGTCACACTGACCACCACCCAGCTGACCGACAGACAACACCACAGACAGCAATGAAGGTCACATTGACCACCACCCAGCTGACCAAAAAACAACACACACACAGCAGTGAAGGTCACACTGACCACCACCCAGCTGACCAACAGACAACACCAGACAGCAGTGAAGGTCACACTGACCACCACCCAGCTGACCAACAGACAACAGCAGTGAAGGTCACACTGACCACCACCCAGCTGACCAACAGACAACAGCAGTGAAGGTCACATTGACCACCACCCTGTTGACCAACGGCCAACACACAGACAGCAGTGAGAGTCACACTGACCACAACCCAGCTGACCAACGAACAACACACAGACAGCAGTGAGAGTCACACTGACCACAACCCAGCTGACCAACAGACAACAACACAGACAGCAGCAGTGAGGGTCACACTGACCGGCGCCTTGGTCTGTGAGGTGAAGATGATGTTGTTGACCCAGCCCTGACTGCAGTGGTTCAGCAACATCGGCAACAGCATCCTGACATCCAGACACATTGTTATCATCATCATCATTATTACTGTTATTGTTATTCAACTTATTATCATCATCATCATCATTCACATCATTATTATGGTAAAGTCCTACTTCAGCATCCTAAGTTCAGGTGCCTATTTTACAGGCTTTTTTTTGCGTGTGCATATATGAAACGATATTACCATTAGTAGATGTAAACCCATTCTCAGAGGGTTTTGACTTATTTTGTATGTTATTTTGACTCAATCTTGATGTGGATTCTTCTTCTTCTTCTTCTTCTGCGTTCCTGGGCTGCAACTCCCACGTTCACTCGTATGCACACGAGTGGGCTTTTACGTGTATGACCGTTTTTACCCCGCCATGTAGGCAGCCATACACCGTTTTCGGGGGTGTGCATGCTGGGTATGTTCTTGTTTCCATAACCCACCGAACACTGACATGGATTACAGGATCTTTAACATGCGTATTTGATCTTCTGCTTGCATATACACACGAAGGGGGTTCAGGCACTAGCAGGTCTGCACATATGTTGACCTGGGAGATCGTAAAAATCTCCACCCTTCAACCCACCAGGCGCCGTCACCGTGATTCGAACCCGGGACCCTCAGATTGACAGTCCAACGCTTTAACCACTTGGCTATTGCGCCCGTCGATGTGGATTCAATCACTAGTGTGCCACCATCTTGCTTTTTCTCGTTTTCCGTCCCACATCCCATGAAAATGTAAACCACTAGGTGCAATAACTATGGACGCTAAAACAGTACATTCCCAATCATTACTATTGTTATCAATAGTGATGCTTCTGTAGCATCTACCTTTCGTCAGAGAACAAGCTCCAAGTGCTTTCTAAAACACACAGTTTGTACAACAGACTTCCTACCTGGGTACAGCCAACTGACAGCTGCCTTTACACACACACACACACACACACACACACACACACACACACACCACTTGTTTTCTGTGTCGTTCAGTTGGGTTTCAGTCACATGCGTGCACCACCGCATACATACATACACACACACATGAAAATTAATGACTGCAAAGTGGGTTTGTTTTTTCTTTGGTAAAAAATGTGCTGTTCTCATGGTTGCTTTGGTATTTATATACATTGACAGATGCATGTGTGCTAGCACTTTTTTTTTCAAGGTCTTTACATGTGTTTTTAGACAGAAACTCATGCATGCACGACTGTGCTTATGCACACACACACACACATCCAAGCTTACATGCAGGTGACACACACACACGCACATGCACACAAATACGCATGTAAAAACATGTATGGACATCCACACAGAGAAAAATCTGCAAACATATACATCTCTCTCTCTCTCTCTCTGTATATATATATATATATATATATATATACATACACACATATCTAATATGCTAGGAAAATCAAATGATGGTAAAAGAAAACTGCATGGAAATAAACCAATCCATACCAAAAAATGAGAAATTATCTTCACCTGTTCTGTATGAAAGTGTTCAGAGGATCAATGCAGGCAGTCACAGCACCTGAAACAAGTTACAACAATGAACCCATCAGTTCATCAAACCATGAGGATTAAAATAATAATTCAATTAAACCAGTTATAACAATAAAAAAAGATCAGTTTATCAATGAAATGATAAGAATCAAATAATCCAATCCATCCTTCAACCAATCTATACATCATCTAACCACCCATCACATCGAATCAACCATTCAGCTGGAAATGATGAGTGTTTGCTTCATCCAATCAGTGAGTGAATGAGTCATTCAATCCTTCAACAAGTCAATAAATCATCTATCCACCCATCAAATCAATCAATCAATCAATCAAAAGAATTAGTAGTAAATTTGAAAAGAAGAGAGCAATACGCTGATGAATGAATTCATGACTACCTGAGGAGGACTGTGCGTCATGTCAAGTGGCTGTTTCACACCCTTCAGAATTGAACATAAGATTCATCGATGTTCAAGGTGTTTTGAATGTTTCCCAGCAATTTGTGACTCCAGTCGCTGACTTATCATGTGCGACTCTGTGGTGGGTAACTTGTAATTTCTTTCATTGGTAGTATTGTCTCCTCCACCAAATGCATCACCACTCCACTGCTTGCTGTTTTTGTTGGGTTGTTGTTGTTGTTTTTTTTTGTTTTTGTTTGGTTTGTTTTTTTCTCAATACCCCTCACCCCTAACTCACACCTCATGTCTCATCCCTCACCCACTGTCCACACCTATTTTAACTCACTCAGTACGGCCAGTCCTCTCTTCTCCTCTACACAGACCTCTCGGATGTCCAGTGGGTGTCTGAATGACCCAACCTTTAGCTTCCGTCGTGGTATTCTTTGTCAACATTCACCTCTTCAGTATAAGAGCCTTCCGCTTGCACTATTTTGATGATGGTAATTGGGGTGAAACGCAGTTAATGACGTCTCTTTTCGCCGTTCGTATGGAAAGAGTTAAGAGTTTGTGTATGTGCCTGCTGAAATGAAATGGTGCAGATGATGGGGCAGCAAAACACACACATACACACTCACTCACACATACACACATGAGTGGACACACACACACACACATGAACACACACACACGCACACCTAACCCACAGTCACACCCTGAACAGCTACCTACAGAATTTTCTCTGTTAACCAAAATAACAGATTCACAAGCAACACGGAAAAGCAGAAAGCAGCACAGAGAGACATAGTGAGAGAGAGAGTGAAGCACTTACCAATTTTCAGCATGTTCCGGACTTTGGTGTCAGGATGCTTGAGGACAGTGCTGACCACATCTGGGGTGTTGACAAACCTGCACACCGGTGGTTAAAAACAACAACAAAAACATTTATATAATGCTTTCAAACCTCTAAAAGTGCATTGCAATCACACATCAGTCAGACATAAAGCACAAAAGAACACACACATACACACACACACACAAAAATAAAACATGCACGCACACATACACACACACATGCATACACATACACAAACACACACAAACATGCACAAACACATGTACACACAAACATGTATGGAAGAAAACTGTGGACCCAACAACACGGATATGGAATAGTGTCTCAGAGGCAACTTGAAAAGGAATGTTTTTAGATTCGTTTTTAAGAAAGTCAGTGAAGGACTGTGATGGACTGAGAAAGGCAGTGAATTCCAGGGTTTGTTGTTAGCTGAAGAACTGAGAAAACCTCTCCCACACAATCACCATAAGTGATGACAAAAGTGAATTCAACAACACACATCTTTTTGAACAGTGAACACGTCTTCTGTGTGGTGCCCAAATAACTCTTCAAAGAGCTCAGTGAGAAGTTTTCAGTTTCAGCTTCTCCAGAAGGCATCACTGCGGCACTTCGACAAATCTATGTATGACACACCGACAGTTAGCAGACAACTTCTCAATGGACTGACAGCCGGATACGCATGTCAGTTTGGCATCCAGTTGGCTTCAGCTTTCCTGGCCGATGAGCTATCCACCACATGGAGTGATGGCCTAGAGGTAACGCGTCCGCCTAGGAAGCGAGAGAATCCGAGCGCGCTGGTTCGAATCACGGTTTAGCCGCCGATATTTTCTCCCCCTCCACTAGACCTTGAGTGGTGGTCTGGACGCTAGTCATTCGAAAGAGACGATAAACCGAGGTCCTGTGTGCTAGCATGCACTTAGCGCACGTAAAAGAACCCACGGCAACAAAAGGGTTGTTCCTGGCAAAATTCTGTTGAAAAATCCACATTGATAGGAAAAACAAATAAAACTGCATGCAGGAAAAAATACAAAAAAATGGGTGGCGCTGTAGCATATCAATGCGCTCTCCCTGGGGAGAGCAGACCGAATTTCACACAGAGAAATCTGTTGTGATAAAAAGAAATACAAATACAAAACACATCTGCTGGGCAGATGTCTGACCTGCTGGCAGCATAACCTAACGTGCTTCATCATGCCTTAAGTGCCTGCAGATATATTTGTGGACGTATCAAGAGTGGATTTCTTCTGCAGAATTTTACCAGAGGACAAGACTCTTGTTGCCATGGGTTCTTTTTCAGTGCGCCAAGCACGTACCGCACGCGGAACCTCAGTTTATCATCTATCCAAAATGACTAGACGCCCAGTTTAATTTTCCAGTCAAACTTGAGAGAAAGGGCAACAGTGGGATTGGAACCCTGACACTCAGAAACTCTCTGTATTGGCAGATAAGCGTCTTAACCATTCTGCCACATCCCTCCATCTGTTTGACCCTAAGTAAATATATGCATGTGTGTGCCACAAGATAGACCACTGCTCTAAAAATAGATGGTTAGCGCATGCCTTCTTTGAGCCCCTTTGCTAACTGAAGCCAGCGGAAGTGTTCAATCAGTCATTTTGCTACTCACGTCCGTACAGCACGAAGCGGTATCTTCATATATGAAGCCAAGTGCTCAGCTGGCTAAGATGACTGCTTCACGCAACCTTTCATTTGCTCGCAGCATTAGTTAAGCTGATCATCCTATGTGTGCCTCCACAGCAAGTTTGCACTACGTGTCACTGCACTGTTTTCCTGGGGGCAAGCATAACATGATTTCATCAAAGATACATGGTTACAGTTCAGAAACTACCAACAGTTAGCAGACAACTTCTCAATGGACTGACAGCCGGATACGCGTGTCAGTATGGCATCCAGTTGGCTTCAACTTTCCTGGCCGATGAGCTATCCACCTATTTTTAGACCAGTGAAACAGACAGAAACAAGTTGCAGAGATCCCCGCCCCCCACGGCAGACTGACCCCGGGGCGACGAGGAGGACACGTGTCTGGCGCTTGTTGCTGTCCTGCTGCAGGTGGGAGGTGACGGCGGCACTCAGCATGCGCTGGATTTGACCCACGTCCAGCATCCCCTCCTCCATCTGCCGCACCACCACCCACCTGGTCCACACACACACACACACATATATATATTCATATATATACACATACATGCATGAACACACACACACACTCACACTACACACACACACACACACACACTATGTAGATAGACATTAAACAGAAGAACACACAGACACACACACACAGAGTGGACAAACAAACTGAAGAGCGCATGCATGCACACGCACACACACTCAAACACACACACACACATACATGCGCAAACACACAAAGAACACATCACGTTTCATTCAACTGGAACACCTTACATTTAGTTTAGTTCCTTTTTTTCTTCTTTTTTTTTTAAACCCTTTACTGCTGTGTCTATAAGCCCTTCATTTACAGTTTTCATGACAAATATGATTCTGATTCTGATGATTCTGCTTCAGACACACATGTGCACACATGCACACACACACACAAACACGCACACACACACACACACTCATACACACACACACACACAAACATTCTCATCCTCCCTTCTCTAACTCACAAACTCCTCCACATGACCCCCTTCTGGCCCCCCCCCTCCCCCCCACGTCCCCTCTACCCCCGCCTTCCCCCTCTAAACCTCCCTCCCCTTCTGTCTCGGCCAACACTCCCCCCGGTGTCCCCCCAACCCCACCCCCTGCCCCTCCCCACCTTCATTGCACAAGCTCCCTTCCAAATAAGAACAAAAATCATTAAGATTCACTCCAAATTATTAAGATTCACTCCAAAATCAAACCCTCACATTATCATTTCAAGGGTGCACTGTCACTCCCAAACCCACACCCCACCTCCCCACATGCAGACGCACACAACTGCTCTTCCACACCATAAGTTTATTGTTGCCCCTGTAAGAATGGTAAAAGACTGTGTAGAAATTGATAAATGATCAATAAGTAAAATGCATGAATTGAATAAAGAAACAAACATGATAATAGATAACAATAGTAAATAAATGAATCATTAAATGTATGAACAAACAATGAATGAATATGTTAATCAAGATAAATGTTTGTCTGTCAGTCTCTTCGTGCACAAGAAAGGCCTATAATATTTTGACACATAAGGTTACCTCTGTTGTTTGTTTTCTTTAAGCAGGCAGAGGGAGATTCAGACAGACCCACTGATGGTTTGAAAAACAGACTGAAATCGCCATATTTTTTCTCCTTTTTTATTTTTTTTTTTTTTACATTGGCCTTGCATCTTTTATGCCACATGCATGCTAAGTACGTGTGTGCTTATTCATGTTCAGTATCTGTTTGGCAATCCTGACATCTAGAAAGCGTTTCTCAAACCAATATTAATTTACAGCATTACTTCTTACTTTGTTCTAATATATTTATTTTATCAATGTTTACAGTTCCAAGAAATATAGTATTCACTGGGAATGGAAAATGTTGGCGCATTTCATTCATGTGGAGTGATGGCCTAGAGTTAACGCGTCCGCCTAGGAAGCGAGAGAATCTGAGCGTGCTGGTTCGAATCACAGCTCAGCCGCCGATATTTTCTCCCCCTCCACTAGACCTTGAGTGGTGGTCTGGACGCTAGTCATTCGGATGAGACAATAAACCGAGGTCCCGTGTGCAGCATGCACTTAGCGCATGTAAAAGAACCCACAGCAACAAAAGGGTTGTTCCTGGCAAAATTCTGCAGAAAAATCCACTGCGATAGGAAAAACAAATAAAACTGCACGCAGGAAAAAAATACAAAAAAAATGGGTGGCGCTGTAGTGTAGCGACACGCTCTCCCTGGGGAGAGCAGCCTGAATTTCACACAGAGAAATCTGTTGTGATAAAAAGAAATACAAATACAAATACAAAATCATGACGGTGTAACGTCTTGTCAAATGTAATGCCCACACCTTAACTGTCGTGCACTGCTTGTGTCATGTCTTTGATGCTGCCATACCTGTGTTGAGTTACCCCTGTTGCTTTCATTACTGTGTTCATTTTGCTTTATAGCTCTTCCCATTGGGTTGGAATGTCATTCAAATCTTGTGGAAATTTCAGCATCCAACTGAAGGAAGCAACAACCCGGTAATACAATGGCCAATGCGTAGTTACTGATCCAAGGGAGGCAAATGTTAAAAACTTTTCTTAACATACTTGTCTCCCTTCCCCCATTCCCAGCTCAAATTTCACACTGACTCTCTTGTTCTCTTTCATATCTTTCTTCTTCTTCTTCACTTTTTTTCTTTGGTGTTGTTTTTTTCTTCTTCTTTTCTTTTCTTTTCTTATTTTTTTATCCATAATATCAATCCATTTTACTCTGAAATTCACAGAATAATGAGTTATTGCTCCAAACAATGATCCCAGAGAAGAAAATGATAAAAACTAAAACACATTTGTCTCCCATTTCTTTCAATCCTTGCTCCAAAAAACGTCATTGACTTTTCTTTTTCAAAACAAATTTCTTTTTCTCTATGAAATTATTCACTAAATTGTGACTATAGATATATACAGTATAATTCTTTTTCTTCAGCAGCTTTAAAAAAAAAAAATCCCATTCCAACAAGTATTCAAGAAAGCACGGGTCTACACGCACCCACCTGTGCCTGTATTTGTGTGTCTGTATGTGTGTGTGTGAGCTGTGCATGTGCACAAATGATCATCTGAAGACCCACAAGTGCTATCTTTTACTTACACACACACACACCACTCACACACACACACACACACACACACACACACACACACACACAAACACAACACACACACACACAACAGACACACACACACACACCACACACACACACACACACACACACACAACAGACACAAACACAACAGACACAAACACAACAGACACACACACACACACACACACACACACACACCACACACACACACACACACACTGACACACACACACACACAAACACAACAGACACACACACACACCACACACACACACACACACAAACACACACACACAACAGACACACACACACCACACACACACAGACACACACACACTGACACACACACATCACACACACTGACACACACAAACACAACACACAAACACAACACAACACACACACACACACACACAGCCAGCCACCTGATGTAGTTGGTGCCCAGTTTGGACAGTGTCTTGCACAGGGACTGTTTCTCACTGCCTGGCACCCCTGTCAGCACCGTCACCATCACCTGTCACCACAGTGCAACAACCAGTCACCCTGTCACCACAGTGCAACAACCAGTCACCCTGTCACCACAGTGCAACAACAACCATAACGACCCTGTCAGCACCGTCACCATCACCTGTCACCACAGTGCAACAACCAGTCACCCTGTCACCACAGTGCAACAACAACCATAGCGACCCTGTCAGCACCGTCACCATCACCTGTCACCACAGTGCAACAACCAGTCACCCTGTCACCACAGTGCAACAACAACCATAATGACCCTGTCAGCACCGTCACCATCACCTGTCACCACAGTGCAACAACCAGTCACCCTGTCACCACAGTGCAACAACCAGTCACCCTGTCACCACAGTGCAACAACAACCATAACCACCCTGTCAGCACTGTCACCATCACCTGTCACCACAGTGCAACAACCAGTCACCCTGTCACCACAGTGCAACAACCAGTCACCCTGTTATCACAGCGCAACAACAACCATAACCACCCTGTCAGCACCGCCACCATCACCTGTCACCACAGTGCAACAACCAGTCACCCTGTCACCACAGTGCAACAACCAGTCACCCTGTCACCACAGTGCAACAACAACCATAACGACCCTGTCAGCACCGTCACCATCACCTGTCACCACAGTGCAACAACCAGTCACCCTGTTATCACAGTACAACAACCAGTCACCCTGTTATCACAGTACAACAACCAGTCACCCTGTTATCACAGTGCAACAACCAGTCACCCTGTTATCACAGCGCAACAACAACCATAACCACCCTGTCAGCACCGTCACCATCACCTGTCACCACAGTGCAACAACCAGTCACCCTGTTATCACAGCGCAACAACAACCATAACCACCCTGTCAGCACCGTCACCATCACCTGTCACCACAGTGCAACAACCAGTCACCCTGTTATCACAGTACAACAACCAGTCACCCTGTTATCACAGTGCAACAACCAGTCATCCTGTTATCACAGCGCAACAACAACCATAACCACCCTGTCAGCACCGTCACCATCACCTGTCACCACAGTGCAACAACCACCATAACCACCCTGTTTTCACAGTGCAACAACCAGTCATCCTGTCACTGTGCAACAACCAGTCATCCTGTCACTGTGCAACAACCAGTCATCCTGCCACTGTGCAACAACCAGTCATCCTGTCACCACAGTGCAACAACCAGTCACCCTGTCACTGTACAACAACCAGTCATCCTGTCACCACAGTGCAACAACCAGTCACCCTGTCACTGTACAACAACCAGTCATCCTGTCACCACAGTGCAACAACCAGTCACCCTGTCACTGTACAACAACCAGTCATCCTGTCACCACAGTGCAACAACCAGTCACCCTGTCACTGTACAACAACCAGTCATCCTGTCACCACAGTGCAACCACCAGTCATGCTGTCACCACAGTGCAACAACCAGTCACCCTGTCACAGTGCAACAACCAGTCACCCTGTCACCACAGTGCAACAACCAGTCACCCTGTCACAGTGCAACAACCAGTCACCCTGTCACCACAGTGCAACAACCAGTCACCCTGTCACACTGCAACAACCAGTCACCCTGTCACACTGCAACAACCACCATAACCACCCTGTCACTGTGCAACAACCAGTCACCCTGTCACCACAGTGCAACAACCATTCACCCTTTCACAGTGCAACAACCATTCACCCTTTCACAGTGCAACAACCAGTCACCATGTCACCACAGTGCAACAACCACCATAACCACCCTGTCACAGTGCACCAACCACCATAACCACCCTGTCACAGTGCAACAACCACCATAACCACCCTGTCACAGTGCAACAACCACCATAACCACCCTGTCTCAGTGCAACAACCACCATAACCACCCTGTCACAGTGCAACAACCACCATAACCACCCTGTCACAGTGCAACAACCACCATAACCACCCTGTCACAGTGCAACAACCACCATAACCACCCTGTCTCAGTGCAACAACCACCATAACCACCCTGTCACAGTGCAACAACCACCATAACCACCCTGTCACAGTGCAACAACCAGTCACCCTGTCACCACAGTGCAACAACCACCATAACCACCCTGTCTCAGTGCAACAACCAGTCACCCTGTCACCACAGTGCAACAACCATAACCATGGCAACAGGAGAGTTTTGGCCATGGTGATATTCTGTAGAAAAAAATCCACTTTGAAAGAAAACAAATACAATTACAGACAAAAAAAAAAAAAGGGTGGTGCTGCACTCTAGTGATGCGCTCTCCCAGAGAAGAGTGGCCCCAAATTTCACATCATACAATATAATACACTAAGCAAATTAACTCTTTCACCACCAAAGGCAACCTTAGTTGACCAGACAGTACATCGCCACAGGCAGGCGACTTTAGCTGACATCCAGGGGTCACGTTAACTCACTCAGTACGGCCAGTCCTCTCTTCTCCTCTACACAGACCCCTCGGATGTCCAGTGGGTGTTTGAATGACCCAACCTTTAGCTTCCGTCGTCAGAATTGTGGTATTCTTTGTCAACATTCACGTCTTCAGTATAAGAGCCTTCCGCTTGCACTATTTTGATGATGGTAATTGGGGTGAAACGCGGTTAACGTCGTCTCTTTCGCCGTTCGTATGGAATGAGTTAAAAGGACCATTTTTCACACTGTAACAGAGCTTGACAGCTGCAGCCAGTTTCCCCACCAATAGAACAATGACTAACCTTTGCCCCCTGACCCAGTTTGAAATGAATAAGTCCACTGTGTTGTTCTGACATGACGGCCACAACAGCCGAGTGGTTAAAGCGTTGGACTTTCAATCTGAGGGTCCCAGGTTCGAATCTCGGTAACGGCGCCTGGTGGGTAAAGGATGGAGATTTTTCTGATCTCCCAGGTCAACTTACGTGCAGACCTGCTAGTGCCTGACCCCTCTTCATGTGTATACGCAAGCAGAAAATCGAATACGCACGTTAAAGATCCTGTAATCCATGTCAGCATTCGGTGGGTTATGGAAACAAGAACATACCCAGCATGCACACTCCAGAAAACGGAGTATGGCTGCCTACATGGCAGAGTAAAAACTGTCATACACGTAAAAGCCCACTCGTGTACATACGAGTGAACGTGGGAGCTGCAGCCCACAAACGCAGAAGAAGAAGAAGAAGTAGTACTGACATGAACCAAAGCCTGTGTATGACAGCAAAGTACCTCAAACATTTGGCAACCTGGGAGCATTTTTCACACAGAAACTTGGTGGTGAAAGAGTTAATTCATCTGGTGGTGAAAGAGTTAATCAAGCAACAGTACCTGCTCATTGTCGGAAGTGACCTCAAAGTCTGGCTCTCGCTGCAGAAGGTGAGGCAGGTCGGAGCCACTGACGGCGTTGGAGATGGCACAGCTCACAGACAGGTGCTTCAGGAATCTGGCATTGGAGTATCAGGTCATGATGATGATGATGATGATGATGATGATGATAGTAACAATAATAATAATGATACAACTAATAATGAAAATGATAATAAAATGTTCATAAAATAATGATGATGATGGAATTGATAATGGTGATACAAATAATGACAATAATAATGACAATGATGTTGATGGAGATGATGATGATGATGCAATAATTATGACAACAACAACAATAATAATAACAACAATAATAATAATAATAATAATAATAATAATAATAATAATAACATAATAACTACAACAACAACAATGATAATACAATGATACTAATAATAATGATATTACTACTACTTCTAATGATAATAATAAAAAGTTTTTTTTATAAAAAGTAACGCCTTCAAGACTCTCAAAGCGCAGCAGACTAACACATCAGTCAAACACAAAGCATACGAGAACACGTACGCATACACGCGCACAGACACACATGCACACTCCCAACATGAGCGGAAGAAACACAAATGGATCTCCAGAGCACAGACACGGAACTACCATCTTTACCATGTGGTTGATCATTGTTGTAGTCATCATCATCGTCATCATCACTGGAACATTACTCCCACCATGAACTTCATTATTATCACCACCACCACCACCACCATCATCATCATCATTACAAGGGCTCTGCCAAAGGCAGTTAAGTGTTGAGTCACAAGGTTGTCTTGATGATGGTGATGATGAATATGATGATGATGATGATGATGACAGTGATGATGGTGATGGTGCTGGCAATGAAGGAACTGAAGAAAAATAGAAACAAATTTATACCTGGTTTCCTTTTTTTCTTTCTTTTTTTTTTTTTTTTGATAGTTTGTTTTTCTGTTTTGTTTTCATTTCTGTTTTCCAATCTGAATTTCAAATGTCAGAAACAATTCTTCTCTTCCAGCTGCTTGATTATTGCCGTCACTGTTTGTGTTTAATATAACCCACTAATTATCACTCACCACCACTGGAGCTGATCCACTGATTATTGCTGTCACTGTTTGTGTTTAATAAAACCCACTAATTATCACCCACCTCACTGGAACAGATCCACTGATTATTGCTGTCACAGTTTGTGTTTAATAAAACCCACTAATTATCACCCACCTCACTGGAACAGATCCACTGATCATTGCCGTCATTGTTTGTGTTTAATAAAACCCACTAATTATCACCCACCTTATGGAACAGATCCACTGATTATTGCCGTCACTGTGTTTAATAAAACCCACTAATTATCACCCACCATCACTGGAATTGATCCACTGATTATTGCTGTCACAGTTTGTGTTTAATAAAACCCACTAATTATCACCCACCTTATGGAACAGATCCACTGATTATTGCTGTCACAGTTTGTGTTTAATAAAACCCACTTATTATCACCCACCATAACTGGAACAGATCCAAAACAAGTTTGTCTTTTCCTGTGTTTGACAGTCTATTGTGTAGCCACAATCAACACGTTGATTATTTTGTCAGGGAGCTGTCTAAATTCACAGGCATGTATGATGGGATATTAAACAAAATTCCTTCTCCTCCTCCTTGTAATTAGGGGAATTTTTTTCTCTCTCTGATGATGTAAGTTGTCTTCTTCTTTTTTTCTTCTTCTTCTTCTTTTTAAAGATTTTTTTGTCACAGGGACATAACTCCTGGAAATAAACTCACCAAAATACTGGATTACTTCCCTTTATTTAACTCATCCTGCCCCACAGCTACATGCCCTCTACAACTCTCCTGGACCAGCACAACATGAAGACCACTGCAGAAGAAACAAAACAGGCTGGTTCGCTAAAACAGCAAAAATCGATGGAGAATTGTTTATTTAATCGGTCTTCTTCTTCTTCTGCGTTCGTGGGCTGCAACTCCCACGTTCACTCGTATGCACACGAGTGGGATTTTACGTGTATGACCGTTTTTACCCCGCCATGTAGGCAGCCATACTCCGTTTTCGGGGGTGTGCATGCTGGGTATGCTCTTGTTTCCATAACCCACCGAACGCTGACATGGATTACAGGAACTTTAACGTGCGTATTTGATCTTCTGCTGGCATATACACACGAAGGGGGTTCAGGCACTAGCAGGTCTGCACATATGTTGACCTGGGAGATCGTAAAAATCTCCACCCTTAATCCACCAGGCGCCGTCACCATGATTCGAACCCGGGACCCTCAGATTGAAAGTCCACAACGCTTTAACCACTCGGCTATTGCGCCCGTCACTTTAATTGGTCAAACGATGCTTCATTTTCATGCTTTCGGAATCCGTAAACGGTTATGCCAGCTGTACCAAGCAAGAATGAACAAAATCAGAACAGTGTGTTGGTACGAGAATACTTGTACCGGGTCCACAGGGGGAAGTAATCATGGTACAAGTTAACTCCTGAGTAGAATGAGTTAAAACGTGCTCTCATTTTTGACTCACTTGTGTAAACAAAGTGAGTCTATGTTTTAACCCGGTGTTCCATTGTCTCTGTGTGTGTGTGTGTATGTGTGTCTGTGTGTCCATGGTAAACTTTAACATTGACCTTTTCTCTGCAAATACTTTGTCAGTTGACACCAAATTAGGCATAAAAATAGGAAAAATTCAGTTCTTTCTAGTCATCTTGTTCAAAACAATATTGCACCTCTGGGATGGGCACAAAAAATTTTTAAAAAAATGAAGCCTAATTATATGCAAACTGCATTTACTGTTATATTTTTTGTATTCTCTAAAATTGGCACTTTGATCTGATATTCTGACACAACAACAAGAGCAGTCATTATTATCATTTTTTGTTCAAACAGGAACTTCTTTTGCTACGCATGGAAGTTTTATTTATTTTGCAAACGTTTTGGTGCATAGTAAAAAAAAAAAAAAGGGAAATTACTCTGTAATCAATGCTAGGGGAGTTAATTTGTTTTGAACTGATCTTTCTCATCTTAAACATTACATTTTGAAATTATACTCAATACATAAAAAGCTTGGATTTTTTTTTTAAGTATATCACAAGTGAGTCTTGAAGGCCTTGCCTCTCTTGTTGTATGTGAGATGAACATGAATATAAAAAAGGTAATCTCAGTTACATGTGATTACTTTTGAGTGTTTCATCAGTTGTGTGGAATGCAGTTTATATTTGACAATACTATAACCAGGCTACTTCCCCCTATTTTGTTTTTAACTTTATCTACATTTTCTTTCTTTTTTTTTAAGTGACACAAACTGGATTGAATTCAACTGAACTGCAAACACACACACACACACTGACAGACACACACACACACACACACACACACACACAGAGGCACAAACACACACACAGGCACAAACACACACACACACACACACACAGAGGCACACACACACACACACACACCCAGACGCACACACACACACACATATGCACAAACACACACACACGAACAAACACACACACACGCACAATCACACACACACACACAGACGTACACACACACACACACACAGACGTAAGACAAGAGGTGATGAACTAACTCAGGTAGGTGAGGCAGGTTGTGGGACGCCTCTTTCAGGGACGTGGCATTGGGGGCAGTCAGTAGATTGTGCAGGCCCTCGTACTGGTTCACCTGCTGCAGGTAGTGGTACCTGCAACACAGTCATATGATCATAATAATAATAATAGTAATAATAATAATAATAACAGTCAGCTTATATCACAGACTGACGTAAGTCTGCAAAGTGAGAGCTGTATTATCAATGGTTTCTTTATTGCAAAGGGAAATCATTCATAGCTTAGTCTTTTGTGAAGGATCATGACTCTCAAACTAGGAGGCAAAATTGCACTGGCTCTTAGTGCTGCAGCCTCGGGGTGGGGCTAGTTGGCCTTTGGGAACCATCCCCAATGCCGACTGTCCTAAAACTCTCTTGGGCGAGAGAGCGGGGGTGTCACTTGGGCAAGACACTCTCCACTCTTATCAAATTCTAGCCCAGATAGTTGAGACAGCAGTTACCTCCTCTGCTGTTCTGATGGTCATAGTGGAACACGACTGACTATAATACATACAATACTACTGCTACAAATAATAATAATGATAATGATAATGTATGTATGATAAGTCAATCATGTCCGACCATGACCATCAGAATAGCAGATTGAGGAAGAAAATGCTTTCCCCAACTATCTATCTGGGCTAGAATTTGATTATAGTGGAGAGTGTCTTGCCCCGATTTACATCCCCCATCTGTTTGGCCAAGACGGTTTTTCGGACAGTGCTGCAGCACTAAGAAACAGTGCAATATTGTCTTCAAGTGGTACACAAAAGGTTAAAAGGTTCCACAGCCTTTCATGGCCACAGGGGGCAGTGAATTCATAACCACTTGTGTCTAGGGCTTGACATAGGAAGGTTGGGGTCTAATCTTCTCCTTCCACCGTTGGGTACACAAGAACCCATTCACACACTCGAGTGGAGTGAGGAAAATGAGAGTAAAGTGCCTTTCCCCAAGGACACAGCACCATGTAGAAACAGGATCTTCAACTCGGATCACTGGTGGATCAGAAGTCCAATGCCAACCAACTCTGTCATGGTACCCCAGAGGAAGAGTCGGCCCAGTGGGAACGTGTCCACCTAGGAAGCGAGAGAATCTGAGCACACTGGTTCGAATCCCACAGTACTAGTATTTCCCCCCTCCACTACACCTTGAGTGGATGGTCTGGATACTAGTCACTCAGATGAGACGATAAATCAAGGTCCCTTTTGCAGCATACACTTAGTGCACGTAAAAGAACCCACAGCAACAAAAGGGTTGTCCCTGGCAAAATTCTGTAGAAAAATCTACTTTGACAGAAAAACGAATAACACTGCATGCAGAAAAAAATATATCTAAACAAGAGAGGCAAGGCCTTCAAGACTCACTTGTGATAAATTAAGTCCCCTAGCATTAATTACAGAGTAATTTCCCTTTTTTACTATCTGCCCCAAAACGTTTGCAAAATAAATAAAAATTCCATGCTTAGCAAAAGAAGTTCCTGTTTGAACAAAAAATGATAATAATGACTCCTCTTGTTGTTGTGTCAGAATAAGAGGTCAAAGTGCCAAGTTTAGAGAATACAAAAAATATAAATATAACAGTAAATGCAGTGTGCATATAATTAGGCTTCATTTTTTATTTTTTTGTGCCCATCACAGAGGTGCAATATTGTTTTAAACAAGATGACTGGAAAGAACTGAATGTTTCCTATTTTTATGCCAAATTTGGTATCAACTGACAAAGTATTTGCAGAGAAAGTGTCAATGTTAAAGTTTACCACAGACACACGAACACACACACACACACAGACAACCGAACACCGGGTTAAAACAGACTCACTTTGTTTACACAAGTGAGTCAAAAATGGGTGGTACTTTCAGTTTAGCGATGCAATCCTCCCTGGAGGAGAGCAGCCCGAAATTTCACGCATGGAAATCTGTGTGATGTAAAGAGTAATACAATACATTAACACACAGCACACGGCATGGCATAGATATTTTTAAACAATGACAAATAATCAAACAAAAACCTCCGCCTTTATTTCCTTCTTCACAGCTTTTTTCTTGAAACCTGCTGACTGGTTGATTCTTCTTCTTCTGTGTTCACTCGTATGCACACGAGTGGGCTTTTACGTGTATGACCGTTTTTACCCCGCCATGTAGGCAGCCATACTCCGTTTTCGGGGGTATGCATGCTGGATATGTTCTTGTTTCCATAACCCACCGAACGCCGACATGGATTACAGGATCTTTAACGTGCACATTTGATCTTCTGCTTGCATATACACACGAAGGGGGGTTCAGGCACTAGCAGGTCTGCACATATGTTGACCTGGGAGATCGTAAAAATCTCCACCCTTTACCCACCAGGCGCCGTCACCGTGATTCGAACCCGGGACCCTCAGATTGACAGTCCAACGCTTTAACCACTCGGCTATTGCACCCGTCACTGGTTGATTCAACTCCATTGTTTTATTTCATGCTGAGGCAGGACAAGGGTCCACAATGCAGTGGTGTATTGTTGTCCTGTATTATACTTTTTACCACAACAGATTTCAGGCTGCTATGCCCGAGAAGAGCATGCTGAGAACGGTACCATGCTTTTTTTTTTTTTTTTTTTTTTTTTTTTTGCTTTTTGCTGCCCCATCATCTGCACCATTTCAGTGGCATTACTCCACGCCGCTCATTTAGATTCCCCTATACACAACCACACCCTGGTTCGTCCATCACAGTTCCAGCATCGGCAGTCCGCAGGGAGTACCACTTTTTCGTATGTGCTTTCTTCTGCCTGCAAGTGTTATTTGTTTTATCACACAGCTTTCCATGCATGTTGGGTTACGTTTCTGGTCAGGCATCAGCTTAGCAGATGTGGTGTACATATATGGATTTGTCCGAACGCAGTGACGCCTCCTTGAGTAACTGAACTGAACTGAACTCTCCCTATGATTGATGCTGAGGGTCTTACTACGGAGGATGTCTGTGGGTGTGATTTGATTTGATCATCAAAATAACAGCAATACTCTGGGCTCCCTTTCCTACCCTCCTTGTTTTGATTCTCTCTCTCTCTCTCTCTCTCAGAAACTTAGATTTAAGTTTGTATTTGTATTTGCATTCTCTTTCTATCACAACAGATTTCTCTGTGTGAAATTCAGGCTGCTCTCCCAGGGACAGCGCGTCACTACACACTACAGCGCCACCCTTCCCCCCCCCCCCCCCACCCCCGCGTGCAGTTTTATTTGTTTTTCCTATCGTAGTGGATTTTTCTACAGAATTTTGACAGGAACAACCCTTTTGTTGCTGTGGGTTCTTTTACGCGTGCTAAGCGCATGCTGCACACGGGACCTCGGTTTATCGTCTCAACCGAATGACTAGCGTCCAGACCACCACTCAAGGTCTAGTGGACGGGGAGAAAATATCGGCAGCCGAGCCGTGGTTTGAACCAGCGAGCTCAGATTCTCTCGCTTCCTAGGCGGACGCGTTACCTCTAGGCCATCACTCCACTTTTTTATGATGATATACAAGAGGAATTTGTCTTTAGTTAAAATCAACTTATTCTTACATCACACAAACAGTATGTTTTCCTGGACTCAGTATGCTTCCTCCTTGTATACTGACATGCATCTTGGGATCAAACTTGCCAGAGGTTTTGAGGTGTGTGTGTGGGGGCGTGGGGGGAGTGGTGTGTGTGTGGGGGGGGGGGGGAGAGGGGGGTGAGGGGTGGGGGGAGGGGCTGCTGTGACTTATAACATTAAATAAAAAATGTACAGAAATAGAGATGTACATAGGGAATAGAATTCACTTAAAAAGCAGTATATTGTGGGCTGATGAAAATAATAATGTACAGAAATAGAGCTGTACATAGGGAATAGAATTTTCTTAAAACACAGTATATTGTGGGCTGATGAAAATAATAATGTACAGAAACAGATGTACATAGGGAATAGAATTTTCTTAAAATGCAGTACATTGTGGGCTGATGAAAATAATAATGTACAGAAACAGATGTACATAGGGAATAGAATTTTCTTTAAAAGCAGTATATTGTGGGCTGATGAAAATAATAATGTACAGAAATAGAGATGTACATAGGGAATAGAATTTTCTTTAAAAGCAGTATATTGTGGGCTGATGAAAATAATAATGTACAGAAACAGAGATGTACATAGGGAACAGAATTTTCTTAAAAGGCAGTATATTGTGGGCTGATGAAAATAATAATGTACAGAAACAGAGCTGTACATGGGGAATAGAATTTTCTTAAAAGGCAGTATATTGTGGGTGGATGAAAATAATGTACAGAAACATATGTACATAGAGAACAGAATTTTCTTAAAAGGCAGTATATTGAGGGCTGATCCTCACAGAGCGTCCAGCTGTTCTGGAAGGTCCTCAGACTCGATCCTGCTGACCGGCGGCATGTCCGAGTCCTCCTTCCAACTGGTCAGCACCTGAAACCATCGTCATCACCATCACCATTCACATCATCATCATCATTTGTTTGTATTTGTATTTGTATTTCTTTTTATCACAACAGATTTCTCTGTGTGAAATTCGGGCTGCTCTCAACAGGGAGAGCGTGTCGCTATACTACAGCGCCACCCATTTTTTTGTATCTTTTCCTGTGTGCAGGTTTATTTGTTTTTCCTATCGAAGTGGATTTTTCTACAGAATTTTGCCAGGAACAACCCTTTGCCGTGGGTTCTTTTACATGCGCTAAGTGCATGCTGCACACGGGACCTCGGTTTATCGTCTAATCCGAATGACTAGCGTCCAGACCATCACTCAAAGTCTAGTGGAGGGGGAGAAAACATCGGCGGCTGAGCCGTGATTCGAACCAGCGCGCTCAGATTCTCTCGCTTCCTAGGCGGACGCGTTACCTCTAGGCCACCACTCCAATGAGTCAACATTACTGGCATATCCAAATCCTCCTTCCAACTAGCTGGTCAGCACCTGAAACCATCGTCATCACCATCACCATTCACATCATCATCAACATTATTATCGTCAATATCAATCATTATCATTTCTTGGTCCTGCATCTTCATCATCATCACAGTCATCAATGTCAATAGCAGCTTCTGGGTTCTGTTTTATCAACCATTACAATTATGGTGCACACACACACACACACACACACACCATCATACTTGTGTATGTATGTGTAGTACGTGTGTGCATGTGCACACATGGATGGATGGGTACAGACATTCGCATGTAACAATTAACCAAGGTCCCATTTGAATTGTGCCCTTAACACATGTAAATGAACCCATGGCAACGAAAGGGACTGTCCCAAAATTCTGTAGAAAATTCCACTTTGATAGTAAAATGAATACACTTGCAAAAACAAAAAACAAACAAAAAAAAAGACTGTTGCTGTAGTGCTCTTGAATTTCACACAAATTTGTTACAACAACAACAAAAAAAGTAACACAATAAAATAATTCAACACAAGTGTATAATGCATGCACATGTGCATGTGCATGTGCGTGTGCGTGTGTGTGTACATGTGTGTGTCTGTGTGTATGTGTGTGCATGTGTGTGCGTGTGTGTGTGCGATGCGTGCATGCATGTGTGTGTGTGTGTGTGTGCATGTGTACATGCGTATGCATGCATGAGTTTATGTGAACAAACAGTTACTGATTTGAACGAATCACCAATGTGAAGTTGTTGTTACTGTTGTTTAATGACAGCACATTGTCTGCTGTAACCCACACCACTACTCAAGACCTACCTGTCCATACAGGTGGTTCTGCGCCTTGCAGAACTGTAACCCTGACTTAACCCTAACCCACACTACTACTCAGTCAAGACCTACCTGTCCATACAGGTGGTTCTGCGCCTTGCAGAACTTTAACCCTGACTTAACCCTAACCCTACTACTCAGTCAAGACCTACCTGTCCATACAGGTGGTTCTGCACCTTGCAGAACTTTAACCCTGACTTAACCCTAACCCTACTACTCAGTCAAGACCTACCTGTCCATACAGGTGGTTCTGCGCCTTGCAGAACTGTAACCCTAACTTAACCCTAACCCACACTACTACTCAGTCAAGACCTACCTGTCCATACAGGTGGTTCTGCGCCTTGCAGAACTCTAACCCTGACTTAACCCTAACCCTAACACTACTACTCAGTCAAGACCTGCCTGTCCATACAGGTGGTTCTGTGCCTTGCAGAACTCTAACCCTGACTTAACCCTAACCCTAACACTACTACTCAGTCAAGACCTACCTGTCCATACAGGTGGTTCTGCGCCTTGCAGAACTCTAACCCTAACTTAACCCTAACCCTAACACTACTACTCAGTCAAGACCTACCTGTCCATACAGGTGGTTCTGCGCCTTGCTGCGTGGCGCCATGACGATGAAGAGCATGTTGTCACTGCTCAGCAGGTGAGGGGGCAGCTTGACTGCGGACCATGTGTGGTAGGTCAGGATCAGCAGTTTGGACGTCGTCATGGAGTCCTGCGGGTCAGCCACACACACACACACACACACATGTATATACATACACATACAGACATACACATACAGACACACACATACATACACACACACACATATGCACACACACACACACACATGCACACACACACACATGTATGCACACACACACACATTATATGCACACACACACACACACACTTGTTTACAGCCAAACACACACATACAAACACACATATATATGTTTACAACCAAACACACACACACACACACACAAACACACATGAAACATTGATCACAAAAACAAACAGGCACATGCAGCTCGCACAACTCTCACACACATACATACACACATCCACATGCATGTACGTGCAAGCATGCACACACACACACACACACACACCTGCACGCACATGTATACATGCAAGCATGCACACACACACACACACACACACACACGCACATGCACTCATACACTCACACACACACACTCATACACACACACACGCACACGCACTCACACACACACACTGACTACATGCACACACACACACACACACACACACACACACACACACACACACACACACAAGCTATAAGTGATAATGAGGAGGTAATGACCCAACTGACCCCATCAAAGAGATGAACGTGACTGCAGTCCGAGGCACTGAGAGCAAAAGACCCATAACTCTCACTGTACATCGCCAACCCGTTCTGATACACGTATAGCTGCACTGGAAAAAAAACCCATCAAAATACAACAATGTTTTTGGAAAATAATAACAGTTCTAACAATGATAATAACAATAATGATAAGAATGATAACAATGAGCCCCCCTACCCCCACCCCCACTCTCTCGGCCAAGAGGGATTTATTTAGGACAGTCGGTGTTGGGATGGTTCCCAAAGACCAACTAGCCCTTGTGTCTTATTGTAACAAACTGTGTGTTCTGCACTTGCAAAGGGGATGTTTTAATATAACACATTTATTTTAGTCTAATTTTGTAAAGACTGGTTTGTATCTGAATTAAGTTGATTTAAAAAAAAAAAAAAAAAAAACACCCGATTTATTCCGCATTATAACCCATGCTTCTCTACAGAATATTACTTCCCACACGATACTTTAGGATTCTGTTACAGAAAATTATGTGCACAGCATTACTGTAGGATACTCGGGCCTGTATCACAGTCCTCGACACTACTGTCATTGCATACAGTAGTCAGTGTAGAATTCCAAGCTCATCAGAATAATGTCAGAACATACTGAGTTCCATCATATCCCCCCCACCCCCTCTCTACCTGCTTCAGGCGGCAGGGTGAGCTCAGAGCCGGCAGTGATCTCCACCTTGTCCCCGGCCATCAGCAGCTTGCCCAGTCTGCTGGGCGCCTCCGTCTCCAGCTGGCGCCGCACCTCTGCCTGGTCGTCACGGCTGTTGGCGCTGGCCTGAACACACACACACACACACACACACACACACACACGTGCAGTCACCAAATCATTTCGTGTCCATGTCAGCGGTTTTGAAGGGAGAAGGTCGTTGTGGTGAAGATCTGTACATGTGTACATGCACCGCATGCAGGTCATACTCGCAAGCACACACACACAAACACATGCATGCACACACGCACATACACACACACATGTCTGGTACTCCCTCTCTCTCTACCTCCCTCCCGCCCCTCACCCCCCCTTCCACACCCTTTAAATTTTCCTCTCACTTTCTCCTCTACACTGTGTATTGTTGTAAATGCCAGATTACCATTTATGTAACCATGATTATAATGTGCATGCTGTATTCGAATAGCTGATGTAAGGATTTTCTCCCATTACTTTATTTTACTTTCCCCCCTTTGAGGGATGGATTGGGGGGGAAATAGCATTGTCTTGCTTACTCTGTCACCCTCAGAAAATAAAATGTATTCATCTTCTTCTTCTTCTGCGTTCACTCGTATGTACACGAGTGGGCTTTTATGTGTATGACCTTTTTTACCCCGCCATGTAGGCAGCCATACTCCGTTTTCGGGGGTGTGCATGCTGGGTATGTTCTTGTTTCCATATCCCACCGAACGCTGACATGGATTACAGGATCTTTAACGTGCATATTTGATCTTCTGCTTGTGTATACACACGAAGGGGGTTCAGGCACTAGCAGGTCTGCACATATGTTGTAAAAATCCCCACCCTTTACCCACCAGGCGCCGTCACCGTGATTCGAACCCGGGACCCTCAGATTGACAGTCCAACGCTTTAACCACTCGGCTATTGCGCCCGTCATAAAATGTATTCAATTGAATTGAATTCTTACCACCTCCTGTGCTGGGTGACTGAAGAGATGGGGTAAGGGGGAGCTGCTCTAAAGATGGAGGAGGTGGTAAATCACAGCCATTCTACAGCCGAACTACAAGAGTGCGACATGGTCCATGGGAGATAACCACTCTCTATGTGAACATTTCTTGACATGGAAATGGTTGCTTCCCCTGAACTGATAGCTCATTCCTCACCTGCTCCGTGTGTGTGTATGTGTGTGTGTGTGTGTGTGTGTGTGTGTGTGGAGGGGGAGGGGGTGCGGGTGGGGGAGGGGAGTATGTGTTTTTACTTCCTCCCCCCCACCCTCCATGTATGTTCATTCATGCCACGCTTATTTTATTTAGTGAGTGTGTGTGTGTGGTGGTGGTGGTGGTGGTGGTGGTGGTGTGTGTGTGTGTGTGTGTGTGTGTGTGTGTGTGTGTGCGCGTATGTTGTTTGTGCGTGGGGGAATATGTGTGCGTGTTTACTTTTCCACCCATATATTTTCATTAATGCCACGCTTATTTCATTTAGTATTGTGTAGACTGTGTTCAGGGTGGGGACTGGATGTAAGAAAGCACACAACTGCTTATCTATTATCCTCAAAATAAAAAATAAAATGTCGTTTGATTGATTAATAATGATGAGAAAAATATAAAAGAGAGACACAGACAGAGACAGAGACACAGAACTTCCATCCAAAGTGGATAGAGAAGAGAGATAGAGACAGACAGACAGAGAGAGAGAGATTGATAGAGACAGACAGACAGTGAGAGAGATAAAGAGAGAGGTAAAGAGAGAGATATAGATAGACAGAGACAGAGAGAGAGATAGAGACAGAGAGAGATAGAGTCAGAGAGAGAGAGACAGAGACAGACAGACAGAGAGACAGACACAGAGATAGAGACAGAGAGACAGAGACAGAGACAGAGAGAGAGAGAGAGAGGTACATACCCCCCATATCATACACCGTGGGATGTGACTGGTCAGGAACAGAATGTCACTGTCCACGCTGGTCTTCACGCCTGCACAACACCATCAAAGACATATCATGCACTGTGTTGTTAGTGGAGCTTGTCCTGTCTTAAATATCCATTTATGAATTTTACCTCTTTCATCGAATGATCAAAACTTTTTGTTGTACCGTGAATGTCATGCCTTTTTCGTATGTGGGTCGCCTTTTCGTTATTTTTTAATCAGTGAACATGTCAATGACTTCTCCTCTTTTAATTTTTTATTTTATTTTATAGGTAATAAAGTAACCTTAACTCTCTCCATACGAACGGCAAAAGAGACGACGTTAACAGCGTTTCACCCCAATTACCATCATCAAAATATTGCAAGCGGAAGGCTCTTATACTGAAGACGTGAATGTTGACAAAGAATACCACAATTCTGACGACGGAAGCTAAAGGTTGGGTCATTCAGACACCCACTGGACATCCGAGGGGTCTGTGTAGAGGAGAAGAGAGGACTGGCCGTACTGAGAGAGTTAAACCTTGTATGGAGAGGCAAGAAACAATCTCTGAATATACTACTTTTTATCTTGATAAAGTGCCATTGCATCTTGTATGGATAGGCAAGAAACGATCTGCTAAGTAGAGTACTTTTTTTTTTCATTTTCATAAAATTGTCACTGTATCTGTATCTGCTGATTTTTTTTTGAATTTTTTTTTTTTACCTTTATTAAAGTGTCATCGTATCTTGTATGGATAGGCAAGAAACAATCTGCTGAATATGCTATTTTATCTTCTTTTTCTCTGTTTTTTTTTTTTTTTTTTTTTAAACAAGATTTACAGACAGAAGGTGCTGCAGCAGAAGTGGTAAGGCTTTGGACTCTAGATCCAGTGTTCGACGGGCGCAAGAGCCGAGTGGTTAAAGCGTTGGACTGTCAATCTGAGGGTCCCGGGTTCGAATCACGGTGACGGCGCCTGGTGGGTAAAGGGTGGAGATTTTTACGATCTCCCAGGTCAACATATGTGCAGACCTGCTGGTGCCTGAACCCCCTTCGTGTGTATATGCAAGCAGAAGATCAAACACGCACGTTAAAGATCCTGTAATCCATGTCAGCGTTCGGTGGGTTATGGAAACAAGAACATACCCAGCATGCACCCCCCCGAAAACGGAGTACGGCTGCCTACATGGCGGGGTAAAAACGGTCATACACGTAAAAGCCCACTCGTGTGCATACGAGTGAACGCAGAAGAAGAAGATCCAGTGTTCACCAGTGATCAGGGTTCCAGACCATGTTTCGGCATGGTGCTGTGCCCTTGAGCAAGATGCGCAGGATAAACTATGTCGTGTGGCAGAAGAAGCTGAGAAGACTGGACTCCAAATCAACATTGGGAAAACAGAGGTCATGAGGGTCAACAACAAGAAGCAAGATCCAGTGCAACTACACCAAGAGAACATCAAGGAGGGTGACAAGTTTGTCTACTTAGGCAGTGTTGTCAGCAAAGACGGGGGGACGGACGAAGACATCAAGAGCCGTATCAACAAAGCAAGACACGCCTTCAACACCCTTCGACCAATCTGGAGATCGACAGCCCTCTCAATCCGCAACAAGATCCGGATATTTAACACCAACGTGAAGTCGGTTCTACTCTATGGCTCAGAGACGTGGAGAGTGACAAAGACCAGCACCCACAAGCTTCAGACATTCACCAACAGATGTCTAAGAAACATCCTGAACATCAGATGGCCAGAGGTTGTCTCCAATGAAGAACTTCGGAACATGACAAAACAGGCCCCACTGGAGACGGAAATCAAGAAACGGAAATGGGGATGGATAGGCCATATACTACGCAAGCCTGCAACAAACATCACAAGACAGGCTCTTGATTGGAACCCACAGGGGAAAAGGAAAGTTGGCCGTCCGAAGCAGACCTGGCGGAGAAGCATTGAGGCAGAGACAAGGGCGGCCGGAATGACGTGGGCCGAACTGAAGAGGACCAGCCAGAGCCGGGTGCGTTGGAGGAGTGTTGTTGCGGCCCTATGACTTATTCCTCTTGGTTCCGTGGGGAACAAAGTAAGTCAAGTCTGTGCCCTTGGGAAAGGCGCTTTCCTCCAATTTTTCCTCACGCCACTGACCCAACTGAGTGTGAACAGGTACCCGACTCTGTGGAAGGGGGAAGGTTGAAATGAGGGAGGGAGAGAACTGGGTCACGCCTCCCCATGCCGCGAGCACCTGGACACACTGGATAGAAATTCACTGGCCCCCGATGGCTATGCATGGCGATGGGGATACTTAACCTTTCATCTTCTTAACAGATGGAAACATAGGTGAACACTACCACTGAACACCAACAGAATAGTTTGTTTGTTTTGGGGTTGGTTTGTTTTTTTGGTGTTTTTTTTTTTTTTCTTTTTTCTTTTTTTTTTTTTAATGAAGATTCATACATAAAAACAAGCTGATACAGTCCTTACTTTTTTTCTTTTTTTTTTTTTTTACTAATAATTTGTGGGGTGAGGGGAAAACAAAGCTGTATTTCAAATCTGTCACAGTAACAAAAACCACACTTTAAAATATTTAAAACTTTCACGAAAAAAACAAACAAAAAAAACAACAGGCGGATCAGCATGGCAGAAAACAAGAAAAGGAAGAGATGGGTTTCAGTTTCAGTTTCTCAAGGAAATGTCACTGCATTCAGACAAATCCATATATATATATGCACTATATTTGTGTACCTATCAAAGAGTCAATTTCTTCCACAGAACTGTGCCGGAGGGCAACCCTTTTTGTTGCCATGGATTCTTTTACAGCACGCCAAGCGTGCGCTGCATATGGGACCTCCTCCGTTTCATCATCTCATCCCAACGACCAGACCCTCAAGTTGGATTTTTTTTTACCAGTCAAAAACTTGGGAGAAAAGGCAAGAACGGGAATCAAACCCAGAACCCAAACCCTCATGGACACTGTACTGGCAGACCAGCATCTTAACCATTCTGCCACCTTCCTCCCGAAGACACGAAAGAAAGAAAGAACGAAAGAAAGAAAGGGGGAAAAGCCAGAAACAGAGCGACAAAAGAAACAAGAACATTCTAGCACGTCTCTAAAAAGACATTTCTAGCACATGATTTCCAGAAGGTGGACATACTACAGTTTCAGTTTCAGTAGCTCAAGGAGGCGTCACTGCGTTCGGACAAAACCATATACGCTACACCACATCTGCCAAGCAGATGCCTGACCAGCAGCGTAACCCAACGCGCTTAGTCAGGCCTTGAGAAAAAAAAAAGGTGAATAAATAATAGATAAGCTTACATAAATAAATAAATAAATAAATAATTATAATATAGAAAAAGGTAGTAGTAATAATAATAATAATAAAATAATAATAAATAAATAAGACAACAATGATGATAAATAAGCAAATGTAAAACATGAAGACACATTCACACATACACCCACACATGCATAACAGATATGCACCAAACATGCAGTTTCACAGATATGAAAGCACAGTCAAATACATATAAACGTACATGAGCTCCAACACACACACACACACACACACACATTAACCTGCACCTCCTCTACCCCCCTCCTCCACACACTCATTTCTACATACTACCTCCCTAGCATCCCCTGCGGGGGAACGTAAGTGGCTGGCTGGGGATTGGGGGGGGGGGGGGGGGGGGGGGGGGGCAGGCGGGGCTGGGGCTGGGGGGCAGGTGTATAAGGGGTGAGGACAGACCTGAGGAGACGGTGATAGCCGAGTCCTGGAAGCACTCCGAGAAGACCAGAGAGCCTGGGGACGGCGCTGAAGACCTGGCGGCAGGGATGTCGTACAGCCACAGGGTGGCCACCTTCATCAGGGCATTGCGCTGCCCGTCCACCACCTCCTCCACACTGCCGTCGTCGTCATCATCATCATCATCATCACCATCATCTCCACCACCATCATCATCATTGTCATCATCGACATCGTCATCATCATCTCCACCACCATCACTGTCATCATCAACATCGTCATCATCGTCGTCGTCATCATCATCATCGTCGCCGTCATCATTATCATCATCGTATTCACCACCATCATAATGATGATGATAATAATCATATAATCATCATCATCATCACCATCCTAATCATAATGATAATTACCAATACATCCACGACTACTGCTACTACTACTACTAATGACATGACATCGTCGTCATCATCATTATCATCTCCACCACCACCATCGTCGTCATCATCATTGTCAGAATCAACATCGTCGTCATCATCTTCGTCGTCATCATCATTATCATCATCGCCGCCGTCATCATTATCATCATCATATTCACCACCATCATAATGATGATGATAATAATCATATAATCATCATCAGCACCATCCTAATCATAATAATAATCATAATGATAATTACCAATACATCCACGACTACTGCTACTACTACTACTAATGAAATTATTGATAATGATAATAGTGATGATAATGATGATGATAATAATATCATTCTATCACGGCAATAATAATGATGATGATGATGATCATTATGAAAATGGTGCATAAAAAAAAGTAAAAATAACACTCATTTAGTGCTTTCAAACCTCTCAAAGCGCTTTACAAAAACATGCCAGTCAGACACAAAATGCACACACGCACACACACACACACACACACACACACACAATGCATGCTAGCACGCGCACGCATGCACACACACACGCACACACACACACACACACACACACACAATGAAGCGTTCTTTGTTTCGGACATCTTCCTTCTGGAACTGTATCAATCAACCTTTGATTTGCAGAGTCAATCATGTGATTGATAAGTGCACAGAAAGAATGACATGCAGTCGATTATGAAGTGTTGGCCTAGAGGTAACGCGTCCGCCTAAGAAGTGAGATAACCTGAGCGCGCTGGTTCAAATCCCATAGTTGTCAGTACTTTCTCCCCCTCCACTAGGCCTTGAGTGGTGGTCTGGACGCTAGTCATTCGGATGAGATGATAAACCCAGGTCCCCTGCGCAACATGATGCACTTAGCGTACGTAAAAGAACCCACGGCAACAAATGGGGTTGTTCCTGGCAAAATTTCTGTAGAAAAACCCACTTCGATAGGAAAACAAACTTAACAGGCAGAAAAAAAAAATACATAAAAATGGGTGGCTATCTCAGCGTAGCGATGCGCTCTCCCTGGGACAGAGCAGCCCGAATTTCACACTGAGAAATCAGCTGTGACAAAAAAAAAAAAAAAAAAAAAAGAGTATTACTAATACAATATTACAATACAATACAATTTTAAAGCGAACGCCCACTACTTCATTTCCCCAAGGTTCAGTTTGTCAAGGGGTTAAAATAAGACGCCGGTGACCGAGCTGAACAAAGTCAACACGTACACAGACTGACATGAACAATGAACAAATGTTTTATTGAGGGTAAACTGGATAAGCTGGAAGCTTCTTTACACCATGCCCTCCCTCACACACAAACACACACACGCACAAAATATGAAAAAGGAAAGAAAAAAAATCGGTACGGACACTCGGTGTAGACAGTAACAACAACAACTACTACCACAACAAGAGTTAATCACGAAACCAAAAAAAATAGCATGGAATATAACTCAGTCACACACACACACACACACACACACACACACACACACACACGCACGCACGGCACACCAGCTTACGCACGCATGCATACACGGGCTGATATACACTAATCTTCTGAGCTCCTTTCCCTGTTCACATTGTCAGACAGCAACGAAAAAAATGTTATTGTGTGGAAGCTCTCTCAAGAAGCTCAAACAAAACACTGCAGACAGGCAGACACAAAGGGAAAAGAACGACTGAAGAAACGGGACAAGAGCTGATGTACGTACCTTCCATGTTTGTACACTGACTCCACTGAAAACACAACCCTGGCTCTGGAAAAAAGAAAAGAAAAAGAAGATAAAACAAGAGAGGCAAGGCCTTCAAGACTCACTTGTGATAAATTAAGTCCCCTAGCATTAATTACAGAGTAATTTCCCTTTTTTACTATCTGCACCAAAACATTTGCAAAATAAAAATTCCATGCTTAGCAAAAGAAGTTCCTGTTTGAACAAAAAATGATAATAATGAATCCTCTTGTTGTTGTGTCAGAATAAGAGGTCAAAGTGCCAGGTTTAGAGAATACAAAAAATATAAACAGTAAATGCAGTTTGCATATAATTAGGCTTCTTTTTTTTTCTTTTTTTTGTGCCCATCCCAGAGGTGCAATATTTTTTTAAACAAGATGACTGGAAAGAACTGAATTTTTCCTATTTTTATGCCAAATTTGGTATCAACTGACAAAGTATTTGCAGAGAAAATGTCAATGTTAAAGTTTACCACGGACACACAGACACACGGACACACACACACACACACACACACACAGACTTAGACTCACTTTGTTTACACAAGTGAGTCAAAATAATGATGATGAAATATCCCACACCACAATACTAATCAGTTCAGCTGCCATTTATAAAATACTCATATGTATATACTGCTGCCTCTACACCTTTCACGGCCTATCTTCTGTGTGTGTGGGGTGTGGGGTGTGTGTGTGTGTGTGTGTGTGTGTGTGTGTGTACATGTATGTGTCTGTGTGTATGCACATGTACGTGTATGCATGTGTGTCTGTATCTCTGTGTGTGTGTGTGTGTGTGTGTGTGTGTGTGTGTGTGTGTGTGTGTGTGCGTGCATGTGCGTGCGTGTCCCTGTCTGTCGGTCTGTCTGTGTGCTTGTGTTTATGTCTGTGTTTGTTATTTTGTGTATGTGTGTGTGTGTGTGTGTGTGTGTGTGTGTGTGTATGAGAGAGGGAGGGGAGGGAGAAACAAGTACAGACACAGAGCGAAGTAAGTGTTTCCTGTGGTGGGCATCGGGATGATGATGTGTTGCCAGTCATTTTCCTGATCAACAACTCTGAATGAAGGATTTCACAACCGCACACATGCACGCACGCGCGCACACAATCACAAACTCACGCGTGCACACACACACACACACACACACAAATGCAAACGCACACACACGCAAACACACATACACAAGCACGCAAACATACACACACACACACACACACACACACACACACAGAGCGGAAGAGACCTACTTGTCAGACAGGTAGGCAGACAAGGCAGAGCTGATGATGCTCTGACATCCCTCGTTCAGTTCCTCAACGACTTTCACCCGTGCCTGCACACACAAAGAAATGCAACTGTACACACGTTTAAAAAAAAAAAAGAAAAAGAAAAAGGTTAAAGATCCCATGCCCATGGGGGCACTGAATTCAAAGCCACTGTGCCCAGGGCTTAGCGCAAGAAGGCCTTGAGTATTCATGCGTTCACGGATAGGCAATGCTCTGGTCCGCGTGCGTGCATGCTTTTTTTTTTTTTTTTTTTTTTTTTACACTACGTGGATTTTATGATCATTTTTCTCAAACAGCAACTCCCCCCCTCCCCCCTCCCTTAATTTAAAATACGTTTCTGAACACAAGAACCCACACTATGATAAAACCATCAACAAACATACAACACAGTGTCTGCTAGATTCTTGAAGATCTGCAAGACCTGTAATTTTGGCATTCCATCGCCTGTTTGTCAGGTCACGGGCATAGCCTTTGCTACTGGTACCATGTAACCCAGTACTTCCTGCCGCATGTAAAGTTACCCAATGACGGACCAGGCGGGGGAAGAAACCTTTCCCAACGGCTGTGAAGGCGGAAGAGGAAGACCAAAGGGCAGGGGGAGCTCTTATCCTTGGCTGGAACTCCTCCTAGGAGACGGAACTCCGAAGAAAAAACCTGCACCTGCCGAGGCCGTCCTACATGTGGCATTATCTGCACCTGTGGGACTGTGAGCGTCGGTAGGCGAGAGAGTGGGGAAGGGACTGCACAAATCTTCACACACAAAAAGTCACCTGTGCTGGTCAGGACGTTTTCCCTTGCAACACCTGTGGGAAGTGCTGCGCATCCACAATCGGTCTCTTCTCCCATTATGAGGACACACACCGACAGATAAGATTCCATTAATCGCCCCGTGGTGTAAGCATGGCCTAGTTAAAGGCAAAATGCCCCACAGCCATTTTGCGGTCCATCGGGGCAGTGAATTCATACCCATCGTGTCTGGCCAGGCCTCGGCACAGGAAGGCGGGGCCCAGTCCTCTCCTCAGTTCCGCTGTTTGAACCTTCCCCCAGACAGGCGCAATAGCCAAGTGGTTAAAGCGTTGGACTGTCAATCTGAAGGTCCCGGGTTCGAATCACGGTGACGGCGCCTGGTGGGTAAAGGGTGGCGATTTTTACGATCTCCCAGGTCAACATATGTGCAGACCTGCTAGTGCCTGAACCCCCTTCGTGTGTATACGCAGGCAGAAGATCAAATACGCACGTTAAAGATCCTGTAATCCATGTCAGCGTTCGGTGGGTTATGGAGACAAGAACATACCCAGCATGCACACCCCCGAAAACGGAGTATGGCTGCCTACATGGCGGGGTAAAAACGGTCATACACGTAAAAGCCCACTCGTGTGCATACGAGTGAACGTGGGAATTGCAGCCCACGAACGCAGAAGAAGAAGAAGAACCTCCCCCCCCCGCCCCCTCCGAACAAAGTCAGGTGACCCAGTCACACACACACACACACACACACACACACACACACGTGGGTAGTGTCAAGCAACTGTGAGCAAAGTGAGTGCCTCAGTTCTCAAGGACACAACACAGCCACATGATAAACCGGGGGACTCCAACCCTGATCACTGGTGAACACTGGATCAGAAGTTCAACGCTTAAAACCGACTTTGCCGCCACGGCGCCTCCAGAGGTTATGGGGTTAAAATTGATATCAAACAAGCAAACAAAAACCCCATCACGTCTGCTGACACTGTGTGAGATAATTATGTAACTGACTGCACACGCAGAGACATGCTGCTGAAGAAAAGAAACGACGTCAATGTCAGTCTGGCAACTGAGACATCAATCAGTCGGTCGTTCCGCTTCAGAGATAGACAGAGAGAGAGAGATACCGCACTGGAGTTTAAATAAACTCGGCTCACCCAGAAAAGGGTCCCCATTGGGGATATTCCACATGAGGTAAGGGGCACGGAAATTAGGTGGGGGGACAAACTTAAACCTGGGTGGTGCTATCAAATTAGCACCATTTTTGATGACACTTGTATAAAGTAGAGGTGCTATTTAATGCACACCACGGAAAGAACGCTGACGGTGCTATTTTCCACTCATGACTATTTCATTGACAGTTTTTGAAATAAACTGTTAACTGAACTTGACGTTTTATATTACAACTGAAAGCACTTACCCGATTTCTGACACTTCTGTGGACGTACGTAATATAATAACAACGCCTTGACCCGTCCACCCAGTGATCTCGACCCAATGGCACTTTCCACACGTAAAAAACGCGGCCGTATTTTACCTTCGTCAAAGGCTTTGAAATAAGCACAAGTTTCTTTTCCTGCTGACGTGTCTCTGCACAGATTCATCATGTCGGCCCACTCTTACGAAGCATTCGAGGCAACAGCCGTTAAGGTAAATGAAAGCCGTGACGATGGCTGGTTGAAAATGGTCGAAAAGTTTGGTCCAAAACAACAGTCGAATTAAATTAGACCAATTGCTTGCTGGCCCAATAAGGTCATGCAGGCCGCTCCAAGTTTCATAAAATTTGCCGGTCAGGAGTTGACTCAGACATTTCACAATCGAGTGGAAGAAGATGCGAAGTTTGCAACTGTCCCGGCGCGATACACAGACTGAATGTTGAGCCTCTTCGCTAGAGTTCAGTGAATGTGCACGTGAAACTGTGTCACTGTGCACGGGGAGAACGTCAGTTTGCGACACACAGCTGCCGCGGCGCAGGAAGTTAACACAAAAAAAGGTGTGCCTTCGTTTTGGAGGAATAAATCACTTGTAATTTTCATATGCCAAGTTTTGTTTCCAGTGCCGCTTCTTTCCGTTACAATCGAATGTGAACAACTTTAATCATGTTGTGATACATGTACAAGATAATATACAACCTGTGAGTGCTTTAACGGGAAAAAAGAACAAAAAACGTCATGTGATGAGACGTTTGAAACGGAAGAAAGAAAACACTGATTCGACTGATTTGTGGACAAGCACCCTTGAAAGTTACGTTGAGGCGATATCAGTGCACAATGATAACGCGAAATGCTGACAAATGACTACAAATACAAAGCTTACCTTCAAATGTAGTCATTGGGTCGTCGTTTGAAATGTAAGCCAAATGTTTAAAAGGCTTTGGCGTTGGTATTTGTCAGAGTGGCGGACTTTACTTGGGGGCACTGTTTATGTTCAGTTTGGTGTTGATGTAGTATCCCACGAAAATGTTTGGTTTTTTTGTTTGTTTTGTTTTGTTTTTGTTGTTGTTGTTGTTGTTTTGTTTTTAAAGACACACAACAACGCACTATTTACACCATTATTTACAGGTCACATCGGCACAGGCATCACTCAAAGTCGGGAGTCAGACGAAAGTCCGTCTGCTACAGGCATTCCCTTCCTTCGTGGGTTTTTTTGTGGTTTTTTTTTTAATTCCCCAATTGGGCGTCTGACATTCCCCAGTGGAGCCCAGACTGGGGGGACGTCAGTTTGCATCGGGCACCACACGTGAAACACCAAAGTTCTCAGGAATCGTTTTGTTGGTCTGTAGCCACGAGATGAAGTCTGGAGTGCATTGTGTCAAAATACGGGGGAAAAAACTGAATGGATTTGAAAAATCCTAAAACGTGGTGTTTGGACTGGAAGTTCTTCATAAGCCACAGCCTGTCTGTAGCTTCCGCGTGACATGGTGGACACACAGAAAGCACACAAATGACTTAGAAGAAATCCCAAGTACAACTTCCCACCCGATGTAACGTTCGGAGTGTTTCTTCACGTGGACTGTGGCCATCTGAAACAACTGGAGTTTTCCGGCTAGGCTTCCTTTGGGAATGAACAGGTTTTCTCACCATCATTTACTAATATGATGTAAGGTGGTGTGTACTCTTTTGGGTGTGGATATTTATTGGTTTTACAAAGTCGAGTTTATATGCCGAAACACTTTGCCAAAATTATACTCGACCGCCTCGTCAGAGTGTGAAAATGATAAACCGGTAAAGGCCGATATGCGAATCGGTGTGTCACAGACGGTCATAATGACGTGCACACACACTCATGGCAAGTGTCATATGCACGTGAAAACCGGAGTCTATGAACACTGACGACATATATATATATATAGGTGGAGTGATAGCCTAGAGGTAACGCGTCCGCCTGGGAAGCGAGAGAATCTGAGCGCGCTGGTTCGAATCACGGCTCAACCGCCGATATTTTCTCCACTAGACCTTGAGTGGTGGTCTGGACGCTAGTCATTCGAATGAGACGATAAACTGAGGTCCCGTGTGCAGCATGCACTTAGCGCACGTAAAAGAACCCACGGCAAAAAAAAAGGTTTGTTCCTGGCAAAATTCTGTAGAAAAATGCACTTCGATAGGGAAAGGAAATAAAACTGCACGCAGAAAAAAATACAAAACAAAATGGGTGGCGCTGTAGTGTAGCGACGCGCTGTCCCTGGGAAGAGCAGCCCGAATTTCACACAGATAAATCTGTTGTGATAAAAAGAAATACATACATACATACATACACACACACACACACACACACACACACACACACACACATATATATATATATATATATATATATATATATTCACTCCAACCCTTTCCCGTGTTTCTTTGGCATGAAAGGAACGACTCGAAAGCACGCGAGCCCGGCGAATATGTTTAACCCTCGACTCATGGGACATAGGATACATTAAGACAGTAAAGCAAAAAGTGTGAGACACGTAGAGATTTATCGCTCCCTCCACCCCCCTCCACGTCCCCCCCCCTCCCTTCCACATCCATCTCCACCACCTCCCCAACACATTTTTTGCATTAACGTGCCCCGTTAAAGTTTTTGCATAACCACCCTTTTTTTTCCATCCTAAGAAATGACATCGGATAC